>NC_091064.1:5655000-5969166 GCF_000393655.2 Nicotiana sylvestris
TGGAATTTTACCTTTAATAAAAGAAATGCTTCTAAAATATATTTTTTTGAATTTTGAATTTTCTTTTCAATTTTTGAAAAAAGAATCAAAATATTTTCGGATTTATATATATATATATATATATATATATATATATATATATATATATATATATATATATATATATATTTTAGAAAAACAATTAGAAAGACTTTCTAAAGAAGTCAATAATGGAAAATATTTTTGGATCATTTGTTTTGAAAAATTGGGATTCTAAAACTTTTGGCAAGACCAATGTTCTTGCAACAGATAAAGATATATATACATTTTTTGGAAATAAAGAAAAACTTTTGGATTTTATATATATATATATATATTTGCAATAATAAAACCACTTTCAACGCCCGACTCCCCTTTTTTTTTTTATAACATAATAAAACTTATTGGACTTTTTGGACTTTTTGACATTTTTCAAAACAAGACCTGCTAATAAAACAAACTTAATAAGACACATTTTTTCATTTTCTCAAAATTTCGGCAGAGCTTCGACTCTACTCGGACTTCTATGCTGTTATTTTCTCCTCTTTTTCACGATTTATTTTTTAATCTGTGGAAAATAATGAAAACATACAAAATCTTTTTGAATTTTCATGCTTTGTTTTATTTGTATTTTATTGTTTATATTTGTTATTTCTTTCAAAAATGTGGCATGGGAGACATAACGATTTCCAAGACTTCTTGGATTCCGCAAATGCTCCCCATGCGCTTTTCCCAAAAAGCAAGCGTGGGGGGCATAGGGAATTCCAAGGCTTCTTGGGTTCCACAAATGTTCCCCATGCTTTGATTAAAATAACATCATGCTGGAAATGACCAAATGACCCATACGCCCTTGACTAAATACAACATGTAGCACATAGGATGCCGAAAGATTGTCTATTATTTTCAGGTTGCTTGTCCTAGACGGACCCAACCCCTATGTTGAGTCCCCTAAGTCAAATGCACATGATGCAAATAAACGTTCCTACTAGGGATCCGGCATGTGGCTTTGTTATACTAGGTTCAAAAACCTGGGTCGGTGTTCTAGACAGTGTACCCGAGCGGACAACTCGAGCTGAGGAAGGAGCTCCTTTCCGGGAACCAAAAGGCCAGCCGGCTTAGAAACTTTCCGAGCCTCTTTTATTTAGGGTATGACACTAACAGAATAGGGAGTCTCAACCAGTAAGCACATCCCCGGAGGTAAGAAGAGAAGGGTTTCGGCACAGTTTATATACAATTCAGATAATATCAAAGCGGTAAAAGACAACATTTAGTATGTTATGTCAAAACATGCAATATATATCGGATAATAAAGCCAAATATAACAATTATTCTAAGCTTGAATCCTTGAGCCCTGAACCAGTGGTTCTGGGTTTAATTTCCAGCAGCGGTTTTGTCATACTGGGTTTATAACCTAGGTATACGTTCTAGACCTGGCTTACCCGAGCGGACAGCTCGAGCCGAGGGGGGGCAGCGTACCGGGAATACAGAAGCTTCACCGGCTTAGCAACTTGTCCGAACCTCGTTCTAAATTGGGATTTGACACTATACAGAAAAGAAGTCGTACGAAGTACACCCTTCTTCATGATTCAGAAGACTCAGAAAGGATATGGGTTTCGGCACAGTTTATATACAGTTCAAATAATATCAAAGCGGTAAAAGCAGCATTTAACACATTAGGCTCAAACATGTAAAAATCAGATAATAGATAAAGCCAAATAATAACAATTATTTTAAGCTCGAATTCTTAACCCTGAACCAGTGGTTCTGGGACATTCCCCAGCAGAGTCGCCAGAGCTGTCACACCTCCTTTTTCCGCGCCCGAGAGGGTACAAGGGAGTTTTTCCAATTAAAGGACAATCGAAACGGGATGAGTTTATTTATTTCAGAGTCGCCACTTGGGAGATTTAGGGTGTCCCAAGTCACCAATTTTAATCCCGAATCGAGGAAAAGAATGACTCTATATTACAGTCTGCGTACCAGAAATCCGGATAAGGAATTCTGTTAACCCGGGAGAAGGTGTTAGGCATTCCCGAGTTCCGTGGTTCTAGCACGGTCGCTCAACTGTTATATTCGGCTTATTCATCTGATTTTTAATACAATTATGAACCATGTGCAAATTTTATCTTTTAACCGCTTTATTAATTATTATTATTAAGAAATGTGAACATCGCTTAAAACATATCTTTGGACTGTGTCACATGAAATGCACCCACAATCCGAAACATATTTTATTTGATGTTTTAGAATTTGGATTTGGGTCGCATGAAATGCACACCCGAGTTTAAGAAAATTAAATTATTAAAGACGCGCCTAAAGCAACTAGCGCATTATTATTTTGCGGAGGCCGTGAAATTCGCTAAACAACCCTCCTGAATTCTAAGTAATTTAAACAAGTATTTACTGAGGGCCCCACAATTTGTGTTTTTATTTGGCGAGGCTCATCTCATTCTCATTTTTTTTAAAGAATTTGCAACGTCATGGAAATGCATCTCGGGCCACGCCACAATCAATGCGCCCGTGACTAGAGACATATTTCGACTCCGTTGAGATTTGGATTTGGGTCACATAAATGTGCACCCGAGTTTAGGGAGATAACATTATTAAAGGCGCGCCTAAAGCAACTAGCGCATTATTATTTTGGGTAGGGCCGTGAAATTTGCTAAACGGCCCGTCCCGGAATCTAAGTATTTAATATATACATTTAGAGGGCCCCGCAGCTTGTATTTTTTGGCGAGGCTCGTCTCATTTTATTTATTTATTTATTTTCTCTTTTTAGAAATAGGACAAGGCTAAAATAACTATGTTTTTTTTTCTTCTTCGCGAGATCATAGATTATAGATTGAACCCATTTGATGAAGCGAGCATTTTTCCGCGGAATTAAAATTGCTACTATAATTTCAACATTTACTACCACATGTATAAACAACTATTAAGACAAACTAAATAATTAACACCTTTCAGAATATGCGCAAACCTCTATTACGACAAATATTTGGATAACAACAATTTAAACATGAAGAAACAAAATGTCAAATAGCTACTTAAAATAACGAAACAACGGGAAAGACATTCACGGCCAAATTTCAATACCATACGGGGTTAATTATCAAATATAGCAATTTGCAATCACCATGTATATAATGTCGCGTACTATCCGCATGAACTAGGATTGTATTTCAACAAACGCATGTACATATTGCTAAACAACAAATATGAAGGACACGGACAGAGATGACCTACTTGATATTATCGTCCGATGCGTTGGACCCGCGACGAAACCTCGGACAACAAACTCGACGTACCGGACCTCAACGTACCGGACCTCGACGAACAGAAAGCTCGGACCCACAACTGTCAACGACCAGGGATTGTTTGGTTGCTGCTGTATTTTTCCGGCGCGACACCTGTGTACGTGAAGCTGCAGTTGGAGGGGTCGTTTGGGCAGTTGACGATAGGGGTGGTTGGACGACGCAACAGCGATGGCTGCTGCTTGACGGGTGGTGCTAGAGCTGAGGGACGGTGTCTGGTTATACTCTGGACGTGGGGGAGCAGGGTCATGGGGTAGTGGTCGTCGATGGAGGGGCGACGCAGGCGAGACGGAGAGGGTTTGGAGGTGGAACGAGGGTGGTGGCGTTTGGTGGGGGTGACGACGAGCAGCAATGTCGCCGGGGAAGATGACGGAGTGGTCGCGAGGGAGTTTGGGAGGAGACGGGGTGGTCGTTTGATGGTGGCGATGAGCAGTGGTTATGGCGGAGACGGGGTTCGACTGGAGTTTTTGGACGTGGGAGGTGGTGCGAAGGTTGACGACGGGATGGGTTGTTGACGATGCAGGCGAGACGGAGAGGGTCAGCTGGGTATTTGCCGGAAGGTATGAAGGAGCTTAGTGGTCGTTCATGGTGGGTTTGGGCAGTAGGGGTGTTGGTCCGGTGCTGGGGGGAGTCCGGAAATGGAGGAGTTTTAGGGTTTTTGGTCTTCTTCCTCTTTTAGGAAGAAGACGAGTGAACAGTAGTATATTTCCAAATTTTCAAAGTCCTCTTTTTCCAAAAATCCTCCTCCTTTCATGTTTTGTCCGTGTATTTGTAATGTTTTGCCCTCAAAAAATGAGCCCCACGCGTGGTGGGGTTCAAGGCATATGTCCCCCACGCGTGGTGGGGTTCCCCACGTGTCCTGGACACGGTTTATTATGGGCTAGGTCCGAAAATTAGGCCTAAAACCGGGTAGTTTAAACCCGAATATTATTCTTTTGCCCGGACCCGAGAAATAGGAACACGTTGCTTAACTAGTCCTATGTAAGCAAAATAACTACCAAAAATAAGACTAGTATTTAAACAAAACTATATCTTTTTAAATATTTTTCAAGGTTTAAAATAGCTACAAAATATTAATAAAACTATTTTTTTTTGTAATTTTCGTTTTAAAATATTAAGATAAAATATGAGGTAATATTTTTGTATTTTTTCAAAGTTAAAAATGCCTATAAAACTTTAATAGAATTATTATTTTTGTATTTTTTCGAAATTATATAAGGTACAAAAATAAAGTGCAATTTTTGTATTTTTCAAGTTTATGGGAAATACATAAACTAAAATTTATATATATATTTTTTGAAATTTTCTTTTTGCAACGAAATAAAGTAAAAAATAGTTAAAATAGCTCTATTAGTCCTAAATTAGATATTTTAAGCTAAGAGCGTAAAAATTCCCGGGGAGGGTCAAAAATCACGTGCTTACAGGTTCGGGTCCGGAGAGATTTCAAAATGAATTGAGACACTAAGTCTCAACCTACTCCAAGTACGTTACTAGACCCTTTTGAGGACGAACATTTATTTAAGAGGGGGAGGATGTAACGACATGGCCGGTCGTTTTGAGAGTTGTAGCCGCATTCCTCCATTTACTTCTCATTTTGTGCTGTTATGTGACTTGCCGGAGTAGTCGGTTCGGGTCCGGAGAGATTTCAAAATGAATTGAGACACTAAGTCTCAAGGTTGAAACCTTAAGTTGAAATGGTTGTCCTGATGTTGACTTATGAGTAAACGACTTCGGAATGGAGTTTTAATGGTTCTGTTAGCTCCGTTGGGTGATTTTGGACTTAGGAGCTTGTTCGGATTGTGATTTAGAGATCCGTAGTTGAATTAGGGTTGAAATGACGAAAGTTGAATTTTTGGAAAGTTTAACCGGGAGTAGACTTTTTGATATTGGGGTTAAATTCCAATTCCGGAAGTTGGAGTAGGTCCGTGGTGTCATTTTTGACATGTGTACAAGATTTGAGGTCAATCGGATGTGATTTGATAGGTTTTGGCGTCGTTTGTAGAAGTTGGAAATTCTTATTTTCAATAGGCTTGAATTGTGGTGGGATTCATGTTTTTTATGTTGTTTAAGGCGATTCGAGGGCTCGACTAAGTTTGTATCATATTTTAAGACTTATTGGTATGTTTGGTTGAGTTCTCGGGGGCCCCGGGTTGATTTCGGATAGTTAACAGATCGAAAATGGGACTTAGTACATTGCTGAAGCTGGGACTCTTCTAGTGTGAACGCACCTGCGAGGGTTGGCCACAGGTGTGATGCCGTAGATGCTGCTGGATTTATGCAGGTGCGGAGCTGGAATGGCTTAGGCAGGGCACAGGTGCGAGGGGGTAACCGCATCTGGGAGTCCGCAGGTGCGAGCAAGGCTTCGCAGATACAGAGTTGAGGTAGAGGCATGTTTCCGCAAAAGCGGATGGAGGGCCGCAGAAGCGCCTCCGTAGGTGCGGAACATGTAGTGCAGATGCGGGCCTGGGATTTAAGTGATATCCGTAGAAGCAAAGGATTTACCGCAAAAGAGTTCTGCAGGTGCGAAAATCCTAGCAGTGTCTTATAACGAGGGTTCAGAGATTTTTTTCACCATTTGTAACATTTCAAGCTCCGTATAAGGCGATTTTTGTGAGTGTTTTCAAGGGGATTCTTAAGATAAGCCTCTTGTGCTCATTTTTATTCAACAATTTTGGTTCCTCATTGATTTTCCCACCTAGTTTGTGTGCATTTAAGGTGGAATTTGGGAGTTTGAGGCTAGAGATTTGGGAAGTTTGATTTGGGGATTTGGGTGGCGATTTGGTGTCGGATTTTGGTAAATTTGGTATGGTTGTACTCGTGGTTGAATGAGCTTTCGGTCTTTGTGACTTTTGTCGGATTTTGAGACGTGGGCCCAGGGGCCATCTTTGAGTCGATTTTTGACTTTTAGTTAATAACTTCGTATTTTCTTGTGGAATTTATTCCTTTAGCCCATGTTGATTGTATTGTACTGTTTGTGGCTAGATTCGGGACATTTGGAGGCCGAATTGTGAGGCAAAGGTGTGTTGGAGTAGAGATTGGCTCTGATTGAGGTAAGTAGTAGTTCTAAATCTGATTCTGAGGATATGAAACCCCGTGTTATATGTTATGTGGTTGGTTTTGAGGTGATGCACATACTAGGTGACGGACGTGTGGGCGTGCACCGTAGAAATTGTGACTTGGTAAAATTTCATGGAACTGTATAGTTGAAGAATCTGTTGTTTATCCATATATTCTCCATGTGTTATAGAAATTTGACTGTAAATCATGTTAGAAAGCATGCTTAGGCTATGTGTTCATACTGTAGGGACCCACAGAGGTTGTGTTACATGTTGAATTATATGTTAATTGTTGTTTGTACTCAGTCTCGGTTTTACTTACATATCATATTTCAGTCTCTATAGTTCCTTGTTGACACATTATATCATTTCTGTTTGGGCTGATTTTCATGATTACTGAGAGCCCGAGCGACTGGAGAGACTGATGACTGAGTGAGGGCGAGGGCCTGATTGTAAAGATATTACTACTATAGCACGTGAGTTGTCCGTGCAACACGTGAGTTGTCTGTGCAGATTCAGATATTGATACTATAGCACGTGAGTTGTCCGTGAAGCACGTGAGTTGTCCGTGTGGATTATAGTGCTTGGGTTGAAGGAGCCTCCCGGAGTCTGTACGCACCCCTAGTGAGCGCAGGTATTTACTGAGTGCGAGTGTCGAGTGCTGAGCGACTGAGAGGAATGAGTGATTGTGAGGCTGGAGTGAATGGGAGGACTGAGTGATTGTTGCTCTGAGAGGATGCATTTGATTTCATTATTGTTGCACTTAGCTGGCATATATCACTGTTTTGAAATTTCTGAGAGATATTATATCCTGTTTTACTTGAATTTGACATGAATTAACTGATTTGACTTAAAATGCCAGAGTTGAAAGCATGCCTACCTTCCTATGTTGAGACTACTGAAATTGAACTATAATTGTGAAGCTCGTCACTACTTTCAGTTCTTTATTTAGTCTTGTTACTTACTGAGTTGGTTGTACTCACGCTATACCCTGCACTTCGTGTGCAGATCCAGGTGTTTCTGGACACGGTGGGTGTTGATTCCTTCGCACAGTTGATCGTTGGGAGATTTCAAGGTAGCTGCCCGGTGTTTTCCAGACCTTATCTCTCCTTCCCTATCTTTCCCGCTTATTGTATTTAGTTCCATACTATCATAGACAGTATTTTCCAGATTTGTGATGTATAGGTGCTCATGAACTCTATGACACCCCGATGCTGGGAGATTCCGCGTTGTGTTTTGGGTTTTCTATCCCGTTTATGAGAACTTATATCGTTTAATACTACTTTAACTCATTTTCTGTTAAAATTGTTGGAATTATTTTGAAATGTCGGATTGCCTAGTACCACGTTAAGCGCCATCACAACATGTTAGGAATTTGAGTTGACAATTATATATATATATATATATATATATATATATATATATATATATATATATATATATATATATATATATATGCGCATATTAACTTTCTATGTAGTAGGAGGAAGAATGTAAGGATATGGTGTAAGTGTGAACATTTGTGAGGAAAATCCTTCTAAATCAATCATGAAGATTATAGAAAGGGTTTATTTTTCCCTTTTCTTTATTATTTGGGGTGCGGGGGTGGGGGTTGAGTTGTGGGATACAGTAGGTCAGACCTAGCTTTTTCTTCTCTACGTATAATAAATCAACACTCGTTATGATTAAAAAGGTACAAACCGTAGATTAATCATTAAAGATAAGACCTACAACTCTAAATTTTTTAAATTATATTTATATAAGAGGAACATATATGTATGTGTCATGATGATGTCAGAATGAGGTGATCCTTATGACAGAAAAAAAAAAGGTTATTAGCAAAAAATTCATTATCTTTTTATTTTCTGGTTTGAATATTCGGTATACCAAATTTATTAATTCGACTAATTTAGATTTACGCTAAGTGAGTGAGTAAATCGATTCTTGCCAACTGGTGTATTTTTGTCCCATATTCTTTGATGAAGTGCTTTTTCATTACTGTTTTTTTTTTATTTCTCACCTAGTGTTCGATACTTAATTAGAGTCCCTATTAATCTGAGCGCGTCGTGTAAGATCCATTAAACGAGAAAGTGTTCTTTGTCTACTAAATTGTTATTTTTTCAGAGCTCGAACCTTATAAGACCTTTGATTAAGTTGGATGATCTTATTCATCCTATCACGATCCTCGCAAAATTTAAACAAGCAAACCATTTGATGGTTGACTTATCATAGGTAAAACTAAAACCATTCTTTGGGCCAAACATGTGCAAGTCCAAACATGTCTTCGTGCATATTTAAGTTGATAGGACGACAGGTCTCCACTAGAATAGAAATTAATATCGTCAAATCAATTTTGACGTATTTAGTAGGCGTTTGGACATAAAATTGTAATTCTTGAAAAAAAATATAGTATTTAAAGTTAAGTTAAAAAATAATATTTAGAATTTAAAATTATATTTGAACATGCATTTCATTTGAAAAATAATTGCAGTTTTGTGAGTGGGGAAAGAGAAATTATTCTAAAAATTTGAAAAATTCATTTTTAAAAATTTGCAAAATTTCATGAACAAACACATTTTTGGAAAAAAGAAAAATTTCTTATGAACAAACATGCCTTTATAACTTGAAAAATATGTCAAATAACACGATCCACTACAATTAGAGGTGGAATCATGATCTGAAAGTGGTGGGGCATCACTGCCAAATAAAAATTTGAGCAAATGCTGGAGTTGAAATCAAACTCAGGCAGCACGCTAAAAGTCAAGTTATGCCTCCTAAAGCGACTAATGCGGCTACCTATAATTTGAATCTTAGGGTGTGAATCAATATATATGTGTGTGTGCACGCACACATTGACCACCTACCCAACAGAGGCGAAGGTACATGCCTTAAAAGGGTGGTCAACTGACCATCCTTCTTTGGAAAACTACAATACGTATAAAGGTAAAATATTATATTTTATTAGAGGTATATAACATATACTAAACACTTTTTGTCATTTCTTTCAACTTTTGAACACCCTTGAGGAAATTTTTGGTTTTGCCACTGGTACCAAAGATAGGTCCGCCTCTAACTACAATAAATTAAAATTCATTGATAGTATTAACATTACATATACCGTTAGTATTTATAAGCTAAAACTCATCATTCATATTGTGATACTGTGTGTGTGCGTATATAAGTTGATGATAAGACAGCTCTCCACTAGAACAGAAATTAATGATGCCAAACCAATTTTGACGTTCTTAACGGTTGGAAACATTTAGCATTCTTTTAATTTAGCAAAGTCAAATAAAATCAATAAAATAGAGGGTCTGACTTTAAAATAAAGAAAATAAAAAGAATAAATTCAACGGAGATATGGTATTACAAGGTGTTTGGTCCGTAGAAAATATTTGCTGAAATAAAATGCTTGCTTTTTGAGGTCATGAGCTCTTAAAATAAGTTGATAAATGAAAAAATCTAATTCAAATAGAAATAATCGGGAAATATAGCTTCATCGATAAGAAAAAATACTTGTATGTTTTCATTACTTTTGATGGGAACAATATTTTACAATTAAATCATAAATTTTAAATAATGTACACTAAATTCATAACCAATAACAAATTGGCGTATGTAATTGATCGATGAAAAATGAGCTTGTATTCATTACTTTGGGTGTGAAGTATTTACCATAATTATTTTGTTGAGTACTTAATATCTACAAGTATATTTATCAAGTTATCATCTCCACCAATTAAACTTATTTATAAATAAAAAATTACCTATATTTTTATTCTCCGTTCAAATTTACTTAGTCCCGTACCGGTTGTCAGTCTATCTCATGTTCGCAGAACCAGGTGCTCTTATTTTACGATGGCAGGGACGATTGCTTCCATTACTGATCAGAAAGACATCAAATTCTCCTTTAGAACTTTTTCTTTCCCATTATATTTTCCTTACATATTTTTTTTCATAAACAACAACAGTACTATAGTTGAATACCTCTACCCCTAACTAAAAAATATGAGGTTCGAGCCTTGAAAATAAAAAAATATTTTATAAAAGATATTTATCCCAGAATAGATTTATCTGAAGCGAATTCGAAATAATCAGTAAAACAATTAGTACAAAATATCAAATATAAAAAGAAAGTAACAATAATGGAAAACAGGGATGGAGATTGGTGACCATCACTTGAAATTGATGACTTATTACTTATTAGTGTGTGTATATACATATATTCCGCGCTTGTTTCTTTCATATTTTGGACCTTAGCTCCATGGAAGAATATGTTATTGCTGAAACACGGAAGAATTGAAATCTTAGATCAAAATACTATGTATGGATGATATAAACTGCCTAAACAAGAATTCTTGAACAGCAAACAACCAGTTCAGATATTCACGTCCAATTATGAAACCCTTGAAAAAAGAGGATGAATCGAAATATAGCTGCTACACCAAAACTAGGTGCAAAGAACCAACCAGACTGACCCAATGGATAAATCAGAAATACAGAAACAAAAATAGCAATTGGACCAGAGAATGCGATTGTATTATAAGGTCTCAATTGAACAGATCGAGCAAGCTCGAATTGACCCAACGAGAAACCTATTAGGCCAAAAGCTCCATGGAGAGCAACAAAAGTCCACAGACCCCCCAATTGATACCAATGAGTAAAATCTCCTTGTGCTCTAGGGGTCCTACTAATTGAGTTAAGGAAGCAAACTGTATTAATATCAATTGTTTTCTAGATCGTTCTGCAACATGTTTGAACAAAATAAAAATATCTTCATTTTGAAATTCCATTGGACTTGACTGGAGTAATTAATCTACTAATAAGTCGTTTCATGGTAGTTCCGTCTATTGCTTTATTGTGAAAGACCGATTGGCCCGTTCTGCCATAAGTACCTCCATATTCCGTTGAGTAGAATTCGACAATGCGTTTGAGTCGGTAATTGTAAAACTTCCTTTATCGATCTTGATTCGCGTATAAATTCCGGAACTATGGACCTAGCTGAGTGTCACGATCATAAACCCGAACCCGGTCGTGATGGCGCCTCTCGTGAAGACAAGGCCAGCCAACTAGACCCAATTCACTTGTTAAAGCAGTTAAACAATATAAAAGCAGTCTAAAACATGATTTAATGATAATAGGTAGTGGAAATACAATCCAACGCAGCCCTAACCGGGGTGTCACAAGTCACGAGCATTTAACAATACGGAATCCTCAAATGTAACTACAGAGTTTTAAATACTGGACTAAGAACATAAAGGAAATAGATAGGGAGGAGCTCCAGGCTGCGAACGTCAGCAGCTACCTAAAGACTCCTCGAAGATCCGCCTGAAGCTGGAATGAATCAGCACTCGGGAGCGAGATCAGCTATACATGAATCTGCACATGGGTGCAGGGAGTAAAGTGAGTATTCCAACTCACTGAGTAACAAATGTAAATAACGACTGAAAGTAAGAAAACCTGTAAGGCACAAGGAATTCTATAATGAAGCAATAAAATTATTTAAAAATAGTAAAATAGTGAAAAGTCAAGAAAAATCCTCTTTTAACAAGTAAACAAGTAATTAACAGGTAGTTAAGGTAAAGTAAACATATAGCAGTTTGCCCCTCGGGCACAGTATCAACAAATCTGCCCCTAGGGTAACATCTCAGAACAATACCAGCCCCTCGGGCTCAATCTCACATCACAATGGGTACCCGCGCTCACTAGGGGTGCGCAGACTCCTGGAGGGGCCCCCTTACGGCCCAAGCGCAATAACAAGACATCTCGTGGCATCAAATCTAGGCCCTCAGCCTCCTATCAATCAAGCCACCTCGTGGCGTATATATCTCAGGCCATCAGCCTCATATCAGTATCAGTGTTTCCTCACAACGTAGGCCCTCGATCTTACTCAATCAAAAATCATCACAAGCCTCTCGGGCAATAGTAAAATAGTGTTTCTCAGCCCAAACATTATCTAAAATATCATTTAAGTATTAAAACTGAGTAAACATGACTGAGTAGAAAAACAATGAAAAATAGCATGACTGAGTTCAAGTAATATATCAAAACATTGAGGAATATCAATAAAAAGCCCTGGAGGGTTCAAATAGTTGGCACTAGGCCCAAATATGGCATTCAGCCCAAATAATGATGATAGCAAATAGTTTCCAATCAAATACGTGGTAAAATCATCAACCGGGACGGACCAAGTCATAATCCCCAATAGTGCACGACCCCACGCTCGTCATCAAGCGTGTGTCTCACCTCAATAGCACTACGATGTGCAATCCGGAGTTTCAAACCCTCAGAACATCATTTACAATCATTACTCACCTTGAACTGGCTAAATCTATAGCTCGCGACGCCTTTGACCCTTGAATCAGCCTCCAAGCATGTCGAATCTATCCAAAAAATCAGAACGAGTACGTCAACATATGCTAAGGGAACAAAGCCCAAGCGAAAACAATCAACAAAGGGCACAAAACCCGAAATTACCAAACCCCCCCCCCCCATGTCTCGAAAATCAGAAATTTTTACATCATTAGATTCCTCATCTCCCCAAGAGTCTATACATATCAAGAATACCAAAATCAGAGTTCAAATGACCCATCAAATCCTCATTTTAAGGCCTCTTAAACTCAAGTCCTTTAGTTCCTTTAATTACAGCCTTAATCCATGAAATGCTTCCATAGAAATGCGTTTTAGGTCCAAAATCCTTACCTTAACGAAGTTCCCATGAAATCCCTCTTCCAAATCGTCCAAAAGCTCTCAAGCCGAAGTCAAAAATGGTGAAATAACCCAAAAATTCGCGAAGGACTCTTTTAATTCATCTGCCCAGTTGTCCCGCATCTGTGGAAACTTTTGCCGCTTCTGCGATACCGCATATGCGGTCTATCCACCGCTTCTGCGAAAATCACTTAAAGGCCAATTTCGCATCAACGGTCCACTCTCCGCATCTGTGACTACGCAGGTCGGTCCAACTACCGCATCTCCGGTTCCAAACCTTCCTCTCGAATTCGCTTTTGTGGCTCTCCTTCCGCACGTGCGACACCACACCTGCGGTCCCCAAACTGCAAGTGCGAAAACACCAGAAGCAACAAAACTTCAGCAGCTATAATGACATCTCAACTTCTCCATTAACCACCCGAAATTATCCCGAGGCCCCGGGGACCTCAACCAAAAGCACAAACATAACCCAATACCTTATTCAAACTTGTTCCAATCATCAAAACGCCTCAAACAACATCAAATCTACCAAATCACATCGGATTCAAGCATAAGTCTCTAAAATCTTCCGAACTACGCTTTTGATCAAAAATCCAATCAAACCACGTCCGAATGACCTGAAATTTTACACACACATCCCAAATGATACAATGAATCTATTCCAACTCTCGGAATTCCATTCTGACCCTTATATCAAAATCTTGCCTATCAACCGGAAATCGCCAAAATATAAACTTCGCCAATTCAAGCCTAATTCTACTCCGATCCTCCAAAATTTGTTCTGATCACACTCCTAAGTC
This sequence comes from Nicotiana sylvestris, assembly GCF_000393655.2. Classification (NCBI taxonomy): domain Eukaryota; kingdom Viridiplantae; phylum Streptophyta; class Magnoliopsida; order Solanales; family Solanaceae; genus Nicotiana; species Nicotiana sylvestris. Next base: position 5,668,891 of record NC_091064.1, read on the forward strand.
ATGAATCACTTCCCGAAGCTAACCAAACTATCGGAACTTACATCCGAGTCCTTTAACACATAAGTCAACATCCGGTTGACTTTTCCAACTCAAACTCCCTTAAAAGAGACTAAGTGTCTTAAACCTTACCAAAATCATTCTAGATTCGATCCGACCAACCCGATCCCATAAAATACGGATAACAAAGCATAAAAACAGAAATGGGGAAAACAGAGCAGTAACTCATAAGATTACTGGTCGGGTCGTCACATCCTCCCCAACTTAAACAAGCGTTCATCCTCGAACGAGTCAAGAAACATACCTGAAGCCTCAAACATGTGAGGATATTTGCTCTGCATCTCCCGCTCGATCTCCCAGGTAACCTCCTCCACGGGCCGACCTCTCCACTGCACCTTCACTGAAGCTATATCCTTTGACATCAACTTTTGAACCTAACGACCCAAAATAGCTACTGGCTCCACATCGTAAGTCAAATCATCATCCAACTGAACTGTGCTGAAATCCAAAACATGAGACGGATCCCCAATATACTTCCGGAGCATAGAAACATGAAATACCAGATGTACACTCGACAAGCTGGGTGGCAAAGCAAGCTCATAAGCCACCTCCCCAATCCTCCGGAGCACCTCAAAAGGCCCAATGAACCGCGAACTCAATTTCCCTTTCTTTCAAAATCTCATAACACCCTTCATGGGCGAAACCTTCAACAGGACCTTCTCACCAACCATGTAGGACACCTCTCGAACCTTCCTGTCCGCATAACTCTTTTGTTGCGACTGCGCTGTACGAAGCCTCTCCTGATTCACCTTCACTTTCTCTAAAGCATCCTGCACCAAGTCTGTCCCCAATAGCCTAGCCTCATCAGGCTCGAACCAACCAACTAGAGATCTATACCGACTCCCATACAAAGCCTCATATGGAGCCATCTGTATACTCGACTGGTAGTTGTTGTTATAAGCAAACTCCGCAAGCGATAGAAACTGATCCCATGACCCTCCAAAATCAATGACACAAGCACGCAACATGTCCTCTAATATCTGAATAGTGCGCTCGGACTGCTCGTCCATCTAAGGGTGAAAAGTTGTGCTCAACTCAACCTGAGTACCCAACTCTCGCTGCACAAACCTCCAAAACTGCGAAGTAAACTGAGTGCCCCTATCTGAAATGATAAAAACTGGGACACCATGCAAACGAACAATCTCCCAGATGTAGATCTCTGCCAACCGCTCTGAAGAATAGGTAGTACACATAGGAATAAAGTGCGCAGACTTGGTCAACCGATCCACAATCCCACAAATAGCATCGAACTTCTTCAAAGTCCGTGGAAGTCCAACAACAAAGTCCATAGTGATCCTCTCCCACTTCGACTCAGGAATATCAATCTGCTGTAGCAAACCACCCGGTCTCTGATGCTCATATTTCACCTGCTGACAATTGAGACACCGAGCTACAAATCCCACAATATCTTTCTTCATTCTTCTCCACCAATAGTGCTGCCTCAAATCCTGATACATCTTCGTGGCACCCGGATGAATGGAATACCGCGAGCTATGGGCCTCCTCCAAAATCAACTCCCGACGCCCATCCACATTGGCCACACAAATTCGGCCCTGCATCATCAATACTCCATCATCACCAAAGGTCACATCTCTAGCATCATCATGCTGAACTCTGTCCCTAAGGACAAGCAAATGTGGATCATCATACTGGCGCTCTCTGATGCACTTATATAAGGAAGACCGAGAAACCACACAAACCAATACCCGACTGGGCTCCGAAATATCCAACCTCACGAACCGATTGGCCAAGGCCTAAACATCAACTGCAAGAGGTCTCTCCCTAATTGGAATATATGTCAAACTCCCCATACTCACTGCCTTTCGGCTCAAAGCATCGGCCACCATATTGGTCTTTCCCGGATAGTACAAGATAGTGATATCATAATTCTTAAGCAACTCCAACCATCTCCCCTGCCTCAAATTAAGATCATTTTTCTTGAACAAATGCTGGAGACTGCGATGATCAGTGAACACCTTGCAAGATACGCCATACAAGTAATGCCTCCAAATCTTCAATGCGTGAACTATGGCAGCCAACTCCAAATCATGAACGGGGTAGTTCTTCTCATGGGGCTTCAACTAACCAGAAGCATAAGGTATAACTCTACCCTCCTGGATCAACACACAACCAATCCCAACTCTCGAAGCATCACAATATACGGTATATGAACTTGAAGCTGATGGCAAAACCAACACTGGAGCTATGGTCAAAACTGTCTTGAGCTTCTGAAAGCTCTCCTCACACTCGTCTGATCATACAAATGAAGCACCCTTCTGAGTCAACTTAGTCAAGGGCAATGCGGTAGATGAGAATCCCTAAACAAACCGGCGATAATAGCCTGCCAAACCAAGAAAGCTTTGAATCTCTGTGGCTGAGGACGGTCTGGGCCAACTCTGAACCGCCTCTATCTTCTTCGGATCAACCTGAATACCCTCGCTAGACACCACGTGTCCCAAGAAAGCCACTGAACTGAGCCAAAACTCACACTTGGAGAACTTTGCATAAAGTTTCTCATCCCTCAATCTCTGCAACACAACTCTCAAATGCTCTGCGTGCTCCTCCTGACTACGTGAATACACTAGAATATCATCAATGAAGACTATGACAAACGAATCAAGATACAGCCGGAACACGTTGTTAATCAAATGCATGAACGCTGCTGGGGCGTTGGTCAACCCAAAAGACATCACCAAGAACTCATAATGACCATATCAGGTCCTGAAAGTCGTCTTAAGAATATCCAAATCTCTAATCTTCAACTGGTGATAACCTGAACGGAGATCAATCTTGGAGAACACCCTCGCTCCCTGAAGCTGGTCGAATAGATCATCAATGCGAGGCAAAGGATACTTGTTCTTAATTGTTACCTTGTTCAATTGCCTATAATTAATGCACATTCTCATTGTGCCATCCTTCTTCTTCACAAACAGAACCGGTGCACCCCAAGGTGACATACTAGGCCGAATGAACCCCTTATCTAGGAGTTCCTAAAGCTGCTCCTTTAACTCCTTCAACTCCGATGGTGTCATACGATACGGCAGAATAGAAATGGGTTGAGTGCCTGGCACCAGGTCAATACCAAAATCAATATCCTTGTCCGGTGGCATGCTCGGCAGGTCTACGGGAAACACATCGGGAAAATCCCTTACAATTGGAACAGAATCAATACTGGGAGTCTCAGCTCCGGCATCCCTCACAAATGCTAGATACGAGAGACAACCCTTCCCAACCATAAGCTGAGCCTTTAAGAAAGAGATTACTCTACTAGGAACATAATCAGTCACACCTCGCCACTCGATCCATGACACACCTGGCATAGCCAATGTGACTGTCTTAGCATGACAGTCCAGAATAGCACGACACGGAGATAACCAATTCATGCCCAAAATGACATCAAAATCCATCGTGTTCAATAGAAATAGATCCACTCGGGTCTCCAGACCCCCAATAGTCACCACACACGACCGGTACACATGGTCTACAATAACAGTATCGCCTACTAGGGTAGATACATGAATATGTAAAGCAAGAAACTTACGGGGTGTACCCAAATAACGATCAAAGTATGATGACACATAAGAAAAGGTGGAACCGAGATCAAATAATATAGAAGCATCTCTGTGGCAAACTAAAACAATATATGTAATGACAACATCTGAAGCAATAGCATCGGGGTCTGCCTAGGAGTGCATAGAAACGGGCCTGACCGCCCCCTAATCAACCTTCCCCTCTGGGGCGACCCCTGGATGACTGACCTCCACCCCTAGCTGGCTGAGCAGGTGGTGGTGAAGAAACTGGCACCGAAGCCGATGACTGACCCCTATGCTGGGATGAACTAGCAACATGGTGAGGACACTGCCTCCACATGTGGCCCATCTTACCACACTCATAATAACCCCAGGTGCTGGAGAAGGGGACTGAAGGGAACCCCTCGCACCAGAGTGACTAGTAGATGCACTCGGCATAGAAGAGCCCTAAGTTGATGGAGCACGAGATGAACTCTGAGCTGGAAGGGTGCTGAGTGATGATTGGCCCTACTGAGATCCATGATAAGCATGACCCGAAGATGCCCCACGATAACCTGGGCGAGCTGATTGAGTAGGCCTGAATGAACAGCCTCTGCTATGCTAAAACTGGCCCCTCGAAGGAGCACCATTATAGCTGCCAGATCCTCGAGGCCTCTTGGCCTCCTTCTCCTCTCACTCCTGACGGCAAAACTGACTCAATCTCACGAGCGATATCAACCACCTCCTCGAACGTAGCACCAGATACCCTCTCCTTGTTCATAAGGATACGGAACTGATAAGTAAGACCTGATAACAAACCTCCTGATCCTCTCTCGATCTGTCGGAACCAACTAGATGGCATGACGAGTCAACTTAGAAAACCTCAACTCATACTGTGACACAGTCATCTCCCCCTGACGCAACAACTCAAACTGCCTACGCAGCTCCTCTCTAGAGACTGCTGCATATACTTCTCCAGAAAGAGTACAGAGAACTGCTGCCAGGTAAAGGGTGCTGCACCAACAGGCTTACACCTCTCAAAATCCTCCCACCAAGTGAAAGCAGCTCCTGAAAACTGATAGGTGGTAAAAGTGACCCCGCTGGTCTCCAAAATACCTGCAGTACGAAGCATCCTCTGACACTTATTCAAAACTCCCTGGGCATCCTCGCCCTCTGCGCCACTGAAGGTCGGAGGCTGAAATCTACATAATCTCTCCAACCTACGCTGCTCATCCTCCGGTATGACAGGAACCACATAGTCCTAAGCATCTGCAACCAGCTGGCCTGGATGCGCCCCCGGTGTTTGAAATCCATGCACGACCTGCTCGGGTGTGTGAGCGGCGGGAGTCTGATTGCCTCCCCCGGCCTGTGAAGTAGCTCGACTGTAGTGGCTGAAACCGCCTGAGCCAGGCAAGTGCAAACTGATAAGATCTGTGCCAGGGCCTCTTGAAGATCCGGAATCACGATGGGCACAATTGGTGCCTGAACTGCTACTGCTAGAGCATCCATAGCTGGGACATGGTCCTGAACTGGGGCAGCTGGTGGATCTGCAGGTGCTGCTCTAGCCGTTCTGCCCCTACCACGACCACGACCGCGTCCTCGACCTCTGGTGGCCACAGTTCGTAGTATTGGGGGTCGTCCACCCCGACCAGTAGCGCGTGTCCTCACCATCTGTGAGAGAATAGAATAACAGAAGTTTAGTACTCGGATCAACAAGTTTGCACGACAAGAATTCCAGGAATATGAAGTTTTTCCTAAAGGTTCTGCAGCCTCTCGAGGATAAATACAGACGTCTCTGTACCGATCCGCGAGACTTTACTAAACTTGCTCATGACTCGTGAGACCTATGTAACTTAGGCTCTAATACCAACTTGTCACGACCCTAAACCCAAACCCGGTCATGATGGCACCTCTCGTGAAGACAAGGCTAGCCAACTAGACCCAATTCACTTGTTAAAGCAGTTAAACAATATAAAAGCAGTCTAAAACATAATTTAATGATAATAAGTAGCGGAAATACAACCCAACACAGCCCTAACCAGGGTGTCACAAGTCACGAGTATCTAACAATACAGAATCCTCAAATGTAACTATAGAGTTTTATATATTGAACTAAGAACATAAAGGAAATAGATAGGGAGAAGCTCCAGGCTGCGAACGCTAGTAGCTACCTAAAGACTCCTCGAAGATCCGCCTGAAGTTGGAATGAATAAGCACTCGGGAGCGGGACCAGCTACGCCTGAATCTATACATAGGGTGCAAGGAGTAAAGTGAATACTCCAACTTAGTGAGTAACAAATATAAATAACGACTAAAAGTAAGAAACACGTAAGGCACATGGCATTCTATAATGATAAGGCACATGACATTCTATAATGAAGCAGTAAAATTATTTAAAACAGTGAAAAGTCATGAAAATCATCTTTTAACAAGTAAACAGGTAATTAACAGATAGTTAAGGTAAAGTAAACATATAGCAGTTCGCCCCTCGGGCACAGTATCAACAAATTCGCCCCTTGGGCAACATCTCAAAACAATACCAGCCCCTCGGGCTAAATCTCAGAACAATACCAGCCCCTCGGGCTCAACCTCACATCACAATGGGTACCCGCACTCACTGGGAGTATGCAGACTCCTGGAGGGGCCCCTTACAGCCCAAGCACAATAACAAACCATCTCGTGGCATCAAATCTAGGCCCTCGGCCTCCTATCAATCAAGCCACCTCGTGGCGTACATATCTCAGGCCCTCGGCCTCATATCTGTATCAGTGTTTCCTCACAATGTAGGCCCTCGACCTTACTCAGTCTAAAATCATCACAAGCCTCTCGGGCAATAGTAAAATAGTGTTTCTCAACCCAAACATCATTTAAAATGTTATTTAAGTATTAAAACTAAGTAAACTTGTCTGAGTAGTAAAACAGTGGAAAATAACATGACTGAGTTCAAGTAATATAGCAAAATAGTGAGGAAATATCAATAAAAAGCCCCGAAGGGTTCAAGTCGTTGGCACTAGGCCCAAATATGGCATTCAGCCCAAATAATGATGATAGCAAATAGTTTCCAATCAAATCAGCGGTAAAATCATTAACCGGGACGGACCAAGTCACAATCCCCAATAGTGAACGACCCCACACTCGTTATCAAGCGTGCTTCTCACCTCAATATAGCACTACAATGTGCAATCCGAGGTTTCAAACCCTCAGAACATCATTTACAATCTTTACTCACCTCGAACCAGCTAAATCTCTAGCTCGCGACGCCTTTGCCCCTCGAATCGGCCTCCACGTGCGTCGAATCTATCTAAAATTAGAATGAGTATGTCAACATATGCTAAGGGAACAAAGCCCAAGCGAAAACAATCAACAAAGGGCACAAATCCCGAAATTACCAAAACCCGACCCCCGGGCCCACATCTCGAAAAATAGAAATTTTTACAACAATAGATTCTTTATATCCCCACGAGTTTATGCATATCAAGAATACCAAAATCGGAGTTCAAATGACCCCTCAAATCCTCATTTTAAGGCATCTTAAACTTAAGCCCTAATCCCCCATTTTTAACCCTTTAATTCCTTTAATTATAGCCTTAATCTATAAAATACTACTATAGAAATGTGTTTTAGGTATAAAATCCTTACCTTAACGAAGTTCCCTTGAAATCCCTCTTCCAAATCGTCCAAAAGCTCTCAAGCGGAAGTCAAAAATGGTGAAATAACCCAAAAATTCGCGAAGGACTCTTTTAACTCATCTGCCCAGTTGTCCCGCATCTACGGCAACTTTTGCCGCTTCTGCGATACCGCATATGCGGTCTATCTACCGCTTCTATGAAAATCACTTAAAGGCCAATTCCGCATCTGTGGTCCACTCTCTGCATCTGCGACTACGCAGGTGCGGTCCAACTACCGCATCTGCGGTTCCAAACCTTCCTCTTCTACGGCTCTCCTTCCACACGTGCGGCACCGCACTACGGTCCCCATACCGCAGGTGCGAAAACACGAGAAGCAACAAAATTTCAGCAGCTACAATGACATCTCAACTTCTCCGTTAACCACCCGAAATCATCTCGAGGCCCCCAGGACCTCAACCAAAAGCACAAACATAACCCAATACCTTATTCAAACTTGTTCCAATCATCAAAATGCCTCAAACAACATCAAATCTATCAAATCCCATCGGATTCAAGCCTAAGTTTCTAAAATCTTCCGAAATACGCTTTTGATCAAAAACCCAACCAAACCACGTCCGAATAACCTGAAATTTTACACACACATCCCAAATGATACAACGAAGCTACTGCAACTCTCGGAATTCCATTCCGACCCCTATATCAAAATCTCGCCTATCAACCGGAAATTGCCAAAATATCAACTTCGCCAATTCAAGCCTAATTCTACTCCGAACCTCCAAAACCCGTTCAAATCACACTCTTAAGTCAAGAATCACCTCCCGAAGCTAACTGAACCATCTGAACTCACATCCGAGTTCTCTAACACATAAGTCAACATCCGGTTGACTTTTCCAACTCAAACTCCCTTAAAAGAGACTAAGTGTCTCAAACCTTACCAAAATTATTCCGGATTCGATCCGATCAATCCGATACCATAAAACACGGATAACGAAGCATAAAAAGTAGAAATAGGGGAAACAGAGCGGTAACTCATGAGACGACTGGCCGGGTCGTCACACTGAACCGGAGAGCCCTGAAGTCCCACGGGTATCATAGAATTACGTTTTATCAATTTGCAAATTCTTCCTCAGTTAGTTAAAAGAATGAAATTGGTTGATATTATGACAATACTATGTAGCATAGATAGCATTATGGGAGAAGTTGATCGTTGAAATAATAACTGATACAACAAAAATAGAAACTATCAATTCTTTTTCCAAATTGGAATCCTTTTTATTTATTTATTTATTTATTATTGCCTCATGATCATCAGTTGTGAAGAGACATGATGAATGAAATGAATTTTATCTAGGGTTGAAAGGGGAATGAATTTTATCTAGGGTTGAAAGGGGAATGAGAATGATGATGTAATATTGACACAAGTTTGAGGTATAAAATGCAACCTAAATAGACAGATAACCAAAAAATAGCACGATCATCTCATTTTTCGTTCATTCTCGTCACAAAAACATGGCCGCCATAAGAAGCAGGTGAAGCCGCTAGATTTTCCGACAAGAAAAAAGTTGGTTGAGACACAGGGTGATGGGGGCGGCCGACTTTCGATACTTTCTGCTAACTCGATTTCAATACTAAGTAAGCTCCTCGTCGCATAATTTAAAAAGTTCAGCTTCACACCAGGTTCTTCGATACGAACACTAAAAAAACTCGAAGGACTAGTCTAAGAAAAACCCTAAACTTTGCTGGATTAGCTTTTTGGTAGAAAAAGTGGTTACAGTAATAAATTCCCTACCTATAATTACCAATGAATATACATATAATAGTGAATATTTATAATTTCTGTATAAAAAAGTGATCGGATAAACAAGGCAAATACGGTAATCGAGTAATGACTTGAATATTAGAATAATGTAGCATTTTCCGTTATATATAACTTAAAATCAAAATTCATAAACTACAAGCTACTACAAATATTCATTGTTCCTATATTTAAATCAATTCATTAAAATATATATATATATATATATATATATATATATCATACACAAATTTCTTATTATGTATTCGTAAAATTAAATTGCTCAATATAATATAAATTTTAGTACTGCAATAAATAGTTACCACATGTAAAAGTTGCAAATATGACGAGTGGTGTAGATCCCATCATCATTTTCGGCCGCCGAGATAAAGATATTTTGTATTCGATATTCGTATTGAAATTTTGATTAATTCAAATTCATACTGTAAATTTATACTATTTTAATTTTCATTATTTTGTATTGAAGCCTCAACTACTTCCAATACGAAAACATCTTAAAAGTCGAACCTGTTAATTTAAATTCTTAATACGTATAGCTCTATTAACGAGCACAATCATCTCTCTCGATGATCTTTTCTTGGTTTCCATCTAGATGCTAATGTTAGCCTTTTTACTAACATATACTTATGCAATAAGACAAGAACAAATAATTATCGCATCGTTGCTTACTATAATGTCTTAACGTCTATGATTAGAGAGATATGAGGTAGTCATTTACCACCAAAGTTGTGTTATAATAGTACGTAAGTACTCCTTTATCCTTAACTAAAAGTTTTAAGTTCAAACCTTAAGTAGATAGTTACATTTGGCAACAAGCGCTTTATTCCCTAAAATAATGTTTACCCATAAAGTGGTACAGTTGAATTTATATGTGATTTCTAGACATGTGAATTAATTTGATCCTGAAATAATAGAATAATTAAATAAATATGCAATACTTAGCCTTGAGATGAAGATAAAATAGCAGAAATAGTAGTTCGGGGAGCAAGACTTCCGGGCAAAACAACAATAAAATCAAAAAGCAAGAAGATAAAATGGTATAAAGTTTTGAATAGATTATCGCATAAGTTTGCTAGAAAATTCGTATCATTTTCAATGATAATAGAGCTCATTATTTATAGCTGCACATAGGGAACAAGGTCCTAGGATCATGCCATTCTATAATGTCAATTATGAGGGTCATTGAAGAATGTGTAACGGTGGGCAAGAAAGACAAATTATTTATAATGTGCAGTGTACTAAATGCTATAGAATATTCTCCATTAAATACTACCGGGTAATAGGCATTTATTTCATCTTTATGAGCACTATTCTTTTCGGTAACAGATGGAATAGTTGTCTTCGGTTTTAGCTATCCTCTGTCTTCGGGTCCACGTGTCACTCCCTTATGAAATCATTTAATATAGCATATTTTATCCTATATAGATAGTCCCTCTGCTTTCCGGTGATATAGCTTTGTGTTATCATGAAGTAGGTAGAAACATTCTTTTTGGCGGGAATTTCACTGACCCCCTATTAAAAGCTTCTGACGGTTGATTAGACACACGTCTCTCCATATTTAATTCCCCAAACACGTGTCATCCCACGATTCATCATAACTTTTGCCGGCTATCGAGGTAATTGCAGCTATGAGTGTAGCCACCTAAACCTTTACTTATACGCATCCTCCTTTATTCACACCTCATAATTATCCAAACTCTCTTCATTCAACTTGAACTCTGTTCTTCAACCTTTCTTTAATTCACAACCTCCTACAGTGAGCACCATCATCCCCAGAAGTTTTGTCATAACAAAATACTTCGAAGAGAAATTTACTTCTACTAACCCTCGTACATGGGCCATTGGCAGATATTATTGTTCCATCCGTCCTTCCAGTATTCCTGCTATGAAGGAAGATTATCATTGCCAGGATTTAAACATTATTGCTCTTGATCTGGCAGAGCGGGTAACCTTACCCAAGAAGAGTTTTACGTACTTCTATACGTATCCCTTAACTTTGGGGACATTTTCTCTGAGTAGAACGCTTGACTCCGTTCATTGTGGAGTTCTACCTTCGCGGCACAGGTGAGTCCCTCCGTGTGGAGGACGATTGCTTGTTTTCGGCGCCTATGCTAAGAAACAGGAGAGGAGCTATCCCTAGCTCACGTGGTGAACCTTTATTCCCCCAAGATCTTCCGTGGGGGGGGGTGATTAACTTCAGCAAGCGAGGCCACCATGAACTGTTATCCAGTATGGATGATGATAATGACTATGGGTGGATGGAACGGTTCATTTCAGTTGCCACCGGTGACATCATCCCGGCCTCGGCTCCGTCTTTCCTTGAATTGTGGAACCACACTCGTAAGTATATAAGTTGCCTTTTCTTTTGTTAAAGACTATTCCTTATCATTATTGACTTTTCTTCTTTTACCTGTCTCAGCGAATCGGTGGGTTCCCCATAGGGTTTAGGGCTTGGACAATGGGTTCAGAAAATTTTTGAGGTTACTACACCCGAAACCCGCACGTGGAAGGAGTTGTCCCTGAAATACGGGTGGAGGGCCAAAAATTATGGTAAGTTGAACTTATCTTGTCTTACCTTTTCTCATAAGGAAGTTGTTTGATTCTTCTCTCATGTTGAATACAGGTCTACCCCAGGGCTCAGGTGTCGTCCCCGAGGAGGACGTTTTAGTTGATCCTACTGATGCAGCGAGGCTATTGTAGAAGGCCTTTTTGCAAACATGCATCTTCATGCTTGCTTATAGTGCGAGTACTTCTTCTCGGAGTCCCCGGTGGGAGAACAAGCAACTAAAAATAAGGCATTCCTCCACGGCCGGGGGAAAGAATAAAAGGGCGACGAATGCTGCCCCCAAATCGCCTCCGAAAATCGTGGTGACGAGCCCTCTACCTGGGCCGGTTATAGATACTATGATGATTGACGATGATGGAGAAACCAGTAAGAATGGGCTTTTCTACATAGAAGACGACGACCTTTCTCAACTCAACAGACTACTCAATTTGTTCAGTTAGTTACACCAACTGAGGGTGATGCCTCGATGCTCTAATGGAGCTTGAAATTGTGGAAAATACCAACTTTCGTTTCAGGATCCCAGTCGCTGTGTGTGGTATTGTGGGGCTGAGTACTGTGTGATTTCAGTCTTTGGTTGATGAGCAACCAACAACCAGCATTGCCTTTTTCACAGATTCTTCTCACCCTTCAACGCTATCACCTTCATCTCTTTCTTCACCAACTCTTCCACCTGCAACTGCTACATCATCTCCACCGGCCATATCAGACTGAGAAGAGGATGTTTCTCTCCCCCAATCCCCAGTTCATGGGAATTTTGGGCAAAATTATGTTGCTCCCTCAGAAGATTCGCAAAGGAGGAGGAGTGTTACTCTCTCGATCTCTACCGGATGCAATTTGTTGTCTTGATCGGTGGAACTTGCTAACTAGGCTTCAGAAAAAGATTGGAAAAAAATACTGGCTCTCTCGGGAGAGTGCTTGTTGAACAATGCTATGCACAATGCCACAGCGGTATACTCTTCACTTCCTTTGTCATTTCTTCTATCTTTGATTTAGTAGTATTTTGAGTTTGCCTTTCTTGTTTCGCAGGCCAATTTCCTTGCTTCCAAGGGCCTCCAAAGTTTGATTCGGGAAAAGGAGGAACTTTCCTCCGAGCGGGACCAAACTGTTGTTCGCCTATCAGAAATGGAAGCCAAAGTTGTTGAGGCTGTTGTGTTGGAGGCTCGTCTACAACAAAGCGAGCAAGAAGTAGAGATCATTGTCGCACCCCCTTTTTTCCTCGCAGAGTCTGGGTTTCGACATTTATTGGGGAATAACTCATTTCCTTATGGGAATTGGGTATGGGATTTGAAGAGTCGCCACCTAACAAATTTAAGGTGCGTTAGGACACCTAAAGCAAGTAACTCATAAAACCGGTTTGCATTACCATAAACTTGGGTAAGGGCTCAAAATAACCTTGAGGGGAAGGTGTTAGGAACCCCTCGTGGTCCACAACGGTGGGTCCCGGCCAAACTCAAATTATGTGAATTAGTCTTATAACAAATTAAGCAAATATAGACAAGTTACGTTTAAAACAAGGGGTAAAAGGAGTCCTAGGTTTTTTAGCATACATGATCATATCTATACAATGCTTGGTAATCGTCCCCAAGTTGGAGTGCTATATATAGCATTAGCACAGTTCATCATATCCTTTTACTACCCAATTACCCTCCCTTAGTGATTATATAAACATTTTTAATTGAACGAACTCTATGCGTACATTACCAGTCCCTTCCTTGTGGCCCTGGAGGTATTTAGGACCTCTAATTTAGGTAGTTCTAGACTTTTCTAAGGTACTTAAAGGATAAAAATCTAGGCGACAATCAAAACAATTAGGACTGTCAAGTAAAGAACAATTAAGGTGGCTCACGTTTACGTCCACAAATAAGCAAACAACAACATGTCTCAAACAGCAAGATTTCAGGCATTTCCAAAGGTCCTAGAGCAGGATATCTAGGTGAGCAAATAGAATGTATGCAGTATCGTGTTAAAGTTAGGTGATAGAGACCTAATCAATTTGCCTACTAATTTTAAGGCATGTTGAATCTGGGGAGTCACAAATAAGCAAAGCATAGTTTCACAATTTTATTAGACCTTGATTACCTATAGGCTTGCCTAGGCGTGAATCTATAATACCCAATAAACATGTTGTCTAAATGCAATCAGAATTCTAGGAATTAGTTTAAAACAGTTTGAAATTATTAAGTCCTATAGGCATGCTTGTCTAGGTGCTGAATATTACTTTACGGAACTAGTTTATATACACTTATCTATGTGACACTAAGTGTTGGGATTGTTTTTAAGAAATTTTTATAGACAAGATAGTTATTGAATTAGGCGATGTAGACATGGTTTAAAAGCAAATACAGTCCTAAAGAAGGATCTCTAATACACAGAAAGAATGGACGTTTTTTATTAGGCGGAATTATAGCAGTAACTTAATAACAGGATTTCTAGATGATCATGATTATAGAGAAACAGAATTTCGTAATAAATGAGGTATTGTGCCTATAACATGTTGTCTAGTATGTCGAGTGATCCTAAAAGTATGGTTTCTAATGCAGGTAAACATAGTATAAATCTAAAGCATGATTTCTAATGCAAGTAAACATAATATAGACCTAAAGGCATGATTTCTACCTAGTTTCCCCACAAAAATCATATAAGAATCCCTCATTTTTACTAACTTCTCCAATATATGTTTACAAAGATTATTATTATAGACCATAGAACGAATGAATTACAGAATAAACTAAGCTATGTTATAGGGAGCCTGAATATAGGCCCAAAGGATAAACCTGGCATACCAAGCCTTCAACTAGTCTCAAAATGCCATAATCTCATAGTGCACCCAATGGTATCCTGGTGTGTCAAAATTACCAATGGCCTTAGGGACCCCGGGCAATGCTCACGCCAGAAAACTTTCAAAGTAACCCTTTATGAGCAAGTTTAGAAAGCTAACTCCAGTGTGTCAAAGTTTAGAGGAGTCTCATGGACTCCTAAGCAATGCTCACACTAGAGGGGCAAGACCTTAGGTGTTCTAAGAATAGGAGTTTAAAACAGGAGATAGTTTTTCGGAAATTAGTTCTGGATTCTGAGGAAGTAAGGAGCAAACAGGGATATTCAATCATTGTAACTTAAACAAAGGTCCCAGCAGTCAAATATTATACAAAAACAGGCTGACTTAGGGTTTCAACTTAGTTTATCCATTATTACTAGGTGAGCGAACACTAATCAAAGGCATGACACGCAGGGATCACTCAGATAGTCACATTCAAAGGGGTAGTGGATATGGGGAGCCATTTTGGTCAGGAGTCTGTGAGAGGTGAACACTTAAAGAGCATACTAGTGGAGAAGTAAACAGACATAGGACCAGTTGAGACATGAGCAAGTATACAAACTTGTTGAAAGCAGAAGCACATAAGTTTGGCTAAAACCAGAGTAACAAGTTGAAAACAAGACACATAGGTTCAATCAAACAGAAGAAGACATGCTATTGCAGTAACAGAAGTAGACATACTTATTGTAGTAAACACATAGGTTTGTTTAAGCAAAAGAAAGGCATGCTGATTATGAGGAAACACATTGAATAGCAGGAAGCATATAGTCTAATTGAATGGCAGTACACATGCTGGATAGGAATAATGAGCATGAACCACATATGTCTAGTTATAGATAAACAAGCTGATGTAAAAGATCCTACTGATTTAGTAACATAAAGTAGAGATGCTGGGAATAGGAAATACACAAATCAAATCATACAGAGGTTTGCATGATAGTAAAGTAGGAGCATACCAGTTAAAGAAATAGAAACAGAAGGTAAAGTAGGCAGGATTCAACAGTCTACCCTTGGCTTTCAGCCAGCTCGACAAGTAGTGAACACAAATAGCAGAGAGAGAGATGAGAACAAGTTTATGTGTGAGTGTGTTTGTGAACTGTTGTTCGTGTTTGAAGAATCAGAATGAGAGGGTATATATAGCACTTAGTGTGGTAAAACAAATAGGGTAAAGAAGAAATCACAGTCTGTAAAATAATCAAATAAAATCAATCAACCAATTAGGGGATCAATTCTTGTGGAAAATCCGAAAGATACCCCTTAAATTGAGGAGAGTCAATTAATGGTACAGAACTAGGGCTCAAATAAGGAAAGTAATCAGTATCATGCCATATAAGGATTCAGTCAAATCCCCAAAATGTACTGATAATTAATTTAAGGTAAGTATAGTTAAACAAGGTCACAAATAAGCAAACAAATAAAAATTCCAGAAAATATCAATTTTAATAGGAAATTAATCATTAAAAAACCTAACAAATACTGATTTTAACATGAAAGAATTATTCAAAACTTAAAATAGAATTAGTCAATATAACTGGTTCACAGAAATAAACACAATAATGGAAAAAATTGAAGAAATCGGTGTCACAAACAAGAATATCTAGGGTTTGAGCATACACACAAAAATTAATCAAACATGTAAAGAGATAGTCAGATTCAACATTTGAAAGTTAAAAACCTTTTGAAGAAACTCAGGACGAACCCTAGTTTTAGAAGAAAGTAAATGAAATCGATGCAGTTAACCAAAACAAAAGATTTTCGAGGGAAAATACCAAATAATGCTCGAATCGTTTTAGATCTACAAAAATCTGAACAAATTCAAGCATTTGTAGAACTAGGGTTTCAACACAACAGAGATGAAAGAAACGCGGTAAAAAACCATAGATTCAAACTAAAATAATTAAGAGGAAATCAGTACTCACAAACGAGAATGGCCATAGACAGGCAAGTAAACAAATTTCGGACAAAGAACCAAGTTGAATCTCCTTAAGATT
The DNA here is from genome assembly GCF_000393655.2 of Nicotiana sylvestris. Classification (NCBI taxonomy): domain Eukaryota; kingdom Viridiplantae; phylum Streptophyta; class Magnoliopsida; order Solanales; family Solanaceae; genus Nicotiana; species Nicotiana sylvestris. The sequence continues at coordinate 5,685,274 of NC_091064.1, forward strand.
CTTTTAAGAATCCATGTAATCAAACAACCAGGAGGTATAGAAGGTTGGTAATGGTCGAAGAATACACAGAAATTCCATAAACGGGAGCTTTTTGCCGATGACGGCGATTAGGGTTTAGGGGGGGTCGAGAGAGAATAGAGAGTTGGAGGGAATCAGTGATGCCAGAAGGGAGAGAATGAAAGGGGTTAGGGTTTGGTTAGGATTAATGGTAAGGGTTAATGTGGATCGTTGATCTAAAGGATCAACGGCCACGATTGGACGGGGTTATTGGGTTGGGTAGGTTTAATTGGGTTAGGGTTGTTTTAAATTGGGCTTGGGTTTAATGAATTGGATTGGGGGGGGTCTGATTTTGAGTGTAAATTAGGGGCTGTTATTTAAATACTCATTTTACTAAATAAAATAATTTTACAAATAGCTAATAAAATGATAAAAATGGTTTCCAAGCATGAAAGTGATTTAAAATAATTATTCAATATTATAAAAATTTAAAAAGTTATTTTCTATATAGATAATATAGTTATGCCTATGTAGGGGCTATATTTGCAAAATATGCAATTATAGTCTTAAACATGCAAATGTAATTATTAAAAAATGTAATTAAAATGTTTGAATATTCATATGAACAGAAATGATGAACTTAGATGATTAAATCATCATAAAATAATACGAGGGATAGTTTTGAACATTTATGTAATAAAAAAATACATAAATAATGGATTTAAGGCCTTTAAAAATTATAGAAAAAATTGTAAAACACTTGTCCATGTTTGTAAATACATGTACAATATTTTTAAAGTATTTATGCAAAATTTAAAATATATAAGGGAAAAATTGGGTATCAACAATCCTTAGCCAAATGATCGCCCCACTGAGGGTTCAAGTTGAGAGGCTAGGTCCAAATGGGCTAAAGTTCATAGTTTCGTTCTTGCTGCATCCGATCGCGAGGCTGCTTCCGCTGAAAGATTGACTAATTTGGAGGTAGTCTTGAACTCCAAAACTGAAGAGCTTTCTGCTGCCAGAGCGAAATATGCCCAATTGAAGGAGAAGTATAAGAAGAACATTGAGCATAATAGACTTTTCAGCTCTACTGTCCGCGAACTCGACGTTAGCCTCAAGTCCGTTAGATCCGCCCGGGAAATCCTTTTTGCCGAGGTTGACTAACTTAAAGAAGAACTCAAGCGCTGAGAGGCTTCCCTCGTTGTTGAGAAAATATATGTTATGTACAGCATGAGTATAAAAACCTTGGAAGAGGCTAAAATGGGTGTCATTCACTTTTATTCCAAAATCGCTAAAGCCCGTGAGCTGGAGTCAGCTACTAAAAAGGGTCTCCCGGCAAGGCCTGATGCTTCTGGTTCTTCTTGTTCCAATTCTGAACCCTCGGGAACTGAAGAGGAATCGGAAGGCGAAGATGTTGAAGGCCAAACTGATGAGGGTCAAGATATTTAGCCAGCGACAGATCTACCCACTTCCCCTGGGGGCGCGGATGCTTCTCTTCCTCCAGGTTCCGGAGACGCAACAGTTCATTTGTTTCCCCAACTTTTGTACTTGTGCTGTTTTGGCACATTTATTGTGAATAAAACATATTTTGCTCAAGTATTGCATGAGTTTTTTTGCGTTCTTTTATTTGAACATTAATGCAAGCTTTAATCTTTGCGTTCTTTCTTGCTTAAGTGTTTTGCGCAAGTTTTACTATTTTCGTCTGATTATGCAAGGCTTTAGTGTATAAACCCTGAAAGCATTTGGAATTCGGGCACAAAATCTTCTGAAACCAACACTTTATCATGAAGGTTTTTATAAGAGAGGGCCCTCTTATGTTTACGGTACTCTCGAAGAGGACGTCTCCTATTCATTACGGCACTAGTTTTTGAAGTACTTATTTAACTTTCAAATGACACAATCAATTTATCGTTCAGACAAGAAATAAGATAGAAATAAAAGGAGTTTACTTTATTCCTTCCATTTTCAAAAAGTACATAAGCATTTGTTATACTAAAAAAAAAATCATTTCTTGTTGTTAACTTGTTTCTACGGGGCTGGCCACGTAGTCCCCAATCCCGATGTTACAACTATGTTTTTGATTTTCATATTCTGGTCAATGTGGCAGTCATTGTTGTCATTCCTCATATCATCCCCCCCCCCCCTCACAGTGTTCAAATGGGAAGAATGCAGATTTGAACACTAGAAGTTTTACACCTTCGAGGACTACATTAATGAATTGCTAGATAATCTTTAGTTCGGTAACAAACTTTACTTCCTCTTAGGAATTTATTCTATAGAGCCAAAGACTATCTAACAATCCCCTAGTGATTTGCACTTGTGATTGGATGGGCAACCTTTGCTTGATAGCAAACTTAACTTCCCGGTGGAAATTTTGTTACCGAGCCAAATATTATCTAACCGCTCCAGAGTGGTTATTCCCTTGGGTGCCTTGCTATTAAAAGGTCTTATTGTTGCTGTTAAAACCTTCTTCGTAGTATGATTTCGGTTGCTGCCTCGTTAAAAACCTTGCCAGAAAAACCTAATTGGGACAAAAATTGGACGAAGGGAAAAAGAGTGCAGCACAAACTTTCAGTACAGGTGATGTTCATCAGCAATAATATCTCTTGAGGTGTGACACATTCTAGTTGCTTGGCAACTTTTCTCTATCTTGATTCTCCAACTCGTATGAACCTTTCCCGGTGGCAGCTGGAACCCGGTAGGGGCGTTCCCATGTTAGACCTAGCTTCCCTGTCTTGAGTTCCCGTTTGTTTTGAGTTACTTTCCTTAGAACCAAGTCTCCCACTTTGATATAACAGAGGTTGGATCTTCGATTAAAATATCTTTCTATTCTCTGCTTTCGGGCTGCTATCCTTATATGCGCCAAGTCCCTGCGCTCATCGAGTAGCTCCATGTTGACTAACATTACTGTGTTGTTTGCCTTTTAACTTGCCTGGAAATATTTCAAGGTAGGCTCCCCTACTTCCACCGAGATTAAAGCTTCTGCTCCGTATATAAGGGAGAAAGGAGTTTCTCCTGTACTCAATTTGATCATTGTTCGGTACGCCCACAGCACTCCAGGCAATTCCTCATGCCATTTACCTTTAGTTGCTTCCAATCTCTTTTTGAGATTTTGTATAATCACTTTTTTCATTGATTCCGCTTGAACATTTACGCTTGGATGATAGGGCGAAGATGTGATTCTTTTGATTTTCAATTCTTCAAGGAACTTTATAATCTTTGCGCGTATAAACAGTGGCTCGTTATCACAGGCTATCTCTTTTGGTATTCCAAATCTGCAAATTATGTTCTCCCATAAGAAATCCACCACTTCATATCCGTCGATCTTCTGATAAGGACCTGCCTCAAACCACTTAGAAAAATAGTCAGTTAAAATTAAAAGGAATCTTACCTTACCAAGGGCCGGCGGCAGTGGTCCGACGATATCCATTCCCTATTTCATGAATGGCCGTGGAGACAGAACTGAGTGCAATGGTTCTGCTGGTTGATGTACCAGTGGTGCGTAGCATTGACACATCGTATTTTTGCACGAAAGCTTTGGCGTCTTGTTCCATTCGGGGCCAATAGTATCCTGCCCTTACCAATTTTAATATTAAGGAGTATGCGCCCGAATTATTTCCACATCCCTCCGTGGACTTCTCGTATAACATAATTAGCTTCGGAGGCACCCAAGCATCAAGCCAACGGGCCTTGGAAAGATTTCCCGACAGTTGGCCTCATTTGAAGCTATATCGTGATGCTTTAGCGTGCAACGCCCGGGATGCCTTGGAGTCTTCAGGCAACTTCCCGTGTTCGAGATAATCAATGATCTCATTCATCCAGTCCCAGACCAAATTAGTCGTATTCACCTCATAATAGCTATCTGCGTCCAGAACTGAGTGCATGAGCTGTACTACCATCCGGGAATCCGATCCCTTCATTTCCGTTGATGAATCGAGGTTAGATAATGCATTTGCTTCTGCATTTTGTTCCCTCGAGATATGTGTAACTAACCACTCCCAGAACCGAGCAAGCAGATGCTGAACCTTCACTACATATTGTTGTTGTTGATATCCAATTTTTCCCTATATATTTTCAATATGCAAAATAACTTCAAAATGGCATATATATGCATATGTAAGCATATCCAAGTGTTTTATTATTTTTTCATAATTTTTAAAAGTTTTTTAAATCAATCTATTTCCCTTTTTTATCCATAAAGTCCTAATAATTATGTCCAAAATTATTATTTTTTGATGATTCATTTATTGAATCTTTATATTTATACAAAAATATAGCTAAGGTAATTGTTACATATTTTACAATTTTATTCAGTATTTTTTAAAGCTAATTGTATATAATTGCAATATTAGTCATTTTAAGGTTTAATTGTGTTCTATATTCATAAAATTAAGCCCTATATTTTTAAATTATTAATTATATATTATAAATTATTTTAGTGCTTTAAATTTATTTCTAAAAATTTATTTACTATTTTTATAATTTAAAAAGGGGGGAAATTAGCTATTTAAATAATAGCCCAATTGCATTTAAATTGTAGCCTAAATCTGACCCCAAATCAGACCAAATTTCCCCGGCCCAATTTCATTAAACCCGACCCTAACCCAAACCCGTATTCTCCACCTACCCTTTTAAATCTAGGTCGTTGATCATTTAGATCAACGGCCACCGTTCTCCCTTACCATTTTTAACCCTGAACGATCCCTAAACCTAACTCATTTCCCAACCACTCGCCGCCTCTGAATCCCTTCCCTCTCAATTCTCTTCGCAACCTCACATGAACCCTAGCCGCTGCCATCTAATTCTACCCTAATCCACCTCAACCCCTGCCTAATCCATGGCCTCTCATGGCCATTTGAGATGTGTATCGACCTCTTATGGCTCCTGGGTGTTTGTTTTTGTGGTTTCATGACCAGACCTTGAAGGAATCTGGTCCAGTCCTTGCTCGACTTCTGTTCATGGCTTTTCTCCGGTCATCCATGACCTTTATCCGACTATTCATGGCCTTTCAAGGCAGATCCTTGACTTTCCTGGTTAGATCGGTAACTCTCAAGGTCTTTCTCATCTTTTCTGGGTTTTTCGAAACCCTAATCTTTAAGATCTTGCAATTTTTTACTATGAACTTCTTAAGTGCTTTCTAGAAGGTTCTTCAACTTTTCTTTCAAAACGACTCTTCATTTTTCGACGATTAGGGTTTTCCTTTAAGTTTTTCAAAAGAGCTCTTCTCTGATTTTAATGTTTTCTGTGATTTTGCTATGTTTAAAACGGTTTGCTCATGTTGTTCTTCTATCTCTTTCAGCATGTTAAAAACCCTAGTTCCTTTTTGGTCTTATCCGAGTTTTGAAATTGCTTGCTTAAATGTGTGCTTATTTTAAGTTCTTCGTCTATGACTCTTTTCTCCTTGTTTGACTTATCTGATTTGAGTTCTTATCACCTCTTAAACTCGACTACTGTTGAAGCCATAATTTCTTAGAAGTTTTGCCTCACTTGTTACTGTGAGACCTTTACTTCTTTCTGACTCTCTTTACCTGTTACTATGTTCTTCTTCACTATTGATTCTATGCGACTTCTTGACCTACTTGACTACTGTGCTTCGAATATTTTCTTGCTACTGAATCCTATCTTACCCCTACTGCTACTGTATGTTTGTGTTGCTTCTTTTTGTCAACATGTTTAACTCTGCATGCTTGTTCATCCCTTGCTATTTATATAATGAGTGCAGAATCATGTCCCTTTCTTGATTGATCTTGATTTCATCGATCTTCCGACTAATTGTAAAAGGTTTTCTTACAAGCCCTAATTTTTACTCATCTGTTTAAAATTAATCGATCCCTTTCCTTTACTGTGATGTTTTACCTTGTTGAATCCTTTCCTAAAATAACCCTATTTTATACTTAGACTTGATTATTTACTTCATACTTTTACTGCCCCTTATATGCAATAATCAATCTGTCCCCAAACTGATTTATTTCTTTAATTAAACATGTTACTGCTCATTAAATAGTGATTCCTTAATTAAAGGGAATCACTTGTGTTAATTAATTTTAATTGTGATTATTTCCATGTTTGTGTTTAAGACTTTACCTCTTCTTCACTCATTTTCAAAACTATAAATACTCACCCTCTCTTCTTTCAAAGACACGAACAATTTGAGTCCAAGAACACACACTTACACTCAAAACTTTCTCTCTTTTCTCTACAACTACTTGTGCTACTGCTTTTGTCTAGCCGGCTGAAAGCCAAGGCTAGACTATGGAATTTTGCTTACTTTTCCTTTCTGCACTTTGCTTCTCTACTGGTATGTCCTAGTTAATTTTCAAGCATCAACAACAACATGTTTCTTTAATTGTTCTAACTTCTCTTATTCTTGTCTACTTCTGCTTATGTTTCTGCAGACAAGTAACATTAATAACATGTTGAAATATGTTCCCTTCCCCTTTTAAATTAATTCTCTCTTATGTGTATGAATCTCAAACCCCATATCCTCTCTATGTGTTTGTGTTCCTTTGGTTAGTTTGTGGCCATTCCAGCATCACCTATTGATGTGCATGACCAAACCAAACCCCTGCTAGGTCATGTGCTTCCAAACAATGTGTTCCCAAAACCCCTTTGACCCTTTTTATGACTATTAATTCTGTGTTTTGATCATTACCCCAACTGATTTTAAACACTTCTGCTACTTATTACCTTCAAAAAAAATGGACTTGCCAGTCCAGTTTTAAACAAACTCTTTTTTTTTAAAACTGTGTGTTCTGCACTTCCACTATATTCGTAGAACCTAGGTTCTGCCCCTCTTGTGTGAGCCTTGCCTTGGGGCCTTTGAGCTCCTTCTGAACTTGGACACATAAGGGCTGGCCCTTCCACACTACACTTATTTCTGTCTGGTTATGCAAACCTAGGTGTAAGCACAGCCCGGGGTCCCTTGATTCCCTTAGGGAACTTTGACACACCCACGTCTGAGAAAGGCTTTGAAACAATATTGGCATTTGAGGTAGTTTATTCCATAACTCAGAGAGGAAGTCAAGAATCAGGCTTCCTATGGTTGTAACTTCTTATTTTGCACTTTTCTAATGTAATTCAGTCATTTTTGGTCTGTAATAATTTGTAACAAATATTGGGGTTGTCTAGTGAAAAGGGATGGGGTGATTATGCATGCTTTAGTTATTAGAAGGGTAGATAACATGCCTATAGGATCTGTTTCATAAATTCTGCATGTTTTACTTCCACACTTAGACACCATGCCTATAGGGTCTAAATGGCTATAATCAGACATCATGCCAACAAGGTTAAAATCAGCTTTGAAATTAGATGTCATGCTTATAAGATCAAAAAAATTAATTTTTCATAGAAATCATGCCTATAGGAATTTCGCTGTAATCAAATGAATCATGCCTGCTTCATTTCATGTTCAATTAGATACCATGCCTCTAGGACCAAAATCAGCCTTTAATACTTAGATACCATGTCTGTAGGAATTAAAATCAGCTATAATAGAGATCATGTCTATAGAATCTAAAACCAGTTTAGTTAAAAAAAATCGGTTTGACTCATACAGTTTTGAATCAGTTTAAATAACCTGCTCTTTTAAATTAATATAGTTAGAAATCATGCATATAGGATCCAAATCGCTCGTTCCAAATTATTTACTATTTTACTACACCCCTAATCAGTAATAGATATCATGCTCAATACTGCGCCTAGGCAAGCCTTAGGTAATAATGATAAAACTGAACTCGTCTTTGTTTAATTAGCACTGCTACAATCAGCAGGCAGGCCTGATTCGGACTTCTTATCTGAGTTATGTAATAAATTGATCTGCTTCAACAATTAAAATTCCCTGTCTTAGTACTTTAAATTATGGCCCCAACTGTGTTTAAGTCATGCTATTTATATGCATTGTCTCTGAAGGTATATATGAGCCTCTTAATTGTTTATGTGTTTCCCCTTTATATGCAATCCTACATGTTTTGTCTGTCGCCTTAGCCTTTTACCTTTTAAACCTAAGAGTCAGCCTAAAATCCTCCCTCTTATAGGAATTGTAGTCCAAAATTCCTCCGGTACTAATAGGAATGGGACGAGTAACAGCATGCAATAGAGGTTGAGACCAGTCCGCGCTTTAATACCTTAACGGGGTGGGAAGGGTAGATATGGATATGATGACCGGTGCGCTAATACCACGTGTATCCCCTCTTCTGAGGAGTGTCATACCGGGTATCACATTGATGTGATCCACATTATAAACAAACCTAGGACTCCCCCCTCCTTTTTATATACTCAAGTATTTGTAAAATTGTAACTCCTTTTTAAAAATTCGCCTTTTAATGATTGTTTTCAAACTCTTATGTGTTTAAACTTAAATCCCCTACTATTTAAGCCTATACTTGTCTATTTGCTAACTGTACAAATTTACAAAACTGTCTGGCCGGGAACTACACTAGTGGATTATGAGGGATGCCTAACACCTTCCCATTAGGATAATTTCAAGTCCTTACCCTATCTCTGGTTATCAAACAAACTTAGAAATGAACCCTATAGGTGTCCTAATGCACCTTAAATCATTAGGTGACGACTTTTCAAAATGCAAACCCTGTTCCCAAAAGAAATGAGTTGCCCCATACCCAAAATGTCATAAATCCGATTTTCTGATGAAAAGGAAGGAAAAAGGGGGCGCGATAGTTGCATGCTCTCCTCTTTGGTTTTGAAGATCCCGTAGACCTGATTTACTACCAGCTAAGAATCGCATTTGATTTCTATGACCTCAGAATCTAGTCCCCGGGCCAACTCATGTCCTACAATCAAAGCTTCGTACTCTGATTTGTTGTTAGTCAAAAGGATCGTTCTTATGGCCTACCTTAGGGTTTCTCCCGAAGGCGCGATTAATAGTATGAGCCCGGACCTCTTTACGATGGAAGCTCTGTTTGTATGTACGGTACAAACTCCCGATATCGATTCTCACACCATCACTGCTTCTTTGGTTGCCAAAGAAAGCAATCACGGACTAAAATTAGCCACAAAGCAGGCTAGAACTTGTGACTTAATCGGAGTCCAAGGTTTATATTCAATGTCAAATTCACTCATTTCGATGGCCCATTTGGCCAACCTACCCGAAAGTTCGAGTTTATGAAGGATATTCCATAGAGGAAAAGTGGTCATCACAGCTATCGAGTGACATTGGAAGTAAGGCCTTAGATTTTGAGCAGCGACTACGAGAGCTAAGGCCAGATTCTCCAAATGCGGGTAGTGACTTTTTGCTCCCGTTAAAATTTTACTATCGTAATAAATGAGAGATTGCGTACCTTCGTCCTCATGGACAAAAATGGCGCTTACCGCTACCTCCGAGATTGTTGGTTAGATTAACAATTTTTCACCTTCCTCCTATTTTGATAGTAATGTAGGACTTGACAAGTATCTTTTTCAAATCCCTTAAAGCCTGCTGGTATTCCGGGGTCCACTCAAAGTTGTTCTTCTTTTTGAGTAGCGCGATGACCGGGAAATGAACCTGCTCAAAGCTACCAATCTCCCTATGAGCCTTAGAACCTCTTTTATGCTTGACAGCTGGTCCAGGATGTCTTCGATGGCTTTTATTTTATCAAGGTTTACCTCATCCCCCTTTGTGACACCAAATCCTAGGAATTTGCTAGAGCTGACCCCAAACGCGCACTTCTCGGGATTAAACTTTATATTATGCTTCCCTAGGATGTCAAAAGTTTCTTGAAAGTGCTTAAGATGGTCACTTGCATTCAAAGACTTAACAAGAATATCTTCTACATAAACTTCTATGGTTTTCCCTATCTGTTTTTCAAACATCTTGTTTACGAGCCGCTGCTAAGTGGTTGTGGTGTTCTTTAGCCCGAAGGGCATCACATTATAGCAATATGTACCGAAATTCATTATGAACAAAGTCTTTTCCTGATCCTCCGGGTTCATCTTAATTTGGTTGTACCTAGAGTAAGCATCGAGGAAATTTATTAACTCGTGCCCGGTCGTTGCATCAATTATTTGACCGATGTTTGGTAGCAGGAACGAGTACTTTGGGCACAATTTATTTAAGTCCTTATAGTCTACGCACATACAAAATTTATTGTTTTTCTTAGGAACTACTGCTAAGTTAGCTAGCTAGTCTGGATACTTTATCTCTTGAATAGAACCGATATCAAGTAAGCGAGTTACCTCTTCTTTGACGAATTTATTTCTGGCCTCGGTAATATGACGTTTCTTTTGTCTTGCTAGAGGAATATTGGGATCCAATCTTAGCTTGTGTACATCCACTTTCATTGGGATACCTGACATATCCGCATGAAACCACTCAAAACAATCGGCATAAAACATAAGAAATTCAATAAATCTAGACTTGAGCTTGGGGTGCAATCCTGTCCCCAAGTGGAATTTCCTCTCCAAGAACTTTTCAAACAATTCGACCTGCTCAAGATCTTCCATTGTGGACTTCGTTGTGTCCGTATCTTCTGGTACCTGGAAATATCTTGGCACATGATAAGATTCCGACACTTCTTCCCCTGGTTAACTTCAATTGATTCAGGAGCAGGCGCCGGTTCATGTAAGTTTTATGCCGCATGCTCCTTCCCTTTGCTATTGGAGACTGAAATTGCATTCATCTCCCTTGCTGCTGGTTGGACGCTTTTTATCTGTTTAATCCCCTCGGGAGTTGGAAATTTCAGTAACTGATGATACGTTGATGGTACGTCTTTCATCTCATGCAACCACGGTCTTCCCAAAATAATGTTGTAAACCATATCACCATCCTTGACCTCGAAAATGGTTGTCTTCATCACCCCTTCGGCATTTGTGGGCAGCATGATCTCTCCTGAAGTTGTCACGTTTTCAAGGTTGAACCCGGCAAAGAGCTTCCGGTAAGTTTAGCCTGCTCCAATACCCTCCATTTTATGATATTGGCCGAACTTCACGAATCCACCAGAACACATTTGATTTTAAAATCTAATACATTTAAAGAAATTACCAATGCGTCATTGTGCGGTAGCAATAATCCATTTGCATCTTCCTCTAAGAAAGTGATGTCATTCTTAGCGATTTCCCGGAGCCTCTTGCCGTGAGCTACTGTTACCTTCGCCTTTTTTGCTGCCGAGAAGGTAACACCATTAATCTCGTTCCCCCCGAAAATCATATTGATCATTTGGCATGGGTAGGGGAGGGGGGAGGACGGGTCTTCTCCTGTTTTTGAGGGATCTGTGTTATCATAGTTGTGCCCGTAATTATTTTTGGCCCGGTCACTTAGAAATTCCCTGAGATCGCCATTTTTTAGTAGTGTCGCCACCTCTTTGCGTAGATGTCGGCAGTCCCCAGTTTGGTGGTCGTTCATCCTGTGGTATTCGCACCACAAATTAGGATCCCTATGGCTGGGATCGAACCTCATCGGCTTTGAAAATCGTGTTTCTTCAATGTTTCCCATAGCCGGTACCAGCTCTACTATGCTGATGTTGAAGTTGTATTCTGAAAGTCTGGGATATGAAGGATCTTGAGAACTTGAAGCTTCCTTGTCCTGTAGATATTTGTTGTTTTGGCCGCAATCAGTTCTTCTATCAATAGAGAACCTGTTTGTCATCCAGAAACCTCTGTCGCGTCCTCTAGCCCGTTCATAAGGCAAAAACTGGCCCCTCGAAGATCATCTATCTATGTTGAAATCGTATTTTGATTTCTCTTTATTCTTCTCCCGACCTTTAACCAATGAAGGAAAGCCAAGCTGATTATCCCCAATCCTTATCTTGGACTCGTACCGGTTGTGAACATCCGCCCAAGTCGTCGCTTGGAACTCGAGCAAGCTTTCCTTCAATTTTCGAGAAGCATCACAACTTCTCGGATTCAAGCCCTTGGTGAATGTTTCAGCCGCCTATTCATCCGGAACAGCAGGGAGAAACATTCTTTCCTTTTGGAACTGTGTGACAAATTCCTAGAGCAACTCTGACTCTCCTTGTGCAACTCTGAATATGCCGGCCTTTCGGGCCTGCACCTTTCTGGCCCCGGCATGGGCCTTAATGAAAGAATTTGCGAGCAACTCAAAGGAATCTATGGAATGCTCGGGCAACAGCGAATACCATGTCAAGGCTCCCCTCGCGAGAGTCTCTCCGAATTTCTTTATCAAAACATATTCGATTTCATTGGGAGATAACTCGTTCCCCTTCACCGCCGTTGTATAGGTGTTAATATGCTCCTGAGGGTCTAAAGTCCCATCATATTTTGGCACCTCAGGCATTTTAAACCGCTTCGGGATCAATTTTGGTGTCGCGCTCGATTTGTATGGCAGCTGGGTATACTTTTTTGAGTCCGGTCATTTCAGCACCAGTGGTGCACCCAGGATTTGGTCCATGCGGGCATTCACTTACCTTATAAACCGTAAGAGTTCGCTTTTGAAGTGATCGCTCTCGTTGTTGTGATCGGATCCGCTCCCCTTCCCCCCGACCATATCGAAGCCGACCTCGCCCCTCGGGGTGTTGTTTTCGACCCTCTTAGTTGTTTGATTTGCAGGAGTACCGGGAGAAACTGGACCTCGTCTGTTCGTATTATTGGAATCACTCGATAATGCCTGCTTTAGTTATGTCATAACCTTATCCTATCGTGTGAGATATCCTAGAATGACTTCTTGTTGCTCCTGCAGGATCCTTACCGCTTCAACGACATGTTCCTCTTCAGCATCATCGGGAGTCGCCTCCCAAACATATCACGGGTACCATCTGTCATGGACCGGCATGGCATAGTTCCCCTAATTGAAGGTATCACTGATTGAATCTTCATGTTGAGGCTGGTTTCCTTGGGCCTCAAGATTGTGTGTGTTGTTAACACTATTATCTGGCATTTTCTATGAATTTTTCGCTAAGAAAAAATAATCAAAACACGTTAGTAAAAGAGGCAAGGACCAACTTAATTACACGACTGTCTAGACCCCACGGTGGGCGCCAAATTGTTTACCCGTAAAATGGTACAGTTGAATTTATACGTAGTTTTTAGACAAGTAAATTAGTTTGATCATAAAATAATAGAAGAATTGAATAAATATGCAATACTTAGCCTTGAGATGAAGATGAAATAGCAAAAACAGTAGTTCCGGGAGAGGGCTTTTGGGCACAACAGCAATAAAATCAAAAAACAAGAAGATAAAAGTGTATAAAGCTTTGAATAGATTATAGTATAAGTTTGCCAGAAAATTCGTATCGTTCAAATGATAATATAACTTACTATTTATAGTTGCACCTAGTGAACAAGGTCATAGAATCATGTCATTCTTTAATGTCAATTATGAGGGTCATTGAAGAATGTGTAACGGCGAGCATGAATGACAAATTCTTTATAACGGGTAGTGTATTAAATACTATAGAATATTCTCCATTAAATGTTATCAGGTGGTAGGCATTTATTTCATCTTTATGAGCATCATTCTCTTCGATAATAAATAAAATAGTTGTCTTCGATTTTAGCTATTCTTTGTCTTCGGCTCCACGTGTCACTCCCTTATACACTCACTTAACATAATATATTTTATCCTATACAAAAGGGGACTTTTCAGGACGACCACGAATTAATCTACTCCCAAAGCAGGTACTAAAATCGGAAGGAAAACAACAACAAAAAAATTCATTCACGGTCAGAATCAACCAATCAATATATATAGTCATTATATCTTAACCATTTTACCAATGGAGAACCTCGTTTGCTTCAAAGTGATTGGATAATTCAGGCTAAGTGGAGTTCTAGAATTATTTTTTTCTTTTTCTGGTGAACATGGAGTATCACTAGATACATTTATATGTGTAATTATTAAAAATAAATGTTACTATTATTATTAATTTAATACTGCACGGAAAGCTCACTCAATCATAGATTAAGGTTCTTTCTAATTAACCCACATTTTTTAAACCCTTTTTAAATAAACAAAAACAAATGTGACTTGAGTGCCTGATAATTTAATAGCGTCGCCACCATTGGCTATACAAGCCACAATCCATTCTCATCTATTTACAATAACAATAAGCAAGAAATGATTTAATTGTTATTATTATTTTTTAATTACACTAGGAGAGGGAGGGGGACGGCAATTTAGAAGGCAGAGAACTCACCAATTGAGCTAGTCCTCAACTTCATTTTAATTAATATTAAAAAGAAAGTTGGAAAGAAAAAATCTATACCAATCAAAGGGATATAAGACATATGTCTTATATATGAACTATTATCACTTAATATGGTTAGTGATATATACATCCTTATTTGTAGCTCTTGTAGTTAAATATTAATTCGATGTAAACTTTTAAGTAGCGTAGATAAGTATTTTTGAGACGAGAGTTAGTGATATCTATGTTAACTATTTCGATTTAATTAGAAAATATTCAGATGAAATTTTGATGGAAAAAGAAGTGGAAGATGCATAATGTATATGACATGTCTTTTATATTTTTGGTTTCTCATCTCGTGTTCGCAATCAATTTTGGAGCTTCTTAATTTTTATCGTGAATGCGGACTTAGTTCTTTAAGTTTTCTGAAACAAAAATTAATATATTTGAAAATAACGCAAAAAGTATTATAAGTCACAATAGTTAACCATTCAAAATTATGCGAAAAAATTATGATTTAAAAAAATTCGTTTGATTCTCAAAATCCGAACTTTACCATATAAATTGAGACGGAAGGAGTACCAAGTTTTATATGTGGCAAATTTGGAGGTGATAAAAAACTTGTGTTGTTTGTTTTTGAATATAATTTATTCGAAAACTATTTTTTAAAATTTTAACTGCAAATACTCTCTATTTTTTTTTTACTTCAATCAGAAAATATTGTCCAATTAAACACTACTCCCTCTAGTCCAAAATAAGTGATTCTGGTTGTTTCACACATATTAAGAAATTCACTTTTTAATATTAATTAGTAATGAAATTGACCATATTAACCTTTACTATCCCTTCACATAAACACTCCTAACACATGCTCTAACATTATTTACTCCAAGGGCAATGTAGGAAAAAAATAATTAATTTATTCTTGAAATTTAGAAAAATTACTTATTTTAGACCACAAAAAAATTAAAAAAATTACTTATTTTGAATCGGAGGAAGCGCTAATTATTAGGTGAAGTGAGTCCAAAAAATTGAAAAATTATGAAATGTTAGAAAAAGAATGTTGGAGTCGTTACCAGGCTCTGACTCTTAGGTCTCAATATGGGGCCCATTATATCACACGCGTGCCACCGTGTGGGGTCAACTCCTTTGACTTGCAAATATTTTCAAACCCTTAAGTCAAAATATGTACACTATTTCTTTAGGGATGCATGGCTCAGAACAAGGATATTTTGAGATTATAATCTCGGAATTATAGTTGTGGAGAATAATAAGACTTTGGCATAAAATTTATAATATTGTAGCTAATATCAATAGCTAAACACGAGATAAATATAATTAAATTTTATACTGGGATTAGTGATTCCGATAACCAAATAACCTCTTAGGTCTCACTCGTAGGTCTTAATTTATAGCTGCATTATATATAAATTTTAGATCCGCGATCCACCTCCGCTATTGAACACATTTTAGCTAGAGCCGACATGTAATTTGTAGTGTAGTTTAAAAGTGCAAGTTTGCTTTATAAATGAAAAAAAATAACATTCTTTAATTTGGACGGTACCTTTGAGGTAGAGACGGAACAAAAATTTGAAGCTTAATTATGAGTTCGGATTTATATCCTTTTAAATTATTAGATTCGAAATTAATAATTTATATATATTCAACGAATATTTTAAAACAAATACAAAATTTGAATCAGAACTATTGAGTTCAACCGAACCTAACCGAAGTTCTAGCTCCGCCCCTGCTTTGATGATGCCAGATTTATTGTCAACCAACTTGAGGACTAAGGGAGCTAGTACAAGAATTAGATGATGGCTTTTATGAACTAAGTTTAGTGGCAAAAGATATTTAACATTGACTTCTACCACTATCTCCAAAAGGGTAAAAAGGAAGCAAAACATAAATCCTTTTCTTGAACCACCACAGCTTTAATTTATTATTAACACATTAATTAATAGTTGCAATATATTATTCTTTAATTGTATTAATGAATGTTCAAAACTTTAAGAGGCATTTAAAAAGGAGAAGAGGGAGAGTAATTTTAAAAAAAGGAGAACATAATGAAAAAAGTGTGGCATTTCTTAATTTATCTTTTCCCCTTCTTATCTTGAACAAATTCGACACATGTATGGTCTTCTGTTAATAATTATTAATTAACTGGCATAAACAAGAATTTTTAGTGGAAGAGCAGCCTGGTTTTAGTTTAATGGGAAATGTCCAAATATGTCCTTATGTTATTCGAAACTTTTTAATTTTTCTATGTCCAAATTATATTTTTGGTTAATTCTCGTATTACCCTTATTATATTATTAATGGAGCTTCGACGTGAAATGGATAGAATCTAATGTTCAAATTCTCGGAGAAATTTAAAAATAGCCAGATTTACAAGTGGTCATTCAAAAATAGTCACAGTTTCAAAAGTAATCGAAATTTAGCCACTTTCCATGTAAAGATAAATATGAACGAAAACACTGTTCAAAATCTGGAAAAATACTCCAGTATAATATACTGGAATTCCAGCATATTATGCTGGAACTTTCCGTGTTGCAGCAAAATAGTGGCTATTTTTCAATGACTTTGCAAACGCTAGCTATTTTTAAATGACCAGTCTGAAAACTAGCTAGCCCGTGCTATTTTTACTCAAATTCTACTAGGAAAAAGGTTTAAATATATAAGCCTCAACTTTATACTATGATTTAAAATTACTCTCAAATTGGAGTTCCGGCCCTTAAGTGTCTAGGACAAATTAAATAAGATTTTTTTCTTTTCGTAACGGCAAGAGTAATATTAAACCAAAAGTGTAAATGGAGGAAAACTTAATGTGCAGTTTCAGATAGTACAGAACCAAATTTGAGCATTATCACTAGTTTAATTGAGGTTTAATAAAATGTAGCTCAAGATTTTGAGTTAATATTTTTCTTATTATTATTTTTTGGTATAACCATCTAGTATCCGGAATGTACTGTCCCGATTAATTTAGATTTTTCATAGTGTAATATTTATTTAAAGGGAAAGTGCTTGCTATCATGGGTTTATCTATTTTCAGAACTCGAACCCAAAAAGTTTTTTATTAAGAGTGGAAGAATCTCATTCATCTCGCCACAACAGTCAATGTAAATTATGTAACATCAAATAAAGATTATGTGGGTATGACGTGTAAGCTCGTCTTCAATTATCAATGGTAGACATCTGTACAAAGAAAGGGAGTCTTGGCGTAACTGGTAAAGTTGCTACCATTTGACTAGGAGGTCATGGGTTTGAGTCGTGGAAAAAGTCTCTTGCAAAAATACAGGGTAAGGCTGCGTACAATAGATCCTTATGGTCTGGCCCTTCCTTGAACCTCGCGCACAATGGTAGCTTAGGTCACCGGTTGCCCTTTTTAGACGTCTGTACAAAGTCTATTTGGAATTCATTTTTTCTTTTTGGCCACAAAAGCAAAACTGAAATATATTCCTACTTTGAAGAAAATAATAGAGTCAAAGTGGGGGAAAAGCCAAGACTTCTATTGACTACTCCTATAAAAGATAAAACTAGTAAAAAGGCAAAAAGAAATTAAAAAAACAAGAAAGTAATTAATCAATGTTTGGCTAAGGATAGAATTCAATATAATTTCCTTACAAATTGACCCTTTCCATTTGTCTAATCACTCTTGAAAAAGGTCAATCAAAATGTTGGTCATTTCTCAAAGTCTCACTATTTTCAAATAGTTTAGTTTCCTATATATACTTCGATATATACTATAAATAGCAACATAAATCAAAACAAATCCATTTCAAATCTTTTATAAACATAGCCAAAAATTAAACCACAAAACCATAAACCAAACCCCAAGTGTAAAGCAAAGAGAATTTTCCAGAATAAGAATCTTGAATTTAATACCAAATAGAGAATAGAAAAAAAACAAGGAGTCATCTCAATTTATAAACTCTACTTTTCTTTCTTTTTTCGAGCTCTTATCTTGAGCCGATCTTATTCTTTCTCACTTGAGCTGATAGTAATGGTTCGAGCAGCAGCAGTCTGAAAACGAACAAGCTAACTAATATAGTCTTTGCAAGACTGAGCGAAGAATTTTTCTCTACTTTTCTAAATCGATTCGTACCAATCCTACACTTTTTTTTTGTCACTTCTTGAAAATCGCAAAAAGGATTTTCAGACTTGACAATACGGGAGGAAAACTGCTATCGGTATTGAAAACGTCCTTACTATGGCTGAAGAATTTCAACTAGGTAATGGAAATTGGTGGGATAATACGTCAATATCGAGGAATAGTGCGCCTACTGCAGCTTCTACTACAGTAAGTAACATGTCAAGCAACTATAGTAATTGGCAAAATACAGAAACTCAAGTGGACATCAAACCTAGGACTTTCTTGGATTCTGGTTCAGTATTGTCTGAATCTTCCGGCTGCGGCAGCAGCAGTGGCAGAGGCGGTAGTGGAGGCGGAGGTGGAGGTGTTTTATCTGCAGAAAATAATTTTCAAATGATGGGTTTAGGTCTAACTTCTCAACCACATGATTGGAACCAATCTTTATTGTAAGTAATACGAGCTTTCACCGACAGGCGAATTCAAAATTTGAACTTGATATATGAGTTTCGTATCTTTATGAGTTTATTTTTCTTTTCTTTTGGTTTTTCATTCGGTGTTCGGTACTCGTATTGGAGCTCAATTATATCGAGATTCGCACTGTGTAGAGCCTCATTCGGGGCGAAACGCTCCATACCAAGGAATTTTTCATGCCCCCTATATCTTTTGGTGGTTCCTTTATGTGCTTATCATTAAATTTATCGGTTGCGATTCAAAATTTAATATTTATTGAAATTTTAGTAATTTTTAACGCTCCGTTTTTCTAACAAATTAAAGTTTTTGTTTTTTTGTTTTTTTGTTTTTATTTTTTATTTTCAGGAGGGGTGAAAAAGCTGAGAGTGGTTTTTCTTCTATACTTCAACAAGGAGATTTAAATTCAAATACAAATAATTATCAGCTAGAAGCATCTAATTCTCAACAAGATCATCATTGGAATAGACAGAAAATATATTCAGGAAATTCTGAGAATTCTTCATCAGTGGATGATTATAAACAAATGAATTTTGTTTATAATATTAATCCATCAAATAATTATGGTTTAAGCCAAGAATCAGCAGCTCATGATAATCATGTGATGCATTCATCTACAACTTCTTCATGGTCTAAATTTCCTCAGTTTCTCCGAACATCTCCGCCGGAACAGCAGCCGCTGCAGCCATCGATGCCGCCGCCGCCTCCTCACAGTCAGCTGCATTTCTCAAATAATACTCCTTTTTGGAATGCCAGTGCAGCTGCCATGAATGATGTCCCTTCAACTCTTTTTCCTTCTAATTTGCATCCTCAACTTCCCATTCCAACAATTGATGAGAAAGCAAAGGTAATTATCGAATTATTTGATCATCTCATCTTAAAGTTTAAGTAATGTAACGTCTCAATATCCCGCCTCACCTTTTTCATGGGCTAGAGCTTGTGAGTCTATCGGAAACAGCATCTCTACCTTCGAGGTAGGGTAATGTCTGCATACACTCTACTCTCCCCAGACCCCACTTGTGAATTTATTCTGGGTTTGTTGTTATTATTATTGTTGGAAGTGAGATTTGAACACAGGACGTCTTGTCCGCTCTATGTCATGTTCAATTGCATAAACTTCTTGTCTGAATGTTTAAACTATTAGAGAGAGTACACTTATACGTAAGTAACTAAGTATGTTATGTCTCAACAGTAATATTTCATTACCAAAATGAATTCAGAATTTAGAGTCAACAAGTTCAAAATACGTATTATTTATTATGTCTTTACATTTTAAGTTTTTTTTTTATGTGTCTTAGTTATGCGAATCTAAAGTAGTGAATTCAGCTACTCTAGGTTCACCACAATTCATTATTTATGAAGAATTCATTCTGAAAAGAGCTGCATGATTTCATAGTTGTAACCATTTAATTTGCATGTCATATCTAGGGTTTTGATTTTCTTTTGGTAGATTGAATACATACATGTATTGATGTTAATTCTCTCATTGCAACAGAATATGGGAGAGGTTAGGGATATAAATAAAATGTCAAAGAAAACTAGCAGCGAAACAACAAATAAAAGACCACGGGATGAAACTCCATCTCCTTCGCCAGCTTTTAAGGTATGTTCGTCAGTTATCTTAAACTCTGTGTCCACTCAAATCGTAATATAAATTGGAACTGACGGACGAGGAAATATTTAATTTTAGAATATATATGACTTTCTTAGAAGGGACACCTTGGAGCAATGATAAAGTTGTTTCTATGTGGCCTATACATTACGGGTTCGAGTCGTGAAAACATCACTTAATGCTTGCATTAGAGTAGGATGTCTATATCACACCCCTTAGAGTGCCGCCTTTCCCGGGCTCTATGTGAATTGCACCGGAATATTTTTTTTTGATATATAGCTTTTTTAATTCATTTTTAGGTGAGAAAAGAGAAGATGGGAGACAGAATCACTGCACTTCAACAATTAGTCTCACCTTTTGGAAAGGTACACTGAGAATCACTACTTCTCTGAATTCATAGAAAAAACAAAAACAAAAAAAATATTTTTCAATCATTTTAATTTTTTCTTATTCTTTTATTTTTTTTTTCCAGACTGATACAGCTTCTGTACTCTCTGAAGCAATTGAATACATAAAGTTCCTCCATGATCAAATTGGTGTAAGTTTCAGAAGAACCTTGTCTTATTTATTTAAGTTGATTATATGAACAATTTGTAGCTAAAAAGAAAGGAAAATTACATAAAAGGTGTAACGACATTCTTAATAATTTAACCCTTTTGAAGAAAACCGTACTGATTTGGCTCAAAGCTGACAATATTACAGTTTCTTATCCGTTTCTTTTTCTTTTTTTAATTTAAAATTACAGGCATTAGGCGCCCCTTACATGAAAAGTGGATCATCTGCAATGCAACATCAACAGGTACTGAAAATTACCTGTTACTTCATTGTGGTTCACACTGAGAATTTTTTGGATTTTATTTTTATTTAATATTTGAAAAAAAGCTAAGTTTTGGTAAAATTTTCGAAAAATCATTGATAAAGTTGTGTTAGATTAGATGATTCACATTTTATGGAAAAAGTTCTATGCACTTACTATAATGTAAAATATGTATACACAATTAGGTTATCTACAGGGGTATTATCACTTTTAGCCCGCGCCAGAAACTATTCACATTTGATAGCCGAAAAAGTATGTAAAATTTGTATAATTTTTGTGTATAGCATACAGAATGTATGTATGTGTATATATATAAATTTTATACATTTTTTTGACTATTATATTTACAGCAGCTATACAGTGTCATTTTTCCTTATCTATACGTAGTTTTTATAATAATATGTTATTATAGATTAAAGAATATTCGTATGTATAAAAAAAATTACATAATTTCTTAAGGTTCAGGGTTTAGGGTTTAGAATATATATAGCAGCTGCCAATAATATGTACACTGATATTCTGCAGAGTAGTAATAAATCCGAGGATGCAGAAGGACAAAACCAAGATCTTAGAAGTCGAGGATTATGTTTGGTACCAGTTTCAAGCACTTTCCCAGTAACTCATGAAACAACAGTAGATTTCTGGACACCTACATTTGGTGGAACATTCCGATAATTACAACATTCAGAGGCTAATTCAGAATTTAAATTTGACGGGATCGGCTTCTAAGGTTCTTACCCCTAAACCTGTTGCACTTTCGAAATTATAGGTTCAAAATTTAATAGAGGGCGGCCAGGTGCATTAAGTTTCCGCTATGCGCGGGATCCGGGAAAGGGTCGGACCACTAGAATCTATTGTACGCAGCCTTACCCTGCATTTCTGCAAGAGACTGTTTCCATGGTTCGAACCCGTGACCTTCTGTTCACATGGCAACAACTTTGCCATTTACGCCAAAACTCAAAGTTTAATATTTTTTGAAATTAATTTAGTGATTTTTTGCATAGCCTCTCTACCCTTTGGGGTAGGGGTAAGGTCTGCGTACATATTACCCTCCTCAGATCCCACTTGTGGGATTATACTGGGTCGTTGTTGTTATTGTTGTTGTTATTGTATTAACACTTCATGTCGAAAATGATGGATTCAATTGAACCGATACTGTATAATTATCAGCTGCTAGTACACTTGGTCCAGGCTGATGATATGATGATGAAAAAGAAAAAGGATAAAAGGAAATGGTGAAAGAGAAAGGAAAAAGGAGTGACTCTTTAAACAAAATGATGCAGCTTTTGGCCAATATTAGGGACCATTGAATGCGTATATATTCTTCTAGCGGCGCAGTCAGCATATTTATTAAGGGTATCAAAATATAATAAATTAAATATACCGAAAAATTAAAAAAAGTTAAAATATAGTAAAAATACATAAAATAAATAAAAATATCTAACAATACAGTATAATTTCTAGCGAATGGCTCTCATTTGATACCCCTTGGTTAAATGTGACTTTGCCACTTTATTCTTGTAATACTAAAAATACGCCTTAATTTTAAATAGTTCGAAGATGGTACAGATTTATCATAAAAATGTACGTTGAGTGTCTGCTTATCGCAATTCTCCTCTTTTGTCCAGGCTTTAGACCAACAATTTTACAAGTGGAGTTGCATATATTCTTGTAATACAAAAGACACGCCTCAATTTTAAATAACTTGAAGACGGTATGGATTTATCATGAAAATGTATGCTGACTGTCTGCCTACCGCAATTCTTTTCTTTTATCCCGGCTTTGGACCAACAATTTGTGCAAGCTAGTTCACACAGGCAGAGTTGCATATATTCTTGTAATACAAAAAATACGCCTCAATTTTAAACAATTCGAAGATGGCGCAAATTTGTCATGAAAATGTATACTGACTGCCAGCCTATCGCAATTCTTCTCTTTTATCCCGGCTTTGGACCAACAATTTGTGCAAGCTAACTCACACAGGGAGAGTTGCATATATTATTGTAATAATTGAAGAATTGACACATTAAAGATGGTTTGCTATTTTAGGAATAAGATGATAAAACAAATTTGGTAGAAAAAAGAGTTGATGATTAGAAAATTATTTTAGTAGTTTATAGAAGAATTTGTTGTTTGTAGCTAATTTAGTTGAAATGATTGGAATAAAGGAGTTTTTAGCTAATTGTTGTATCTGTTATTTGTATAATGTATACTATATTGTTGGCACCACCTTTAATTTTTTATATATTATTTTAAAGAAAAGAAATAAGGAATAATGGAATTCACAGAATAAAGTTGAGTGTGGACTAGAGATCATTTGATTGAAAATTTTAACTTTTCATTTGTTTATTTGTTGGAATATGTTAGTGGAATCAGAAGATTATGGCCCATGCCCCCTCTCCAATTCTCACCCCCTTTTACACTCATATAAGTTATACTCATTTTATATGGTACATTTTGATTGGCCAACCGAAAGAAAGATAATTTTTTTAAACTTATAATCTAAAACAAAATATAAAAATATATTATTTTTTTAAAACAGATTGAAACGAGAAAGTGCATCAAATAAATTGGTAAAGATGGAATAGATTTCTGCGACTACATATAAAAGTATGCCACTAAAATTAAAATAAAAAATTTAAGTTAAATTTTTAAATAATAAAAATATATATTTTTCGGACTAACTAATAAAAAAATATTGTTCTATGAAATGGAGGGGAGTAGATATTTAATATATTCTTGGAGGAGTAATGGAGGGGTGTAGGTGAAGGAGCTATCAAACATACTTTATTTGGTGCTTTTTATCGAATGGTCACATTGAAAGGCAAATATAGAAAGCAAAACTCATTCGTCCTTCCCTTTATAGAATGTCCTCTAATTTATGAGACATTTTTTATTTAATCCAAAAAGAATAATATATTTTATATTTTGTAACAATTTAATTTTATTTTTTTTCTTTCTATACCTTAATGACATGATTTCAAGCTACATAAATTTTTATGGTTTGTTTTAAACCACAAATTTTTAAAGTTATGTCCAGTCAAACACTTTCACATGAATTAGGACAAATGAAATACATGTTCTGTACTCTTTGGATAGATATAGTAACCAATGGCGGATCCATGCACTAATTTTAGGTGCTTTAGCACCCATTGACATCCCCATAAACTATGTATAATTATATCAAAAATATAAGAAAATTAATTGTCACGACCCAAAATCTAACCATTTATAATTGCGCCTGTAGTGTTGCAAGGCAAGCCTATTCTCAAAATATTACTACTAATTTGATTATAAAAATTTAATAAAATATTTCAACATTTAAATTTTCATAAACTAGATCAACTCTAAATATAATATAGAAAAATACGGAAACGAGCCCCAAACATCGGGGTGTCACTAAGTCATGAGCGTCTAAAATTATAAACTAAGATATGTAAACTATCTAACTGTCTAAAAGAAGAAATGACAAGAAAGGTAACAAGGTCCTGCGGACACTGGCAGCTACCTTGCAATCTCCACAGATAGTCAGCCTGAAATCAATGATCGTCGCGCCCTAACTCACCTGGATCTGCACATAAAGTGCAGGGTGTAGTATGAGTACAACCACCTCAGTAGTAACAGAAATAACTAAGGAACTGAACAGTAGTGACGAGCTAAGTAAAACAATCCAATTATTTATTTTCACAATTTACAATAAACATAAATAAACAGGTAGATTCCATAACTCAGTAAATGCCACAAAGAAATTTAACATATAAATGTAGCAACAGCACAAATAAATACAACTTCATAGCAGTGTCACTCCATCACTCATCACTCGCACTCAGCACTCAACAAACTCAAAACACTCAACACTTTGCGCTCACTGGGGGTGTACAGACTCCGGAGGGGCTCTCAAAGCCCAAGCACTAAGCACGGACAACTCACGTGCCATCATATCAATATCTGGATCCGCACGGTCAACTCATGTGTTACGCGGACAACTCACGCGCTATCGTATCAATACCTGGACCCGCACAGTCAACTCACGTGCTACGCAGACAAATCACGCGCTATGGTATTAATATCCTCACAACCATGCCCTCGGCCTTACTCAATCATGTACCTCACTAGCCTCACCATCATCACAAATAAGGGGATACAACCCACATCAAGTATCACAGCATATTAGCAAATAATAGAGACTGAGGTAAACATGTACAATAATTTCTATGACTGAGTACAAATAATGTGAGCATGAATAAAGCCTAAGCATGATCTCTAACATGAAGGTAGACAAGTTCAACAACAAGTAACTACGTAAACACAGATGATGGCCATGAAGCCTCACGAGACGGACCAAGTCTCCATCCCTCGAGGTATACACCCACACGCCCGTCACCTAGCGTGGGTATCACCTCTAAACAGTCACACAATATTAAATTCTCCGGGTTTATACCCTCAAAGCCAGAGTTAAAATTGTTACTTACCTCAACAACGTAAAATCCTACTCTGGGATGCCCTCGTCCCTCGACTCGGTCTCCTAAAGCTCCGAATCTATCCAGAATATTTAATAACACATCCCAATTAGTCTAGCTGGATAATTTTCATAATCTCAGGACAAGTCAAAAATCAAAGTCAATCCCCGGTCCAATTAATAACTAATTTGTATACAATTATGTTGTCTAACGAAGTACTTTCGTCTTGGTGATAGTAAAAATTGCTTTGGTATTTATTGATTTCCTCTTTTTCGACCAGTAAGCAAACATTTTCCCCACATCATAAATATTAGACAGATTACAAAAAAAAATAATGCACTTTCATTGTGCATAAATTGCCGAACAGTGGGTGTTTCAGAAGCCATCACGCTGGCCTTCTCAAAAATTCAAAGATACTAATTGCTTCTGTCATGGAACGATAATTGTATCACTCAAATTAGAGAATCAAAACAGTAGGTTCTTGGAAAAAGAATTTCCTATTTCTTTTTCAAATCACATCATTGTATAGTTATTATGTCTATTAATTATGGCATACTCACTATTCCCATACCCTATACTGCTAAAATATGTAATTAACCACAATCAATTGAAATATATATTAGAATTTAGTAATACCTGCACTATGAAAGTTAACAACAGAGCTTCTTACGATGTCGCCGATAATTTTTCCACAACAATTCTTCTTTGTGTGTTTTTGCCTCTTTGTTTCTAAGACCCAGAAATTAATTACCTAATGTTTTTTTTTACTTTTAAGCCATTGAAAATGTGGTAGCTCCTAGAGAATGGGCTTAGCCCACTTCTATTCATATAATATAGCACGTAATAAAGTCCAATTTCCAACTTCGCCAATTCAAGTCTAATTCTACCACGGACATTCAAATTATATTCCGGACACACTCCTAAGTCTAAAATCACCCAACGAAGCAATTGAATCATAAAAATCCAAATCTGAATTCGTTTACTCATAAGTCAACTTCCGGTTGACTTTTCTAACTTAGCTTTCTAAATAAGAGACTAAGTGTCTCATTTCACTCCAACAATACTACGGACCCAAACCTACCAACCCGATACGACTCAACACAACTGAACAAAATATAAAGAAGTAAAAATGGGGGAGACGGGAATTTAACTTTCGGAACGACTGACTGGGTCATTACATTGATATAAGATGCTAGCAAGCACCCAGGAACCAAAAAGATTAATGGGTGTTGTGGTGTTGAGATTGAAGTAAAGGCGTGTCTGAAGTTAGAGGCGTGGGTTCGATACCTACTTGACTTGTAACTAGAAGTCATTTTTGATAATGATAATATTAATCGTAGTTTTTTTATTAATTTTTTTCTGTATTGAGTTCGAATAGATGTACACTTATGCTATGTGATTGGTACTAACTTTATGTTAAAGGAAGTGAGCACTCACGACCATAAAATCCTGGACCCGCCACTGATAATAACTTTTAATATAATTGGAACTCTCGTGTACTTACTAGTGCAATAGTTAATCCAAGTTCACCTTGGCTCTCGCTCCAAAATTCTTATGAAGACTCTGGTGACACATGTGTGCGATAGGGTCCTTACAAATGTCAAAGATTGGTGATATTGTCATTATAAGTGTGTGAAGTCGATAGTGTAGTTGATGGATGGGGGATCTATCTACTTGCATTAACTTACCATAGCTAGTAGAAGAAACTTAGTCGTAAAATACAACGATTTTTCTAAAAGTGTTAAGATCGTTGGATTACGATTTAATGATGTTGTTGCCTTAATATATCTTCATCTATTAGTAAGTTAATCATTAAAAGTATTTTAAGCAAACATAAAATTTTAAAGATCAAAGTGGTCCTAATTAATTATGTCACACCTTTTTTTTGTGTCTGTTTTCGAAAGGATGATATCTTTTTATATTTAGAAATAATTTAACATTAAATATTTTATTTTTTGTATAATGGAACAATTTATAGCCGTGTTAAGTCAAATACCATCATATAAACTGGGACAAGAAATAGTTCTTATTTTAAAGGAGCCAAACAAATAAATAGGTCTACTAGAAAACTTTCATACAAAATCCTACACCACCTTAGCATATGGCATCCGTTAGCCTTTGGGTCCTCTATCCACAATATTAATTGGTTTAATCATGACTTTCTAAGTACTAATATTTGTGAATATACACTACATACATACTATATGTGTAGACTTTGATAATGCTACACCCAATTAAGTAAAAAAAGATGCATAAGTATAAAATGATAGGAGAATTGGAAAATGAAAAAGAGAGGGAGTGTACTTTTGTTTATATAATAATTATGTCTTTACCATATATTTTACATACGAGTTCAATTCTTTTTCAAAAGCCGAACACGTAAAAAAAATCTTTTTAAAAATGGAAGAAAGTGAGATTAGAATTTAATACCCCTTTCTATTCTGATATCATATTAAAGTATGTAACTATCTCATCCAAAAGACTTTGCCGAATTTTACTAATAATATTAACAAGCCATTACTATTTTTAAAAAAATTCTCATCCAGTATATTCCATATCAGTACGGAGTCTCGATTAATTCAGATTCGCATCGTGTAAGGCTCGGAAAAGCAGTCTCAACCAATATTCATATTCATTCCACTACGAGCGTACTACTAGCATTATGATAGTTAATAGGTATAGCTTTTGTTAGACAGCTTTTAGGGTTGTCATCAAGTACTATACAGTGTCATTTTCCTTTATAATTTCACATCCAATATTTGGTACCAGTATCGGAGCCCAACTAATCCAGATTCACATTGCGTAAGGCCCATGAAGAGAAAAGAACTCCCGACTAATACTTCTTTCTTACGGCTCGAATCTGAAACTTCTAATTAAATATGAAAAAATTATATTTATCCCACGACGATCGTACTATTACTATAGTTAATAGGTATAGCTTTTGTTAGACAGCTTTTAGCAATGCCATCAACTACTTTGGAATATCTACATTTTAATTTCGAAAAGCAAGTAAATAGCTTTACTGAGAAGCATAAATGAATCCAAAAAGATAGCATCAATGCAATCATCATCAGTGTCTTCTTGGAAAAGTCTACTTAAATTGTTCGCCATGAAGTACCACGAATTTCTCACTTTTTTCTTTGATTTGATTTCAGAATAGGGGAAGCTGGAAAAATTGGTTTTTAAATTCATAAATAATCTTATAATCAGTCAAAAAGATGCTTGTTCCTTTCCTCCTATCTTTTTTAGCCCTTCGGTATCGTCCGATTAATTTGAATTCGTGTCGCAAAAAATCCGTTAAACAGAAAACTCTATCTATCTCCATTGAAGAGCTCGAATATCGAATATGAAATCTCTGGTTAAAGGTGAACGAATCTCATCTATCTTGCCACGTCGCTTGCTCGCGTACTATCAAAATAAAGAAGATAATTAAATAAAATATGAAAAGGTAGAAAGCCTTGAAAAAAATGTAGGTAGATGCTCTTCCGATTTCGTTACTATTGCCATGTTTAAGTCGACATATAATTTGGTGTAAACATCTGGTACGAATAAGTTTTTTACCGTGGGTCCCCCGAGCTTGGAGTTTAGACTTGCATTCCTCACTTCCTAAGTATGTCGCGCCTTAGGAAAAAGCAGAATGTAACGTTTTGATAAAATCATTATTCAAATGCTTATGATATTGTGACGCCCATGATGGAAGGTGGGCCAATGAGAGCGGATCGAGTAGGACGGGTAGGATTCTACACTGGCAAGCTTTTGAAGTAATAGTGTACATGTCATCTTAGTAAATCCCATATCGAAATGGGAGAGGAAAGTAAAAAGCTCTATAAGGCACAATTCACATGATACGTGCTCTTTGGGGCTCGATGATGGCATAGTCCAATGGACAAGGCCATGAGATTTGTTGGGACAAAACGGGCAATACGTGTTGCAAGCTTGGATCGTGACATGTATCCTAAACTTTAGTTCCTTGCATTCTGCATTGTATTTGTTGCAGGATTAGATTACTTGGGTTAGGGGTGGCAAATGGGCTGTTTGGACTGTAATTGGGCGGGTTAAAATGGGTTGAACTAATAAATATAAAAATAGCACGGTATAGTCAGTTTTCGGACTGGTCATTCAAAAATAGCCAACGTTTACGAAGTCAATGAAATAGTCACTATTTTGCTGCAACAGAGACCGGTCCAGCATAATATACTGGAGTTCGGTGCACCTGTGTATGAACTCCAGCATATTATGCTGGACCGGTATACTTTGCTGACTCCAGTATAATACACTGGAGACTAGAGCATCGGTGCTCCAAACTCCAGTATATTATACTGGACAATTATACTTGCTGGAACTCCAGTATACAGCATACTTATCCTGGAACTCCATCATATTATGCTGGAGTTCCAGCATACTTATCTTGGAACTCCAGTATAATATGCTGGAGTTCAAGCATACTTATGATGGAACTTCAGTATAATATACTGGCGTATTTTCCGGGTTTTGAACAATATTTTCACTCAGATTTATCTTACATGAAAAGTGACTAAATTTCGATTACTTTTGAAACTGGACTATTTTTGAACGACCAGTTATAAATCTGACTATTTTTGAACGACCAGTTATAAATCTGACTATTTTTGAATTTCATCATTGCTTAATCTTGCCCAAATATTACTTGGGCTGAAATAGATTGGGTCAATATAGGCTAAACAATGGATTATAACTCAACCCGCTCAACTTGACCCATTATGTTTACAATATATTATCCTTTTGGTTTTTCTTGTAAGACAACCAATGTCATGAGAAATCTTTACTTTTTTTCGTATCTGTTTTCTTTTATTTTGAATTTTCTTTTTGTAAGACGCCATCAGCAGCTCTTTTTTGTTTCTAAAATCACAACTAATTCGATTTCTTAGATCTGGTAGTATTGACCTTGTTAATTATTGTAATTGATAAAAAAAAATGAAAATTTTGTGAATCATTTAACTTGCAAGTTGAATTCTTGTGAATAGTACTAATTCAGTTATCTATTACGGTTAATGATGGTTATTAGTTCCAATCCCGAACAAAATTTTCATATCCATTTTTCATTTTGACGTCACGTCAACTGATATTTTGTTTTCTAAAAATCAAATTATTCAAAGATAATAATTACATGAGATCTATTCTTTCAATGTTAAGATAAAATTACTTCTTATTTTATTATTAAATATTCTAAAGAGTATGATTTATCCACAAATGTGATTTATAAAAAGAACAAATGTTTTGACCGTATAAAATAATTATATTTCATCTTGAGATTATAAATTAAAATTCACTTTTTTGGACAAGGGATTAATCCTATTTTTATTTGATTGGGCATCAGTGGAGGTACACATATGTCCAGCTTGAAGAGAGAATTTTTGGGCACTAACATGGGTTATAGTTGGGCACTATCATAGGTTAATTTGTGAGGATTTGCATCTATACCCGTTTTTTGGGTTACGTTTTAATTTGTGTCCGTTTTGTAAAAAAAAATTGCAAACATACCCACTTTTTCGCGTAACTTCAGCATACGGGGCTGAAGTAGCAAAGGCAATCACGCAAAACTTCAGCATTCTAGTAGACGGGCCTGAAGTAGCAAAGGCAGTGCTTAAGTTTTTTTTATCCTGGATAAGATGCTGAAGTTATTTAGTTCATTTGTAAAAAATTAAGCACTAAAATAGCTGAAGTATTTTTTTCATGGATTCATTATTTTTTTCATAAAGCTTTTTCAAAAACTTCAACATAAGATGCTGAAGTTATTTAATTCATTTGTAAAAATTTCAGCACCAAATAAGCTGAAGTTTTTTTGTCCTGGATAAGCTTTTTCAAAAACTTCAGCAGAAGATGCTGAAGTTATTTAATTCATTTGTTAAACTTCAGCACTATATAAGCTGAAGTAACATTTTGCAAGAAGAGTGAAATATAAACTTTATTTCTTTAGTTATTAGTAGTCTTATTGCTATTTTCCACAAATGTTCTTTCGGATACAACCAACGAAAAGTTCTACCAATGTGTTTGCCAGAATTCTGAGTATTGTGTCCCTTTTTCACAGCTTTCGTCACCCCAACCAATGCTTCATTCACCCACAACACAAAATCTCAGATAGTTAGTGTCTTTCAGTTGTTAATAAAAGAAGAAGAAGAAGAAGAAGAAGAAGAAGAAGAAGAAGAAGAAGAAGAAGAAGAAGAAGATGAGGAGAAGAAGAAGGAGGAGGAGGAGGAGGAGGGGAAGGAGAAGGAGAAAGGGGCTGAAGTTGTTTAAAAATTGGGTGCAAGTTAAAACTTTTTTTAAAAAATAGGTATAAGTTAAATGGGGGTGACTAAATAGGGCGCCCCGTGCAATTTTCACGTTAATTTGGGCTAGTAAATATTTATGGGTTATTTAATTTTGCGCTAGCCCAAATCAGCCCATCAACAAAATCACTCTAGCCCAAACCCATTAACTTGGGCGGGCTGGGCAGGTTATATGGATTTGGGCCTATTTTGCCACCCCTAACTTGGGTTGGGTATGTTGTATTCTCACTAGTCGTATGTGTATATATAGGAGTAGAGAGGTTTACTAAGTAGGAATGTAAGACTGGCCATTTCTGTAACTATTTTAAGTTAGGAGGATGTTTTAGTCCAATTTTTAATTCCACATTAAACTTAAAATGGTTATTCTTGCAAAAATTCCTCAAACAGGGACAAAAGTTAAACATCGGCGCAAAAGTATCATGTTTTGCAAATCTCCCCATTCACATTTTTAGGACATTTATTAAGTCTGTCACATTTTTAAAAACATATTCTAACTTTTAATGTCCATTGATTTCTTTTTCTTTTTCTTTTCTCTCGTTGATGTCTATGGATGAAGCTAGAGGAGCGGAAGGGAGTTTATCTGAACCGGCTTCGCCAGAATGTTAACAATTTGAGCACCTTTTTACCTACAGTTTAGGAGGTTAATATATAAAGTGCCAACAACTAGAGATGAAGGTACTGAGCATGGGCGGATTTATAGCCCAATATATGGGAAACGTGAACCCATGGTCGCTCCGTCAAAATTAAGTATTTTTTATGTACATATTTTTAAGAATTGAACTAATATTATCTGCTGGCACTCATGCTCTAAAGAGGCTAAATGATACACTTGGTTGTATATTGTATTATTTACCTAGAGGAATAGAGAGCAATTCCCACTTAATATTTTATTTTTCCTCTTTCTTTAATGATTCACCCATAAAAAATATGATATCTTTCTTTGAATGAACATGAAATTTAAGAAAAAAATATGTTTGAAACTTATAGACTTAAATATGCCATAATATTTATTGCTATAAAACTTTTGAAATTTATAGTCTTAACGTGTTATAATATTTTCGTAACTATAAAAGTCTATCACCAAAATAAAATATATGTTTAAAGTTGATCTTTATTCAAACACAAAAACTCCAAAAACTTATAAATTTTCATCACAAACATATTGATCCGGGAAAAAAAAACATAACCTTTTAGTAATAGAATGGCCAGCTTAGAAGAAGAAAAGATTAGAGAAATAGGTGTTAGGATATACTATCTGAATTTCTTCTTATAGTAAATTTTGTGAGGTATTTTTCTGGAATTTTTCTAAGTAAATTAGAACAAAATCTATAATTTATTTATTTTTCTATGTATATATATCACTTTCAACTCTAGTTACTCTCTCCCTTTAAATTTGCGTGACATCATTTAACTGGATACAGAGTTTAATAATAATAAAGAAACACGTTGAAATATTTGATTTTAAATGTGTCATAACATATACATATGATTAAGGGCATTTCATTAAGAGCAAAAGAGGAAATTTCGGTTAAATTTTTTCGAATTTAGAAATCTAAGATTCTGTTTATAAACAGAAAAAAGAAAAGCTAATACCACATAAACTTAGATGAGTGAAGTATATAAAAAAGTGCAACCCAGTGCACAAAGTTAGTGACGGATTCAGAATTTTAAAGTCATGGGTGCTCGCCGATAAAAATTTCAAAAGAAGAGAAAAAAGGAGTTTAGCCGCGGGTGCTCACTCAATATTTATCTAAATACTTTTATGATTACCTATGCAAATTTACTAAATCTGGTCAACGATAATGGGTGCCTGAGCACCCACAAGAGACCACATAGATCCGACATTGCACGAAGCTTCTTGCATTCATGCAGAGTTTGTGAAGGGTTACACCTAAAGGGATGTGGTGTAAATAGTCTACCCTAATGCAAACATGAATGGCTGATTCCAGAGCTCGAACTCGTGATACATAGGTCAGGGTGAAGTGTAGCCCAAATTAGGAGGATCTATAATGTTTTCATAATTCCCCTCCAGCATGACTCGAACACAGGACCTTACGGTCGTGAGTGAAGGTGCTTTTACCAACTGAGCAAGTCTCACTTGTCTAATTAGTCAAGTTTGTTCATAATAAACATATTCTCAATTTCAAATATTATGTTTGTTCATATACATCATGTCCTTTCATAACATACATATTCCAAATTAAAGTGAATATCATCTTTTAACTAACCTATCCTTGTTTGGATTTGAAAATAATTTTTTTTTTTACTTGACTATAAACCTATGCATGAATTCCATAATTCAAATACAACCTTTTCTTCCACAAAATGATGTTTTGTCGGGAGGATAAGTTAAACATTAGAAATTTGAAAGAAAAAAAATTGAAACATATGAAACGCATGGAACGATAAGAAATATTAAAATTGCAACTTTAATATGTTCCTCCATTTTTCTTCCCTTAAATAACTAGCGTTTATCAGAATTTTACCTCGTGACGTGCGCCTAATTCATACATATTTTTTTTAATATTCTACTAAATAAATTTAATTTTGTCATGAGAGTTTGAAGTTTTTATGACATTTACGATATTGGGATTCATATCAAAAAGTGCAATCGAGAAACTTCTTGTTACAAAACCATTCAAATGCTTCACCAATGACTGACTAGAATTAGAGAGCGCGATCCTTCCCTGAACCTTATATTTACGTGGTATACCGAACTGCCTTTTTTTTTGTCCCGATTTTTCCTGAAACAAATGTCTTTCTTTTAGACAAATAATT
This sequence comes from Nicotiana sylvestris, assembly GCF_000393655.2. Taxonomy (NCBI): domain Eukaryota; kingdom Viridiplantae; phylum Streptophyta; class Magnoliopsida; order Solanales; family Solanaceae; genus Nicotiana; species Nicotiana sylvestris. The sequence goes on from NC_091064.1 coordinate 5,719,882, forward strand.
GAAAACTTGCAACAGCTATGTGCTCAATTAGGTATACAAGACCAGAAACCTGTTGTAAGCAGTAACATTGTTTCTAGTTTTTAATTATTAGAAGAAACTGGAGCATACGGCATACCATTATTTATACTCAGAAATTAACAGCTTGTTTGGATGGTTGTTCCCCGTTGTATTGTATTATTATCCCAAAATAATATTTGTTTTGATTGTTTCATTAAAATTGGTTATATTGTATTGTTAAATCCATTGTTCCAGAACAATGAAAGGTTTCCTTTTTTGAAACAACTGATTTGGTGTGGTGAGATTGTTTCCTATTTTTAATTCCAATTAAGCCCTAACTTATTACTTCACAATTCTATTTTACCCTTTACCTTTTTTTCTATTTTAATTCCAAATCTTCAACCTATAACCTACTTTGTTTTTTTTTCTTGAACTTTTGCCGTTATCGTTAAAGGTGTTTTGCCACCTTATGTTTTATTTTTTCTCCTAATTTACTTTTAACTCAATTCTACTTATCTGTACTTCTTTGTTTTGCCTTCTTCTGTCTCGCTCCTTTGTTCTGCTTTTTTAAGGTGTTTTGTCTTCTTCTGTTTTATTTTTTCAAATTATTTTTATACATAATTTTTGATAAATTTAATATTTAAACAATTAACGGTAGTTTAGTAAACTTACCAGTTAGAATACAGTATGATACAGTCAAACCAAATAGCAAAATATTATTTAACAATAACAAACAATACAATTTATCCAAATATTATATTCATAAAATGATACGATACAATACATTATAAAACGATAAGGAAGAATGATCCTAACAGAGTGTAAAGTTTTTGTCTCTAGATAGAGATATGACAGATCTACTTACTTTAATCGCAATAACATCAACAGTAGCATCCAAAAATATCCTTAGTCACAAGTCACAACTATTAAAAACGATATTTATATGTGGCATTAAAGTTGTATGTCTGAATGTCAGTCAAACATGTTTTGAACTATCTAAGCCACAATGGACAAAAGGGAACACAAAATAATGCAATCGCAGGTTCAATTCCCACGGGATGCAAAAACACTATACTTCCTTCTTTTTAATTTACATAAAGTCATTTGACTGAGTACGGAGTTTAAGAAAATGGATAAGACTTTTGATTTTGTGGTGTAAAATGAGTCACATATATTTTGTGTAGCTATAAATCATTGTGTAAAGGTAAATTATTTCCAAATAAGGAAACGAATTATTCTTTTTGGCACGGATTAAAAAGGAAATAGGTTCACACAAATTGAAACGGAGCAAATATGATAATTTCTTTTCATCTATATATGTCTTGGTGCATTGAGTTAGCCGATACCTGTGTTGATAGAAAATAGTAGATAAACTGTGGAACTAGTCAAGGTGCACGGAAGATGGCCGGACAACACAAAATATATATTTACACGTAAAACCCAAAGCTTTATCCATATAAAGCCACTTGTACCTTATCGACTATACCCACACCCAACATACATTATCTTCACCTTGTAGCAAATCTTGATTCAGCCTTCCCACAGTCTCTGTGTGGACTTCCATATACACACAACCTAAGGTGAAACAGTTACAGGTCTTTATTACTATGGAGAAAACCATACCTGGTAGAGAGGACAACAAGAAATCCACTGATTGTAGTATCGCAGAGGACAACAAGGCGGTTCTTCAGTTCATTGAAGAAGTCACTACCAACGTTGACGAGGTCCAAAAGAGAGTTCTTGCTGAAATCCTCTCGAGGAATGCCAATGTTGAGTACTTGCAGCGTCATAATCTCAACGGTCACACTGATAGAGAGACGTTCAAGAAAGTCATACCTGTCATCACCTATGAAGATATTCAGCCTGATATCAACCGTATAGCAAATGGTGATAAATCTCCAATCCTCTGCTCCCAACCCATCTCTGAATTCTTCACAAGGTTAGTCCTTTTCTTTTGCTTTACTGTTCTAACTGTGCTTGCCTAAGCCGGGGGTCTCTGGAAACAGGCTCTTTACCTGCATGCCTAAGCCCGGGATCTCTGGAAACAGCCTCTTTACCCGCATAAGGTAGGGGCATGCGGGTAAAGGTAAAGTATGCTTACACACTACCCTTCCCAGACCCCACATATGAGAATATACTGGGAATGTTGTTGTTGTTAGTCCTTTTCTTTTATTCCGACAGAAGATGTGCATCCCTATGTCATTAGTATTTCCATGTGAACCTTTTGTCTTTAAATTTTGCTAAATGGGCAATTTTTATATGCAGTTCTGGGACGTCCGGAGGGGAGAGAAAGTTGATGCCAATAATAGAGGAAGATTTTGGGAGGAGATCACAGCTATACAACCTTATGATATCTGTGGTGAGCCAATCTTTTCCAGATTTGGAAAAGGGCAAAGGAATGTATTTCATGTTCGTAAAGTCTGAGGCAAAGACCCCAGGAGGATTACTAGCTCGCCCTGCTTTAACTAGTATTTTCAAGAGGCCTCATTTCCTCAACTTAAACCACACCAGCCCAATTGAGACTATTCTCTGCCTAGACTCTTATCAGAGCATGTACTCCCAAATGCTTTGTGGCCTCTGCCAAAACAAAGAAGTCCTACATGTAGGTGCGGTGTTTGCATCCGCCTTCATCCGTGCCATGCGATTCTTGGAGAAGCACTGGTCTCTACTTTGTAACGATATCCGAACTGGAACCATTAACGCACAAATTACTGATCCTGCAGTGAGAGAAGCAGTGATGAAAATCCTAAAACCTGACCCAGAGTTAGCTGATTTTATTGAGGCTGAATGCAGCAAAAGTTCATGGCAAGGGATTGTCACTAGGCTGTGGCCTAATACCAAGTATGTGGACGTTGTCGTCACTGGAACCATGTCACAATATATATCAACCCTTGAGTATTACAGCAGTAGCCTCCCTCTTGTCAGTACCACGTATGCTTCATCGGAATGTTCCTTTGGAATCAACTTGAACCCGCTTTGCAAACCCAGTGAAGTTTCTTACACGCTCATTCCCACCATGGGTTATTTTGAGTTCTTACCAATTCACAGAATCAATAACGAAGTCAAAGACTCTATCTCCATGTCCGAGTCGCAAAATGAGAAAGAACAACAACAATTAGTCGATCTGGTTGATGTCAAGATTGGGCAGGAGTACGAGCTTGTTGTTACCACATATTCTGGTACTTTCAAACACCAAATAAAATGCTCGACGCACACTCTTTGTTCCATTATCTATCCAACAATTCTTCTAATGCTTAAAATATCTTGAACTTGTGCCATTTCAGGACTCTATAGATACAGGGTGGGTGATGTGCTTCGGGTAGCTGGATACAAGAATAATGCACCTCAGTTCACCTTCATTTGTCGGGAAAATGTAATCTTGAGCATTGATTCCGACAAGACTGATGAAGTTGAGCTACAAAATGCAGTGAAAAATGCAGCGAGTGTTCTGATACCATTCGATGCACATGTAACCGATTACACAAGCTATGCTGATACTTCTACCATCCCAGGCCACTATGTCGTATTCTTGGAGCTGAGAGTGAATAGCTCTACCCCAATCTCTCCTTCAGTGTTCGAAAATTGTTGCCTCAGCATTGAAGAATCTCTAAACAGCGTCTACCGCCAAGGCCGTGCATCTGACAAATCCATCGGACCTCTGGAAATCAGGATAGTTGAAATTGGAACTTTCGACAAACTCATGGACTATTGCATTAGTTTAGGTGCTTCCATAAACCAATACAAGACACCGCGGTGTGTGAAATTAACACCCCTTATTGAGCTATTGAATTCGAGGGTCGTGTCCAGCCACTTCAGTCAAACATGTCCAAATTGGATTCCTGGCCACAAGCAATGGAACAACATGAATTGAATAGCCAATTTCCATTTCTTCTACTGGTAGTTTCTTTCCCTATGCAGAAAAGAACAACTATCTTTGTAAATTATTATAGCATTGGAAAAGAGTGAAACCTGGTAGACCTATCTATATTAATGCTTCAGTTTAGAACTTTTTTATCTCCTTTCTCTTCTATTTTCCTGAAATAAATGTCTGCCTTTCGGACAAATTTTTAAACTGGCAAAAACAATATGCTCATTTAACTATGTGAGGCCATAAATATTTCACATAATATGTCCAACCTTGTGAAGTAATAGTGATTAGTGATTGTGATTCTCAATCAACATTCTAAATTGTGTTCTGTATGCTATATAAGACACTGCATATTTAGGATTAAGCCCAACATAATCCACAATTTTTGAATTTTAACTTAAAGGATTCTATTTAATTTTCATGAATCACTAATACACCACAATATTTGACAAAATGGAAACAAAGAGGAAATAGAGAGAAACTTCATTACAGTGATCTTCATCTTCCCACGATTTTCAGTTAGGAACTGATGAACAGTTACTTGAAAAGACTACTTCCATGTGAATTCGCCGGCGCCGGCGCTTTTTCTTCAGCCGCCGTTTACGTTTCTTACTGCCGAAAAAAATTTGGGAGAGAGGATTAGAGAAGTGTTCGATGATATTCCTTTTGATTCGCCATTGAGAGTTATACGACGGAATTGCAATTGAGGTTAGAAGTCGCATTGCCATGCATATAAGTCGCATTTGCCCATTACGATTTATAAGTCGCATTTACTTATTGCGATTCATAAGTGACTTTAAAAGTCGCATTTACCATTCTGTTTTATAAGATGGATTTAAATTATAAGCCACATTTAACTAGGATGTATAGGTTGTATTTGAAAATTGCTATTTATGTCCGGAGCGGATTACACGGTGGAAAATCGAACTTCACCAATAAAATGGAAGTTCATGTCGGACTAAAGTACACTATTTTGTCACAAAACATGGATGTAGGCAAAGTTGATTGATTTTTTGTTACAAAAAATTATTTAGTGACTTTCTGTAATATTTAGGTAAGTTAAGTGAAATATTTGTTACAAAAAATAGCTTAGTAATTTTATGTAGAAATGGCGTGGGATAGCCACTTTTTAACACGGTATTTAGTTTTTATCCAGTATTTTTAATGCTAGGCAAAAATAGTCATTACTCTATTAAAATTAATACGAAAAAACGTTTTTACCCTTTCTTCATGAATGTTGTGTAAATATTAAGGACATGGTATCCTTAACATTTACACTGCACACATGAAGTTAAGGACGTCATGTCCTTAATATTTACACTGCACATATAAAGTTAAGGACATGATGTCCTAAAGTTTAACAACGGAAAGTGCAAATACAGGACACTTTGTCCTTAATTTTTTGCTGTTGTATTCATGAAGTTAAGGACACTATGTCCTTAATATTTAACACATCACTCATAAAGTTAAGGACACTATGTTCTTAACATTTACACTGCACACATGAAGTTAAGGACATACTGCACACATGAAGTTAAGGACACGAGGTCCTAAAGTTTAATAATAGAAGGTGCAAATACAAGTTAAGGACATTATGTCCTTAATATTTATACTGCACACATGAAGTTAAGGACATGATGTCCTGAACATTTACACTGCACATATGAAGTTAAGGACATGATGTCCTAAAGTTTAACAACGGAAGGTGCAAATACAGGACACTTTGTCTTTAATATTTACACAGCACTCATGAAGTTAAGAACAACATGTCCTTAATATTTACACAACACCTATGACTAGCACAGGGATATTCCGGGCGAGTAAAAATTTATTAAGCATTGGCTAAAGAGTAAATACATTTTAAACATCGGCTAAAGAGTAAGGACATCTCTAATTAGTGGCTAACTGTGCACTTCCCCCTAATTTTATGTGATACTTAGGCAAAATAAGGACGGTTTTCGCTTATTCTCAAATAATTTCTAAATTTTAAATAGTGTTATACAGTAAGACAAAGTTAATTCTGGAAAATATGTTCCATGCAAACCCATAATTACAGTACCTTATTAGTTAAAAAAAAAATATTATTAACTCAGGACTAGAATTTTTGTCACTACATAGAAAAATCACAGTTTAACATAGTAATTATCGTCGGAAATAAATCAAGTATTGTAGCTCAAAAATCCAGACTAGATCTGGATCCGAAGTAACAGCACAATGTCAACAAGAATTACTTACCTTATACACAATAATATAAATATCACCACTTGCATCTAAATCAGTGCACATAAGTCACAATTATAAAAAAAGCAAATTATATGTGCCATTAAAGTTGAGTGTTTTGAAGGTCAGTGGCACATGTTTTCAACTATCAAAGACAAACTGACGAAAGGACGCACGTGATACATTTACAAGTAAATACTGAATTCAGTTGAACCCATAGTCAATAGACTCCATCTGTCTCAGCTTTAACTCGCCCAAAACGTCCTCTTTATAAAGAAAGCTCTACCTTAGTTGTGATATATTTACAAATAACTACTGAGTTCAGCTGAACCCATAGTCAATAGATTCCATCCGTCTCAGCTTTGACTTGCCCAAAATGTCCTCTTTATAAAGAAAACTCTACCTTAGTTGTGATATATTTACAAATAACTACTGAGTTCCGTTGAACCCATAGTCAATAGATTCCATCCGTCTCAGCTTTGACTTGCCCAAAACGTCCTCTTTATAAGGAAAATTCTACCTTGGTCTACCCCCAAACACACCTAATACACAATTTATTCACCTTATAACAAATCTTGACTCATCCTTCCCACAGTCTCTGTGTGGACTCACTGATACACACAACCTAAGGTGAAACAGTTGCAGGTCTCTGCTAATATGGAAAGAACTATGTCTGAGGCACCAAACAGCCCAAAGAAAGCCACTGATTGTAGTATCGCAGAGGACAACAAGAAGGCTCTTCAGTTCATTGAGGAGGTCACAACCAATGTTGACGAGGTCCAAAAGAGAGTTCTTGCTGAAATCCTCTCGAGGAATGCTAATGTTGAGTACTTGCAGCGTCATAATTTCAATGGTCAAACTGATAGAGAGACATTTAAGAAAGTCATACCTGTCATTACCTACGAAGATATTCAGCCTGATATCAACCGTATAGCAAATGGTGATAAATCTCCAATCTTCAGCTCTCAACCCATCTCTGAATTCTTGACAAGGTTTGTACTTTTTTTCTTCCCCGTCTCAAATAGTGTACTAATATAAAGTACACAATTCACATTCTGTCTCTCATTAAGCTTTTCTTTTCTTGCATGTCAATCCTTTGTCTTTCATTTTTGCTAAAAGACAATTTTGTTGGGCAGTTCTGGGACGTCTGGAGGGGAGAGAAAACTGATGCCAACAATTCAGGAAGAGCTCGGGAGGAGATTACAGCTTCACGGCTTGATGATGTCTGTGATAAGTCAATCTGTTCCAGATTTGGAAAAGGGCAAAGGAATGTATTTCTTGTCCATAAAGTCTGAAGCCAAGACTCCAGGAGGATTACCAGCTCGCCCTGTTTTAACAAGTATTTACAAGAGTCCTTATTTCAGCAACAGGCGTCTTAGCCCCTACGCAAACTACACTAGTCCAGCTGAAACCATTCTCTGCCCAGACACTTACCAAAGCATGTATTCCCAAATGCTTTGTGGCCTCTGCCAAAACAAAGAAGTCCTCCGGCTCGGCTCGTACTTTGCATCTGGCTTCATCCGTGCCATTCGGTTCCTAGAAAAGCACTGGTCTCTACTTTGCAACGATATCCGAATGGGAACCATTAACCCCCAAATTACAGATCTGTCAGTCAGAGAGGCAGTGATGAAAATCCTCAAAACTGACCCAGAGTTGGCTGATTTCATCGAGGCTGAATGCAGTAAAGATTCATGGAAAGGGATCATCACTAGGTTGTGGCCTAATACCAAGTATGTGGATGTTATTGTAACCGGAAGCATGTCACAGTATATACCAACCCTTGATTATTACAGCAACGGCCTCCCTCTTGTCTCTACCATGTATGCTTCCTCAGAATGCCCCTTTGGAATCAACTTGAACCCCTTTTGTAAGTCCAGTGAAGTCTCTTACACCCTCATTCCCACCATGGGCTATTTTGAGTTCTCACAAATTCACAGAAGCAATGACGTCCCCAATTCTATCTCCATGTCCGAGTCGCCTAATGAGAAAGAACAGCAACAATTGGTCGATTTGGTTGATGTCAAGATTGGCCAGGAGTACGAGCTTGTTGTTACCACATATTCTGGTATTTTCAAGTGCCAAATAAGATGCTCTTGAATCATTTATTTTTTCCATTTGTCTGACCGACATGTCTGCTAATGCTTAACTTTGCTTGAATTTGTGCCATTTCAGGACTCTATAGATACAGGGTGGGTGATGTGCTTCGGGTTGCTGGATACAAGAACAACACACCTCAGTTCACTTTTGTTTGCCGGGAAAATGTAATCTTGAGCATTGATTCGGACAAGACTGATGAAGTTGAGCTACAAAATGCAGTGGAAAATGCAGTGCGCAATCTGATGCCATTTGATGCACATGTAACCGAGTACACCAGCTATGCTGATACTGCAAACATTCCCGGCCACTATGTCCTATTCTGGGAGCTCAGTATAAATATCTCTACCCCAATTCCTCCTTCAGTCGTTGAAGATTGTTGCCTCACTATTGAAGAATCTTTAGACAGCGTCTACCGCCAGGGGCGTGCATCTGACAAATCCATCGGGCCTCTGGAAATCAGGATAGTGGAAATTGGGACTTTCGACAAGCTCATGGACTACTGTGTTAGCTTAGGCGCTTCCATAGACCAATACAAGACACCTCGGTGCGTGAGATTTGCACCCCTTGTTGAGCTATTGAATTCGAGGGTCGTGTCCAGCCACTTCAGTCAAACATGTCCAAATTGGGTTCCTGGCCACAGGCAATGGAACAACATGAATTGAATGGCTAGCTTCAATTCCTTCTACTGGTAGCTTCATTCCCAATGCAGAAAAGAACAACTATTTTTGTGGATTATTTTAGCAAAATAATAAAATCAAGTCTCTTGAAGAGGCGTGCTGGTTCCTATCGATACATGTTCTTTATTTACAGATTCTGTATAAAGTAGATTGATCTACTAATTCTGCCATGTGGTCCTGTGGAATAAAAGGGAGAGGTAGATAACAGACTGTTGACCAACTGAAAAGAATTTACTCCATTAGCAAAAATTATTTCAAATGAGTACAAATGGGAAATAAACTAGTAAATGTACTATGAATTTATATTCATGGACACTCTATTAAGACCTTTCATATGGCAAGCTGAAAACAAAAATACACTTCACTTAATCGGCTTTAGCAAAACTAGAGATTCATAAGCTCTTCAACTGTAGGACGATAAATTAAAAAAGAAAAAAAGAAAAAAAAAAAGAAATCAAGCAAAAGAGACAAGTCGTAAAGCCTTTCTTAGCTTTTTCCTTATCCATGGAATAAATAATAACAGAACTCAAGTGTCGTCATCTCTTTGCTTTTGCTATAGTCACAACTCTATTAGAAGGGGAAGATCGTTACTTCATTTCATCTAATTTGCTTATCTTCGTTCAGAAGTATGACTTGGTGGCTATCACAAATGCATAAACAAAATACGTATTACTGCTATAAGGATTCTGTTTACCACAATTTTTTTTTAAAAAATAATTCATATTTAATTGGGTCTATCAGATGACAAATGTTTGTACAATTTTCACTATGTTGTCAGGATCCAATGTAGCATCAATCTTAAATACCCCTTCTGCTTCATCAATCTGAAGCAAATCCAGTTGGGTCTGCAAGAGCTTTGCAGGCATGAAATGCTTACCCTCAGCTGCTCTCTTTTCCAGCCGAGCGGCAAGCACTTCAGCCCCAACATCCAGCAACACGAATTTAACAACACTTGCATAAGAACCTGGTTCATAATTTGGGTCCGCAGATCTAAGGATTTCCCTGTACCGCTTTTGCAGAGCTGAGCAAGCCAGAATCGGCACTTCGTTGTCAGCTAAGCCTCTTCTCAGCACATCTCGTAGTGTTTCAAGCCATGGAACGCGATCTTCATCGGCAAGAGGGATCCCATTCCGCATCTTCTCTGTTTGGTCATGTAAATCATCATTCAATGCACCCTTGGGAATATGTTCTTATATTGATCAGCTTATGATTAGATTTATGAACACATGATCATAATCCTTACCTTTGTTAGACTCAGAGTGATAATCATCGGCATCAAGAAAGCGGCCATTAACAGCTCTTCCAAGCATCTGACCAATTGTCCTGACCAGCATGCATAAGAATTAGTTAAAAGCAAAACTGAAAACATGAATAATTGGAACTTCAAAGTTAAATCGTTCCACTGTCTATCAAATTGGAATAACATATTTAAATAAGTTTCAAGTTCTTTGAGAAAAGGTTCCCTAGGAAGGGTAAACCATTGAGTATCATGTTATACATAAAGCTGATCCAAGTCATATTTCCTTTTAATTATACTAAGAGGTATTCTGCTTCTACATTCTGAAGTTCTTTGTTAAGGTCTAGCTTGAATCCCCACACAGTTTAAAATCAATGACCTCCACAGCTCTTTTGGTTAACTGAGGGTCATGCAACAACAGGAAGCAGCAAGAAACTAACTTAGAAGGTACTTAAAACCTTACGATTTTCCAGCTCCGCTAACACCCATAAGCACAATAGCTTTTCCTGTGAGATAAGACATTACACGCAAGAAGAAAACTATTCATCACACCATCCATAACAAATGAAAAAGGAAAGAAGAACCAGATGGAAAGTGAATACAACCTTTGTAGTCAGATGTCATTTTAGGAAAACCTATTATACAATTGCAAGTGCTTGATGTCGAAAGCATTAGATGATTAACCCCTTCAGATATTGCAAGGTTCTAGGCATCAGCCTGATCCTAAAACACGGTAAATGCCAGCGGTATAACAAGAATTAAGACACAGTTAATATCTATAGCTTATGTATAGACACAGTTAATGACAATATCAAGTGGCAAGTCAAAATCACAACTCAGCTCTCTAGAATATTTTGAGTCTGATCTTTCCAGGAAACAAAAGGAGAATAAAAGCAGCATGTTTTCAAGCCAACAAGTCGAGATAGTAGAAATAATTCGAAAAAAGATAGAAACCCTTTTCCACACTAAGGATTTCATGATTGTACTCCTCCTCTGTAAGTTACAAAAGCCTTGTTGATGAAGGTTGGAACAAGATAACTTATGCAACAAATGTTTGTCTTAGTTTGAATCACGGATAGTAGTTGGCCAATCAATTCCCAGAAGGGAAGCCTTGACGCAATGGTAAAAGTTGCGGCCATATGACTAGAAGGTCATGTATGCAAGCCGCGGAAACAGCCTCTTGTAGAAACGCAAAGCAAGGCTACCCAATGTGGTATGCCCCTTGTCCGGACCCACGAATAGCCGGAGCTTAATGCACCGGGCTGCCAGAGACGGAACAAAGGGGGTGGAATGGGGTTCATCATCGAAATATTATACTGTATTTACAAGGTCAAAATTAATTTTGATGTATATAAAGGATGTTGAATCCCTACACAAACCAAGAGCTATTTGTGCATTTATTTCTTTATACTTTGCTAGTCTAATATTGTGTTTTTCTAATTGATAAGCCAAATACAAACCTACACTTCAAAAGTACTTTCAGAAAAAGCACATTTTAGAAGCTTAGCTAAACATGCTATAAGATCCTGGCTCCGCCAAGGCTACCCAATGTGGTATGCCCCTTCTCCGGACCCCACGTATAGCCGGAGCTTAATGCACCGGGCTGCCAGGGACGGAACAAAGGGGGTGGAATGGGGTTCATCATCGAAATATTACACTGTATTTACAAGGTCAAAATTAATTTTTATGTATATAAAGGATGTTGAATCCCCTTGACACAAACCAAGAGCTATTTGTGCGTTTATTTCTTTATACTTTGCTCGTCTAATATTGTGTTTTTCCAATTGATAAGCCAAATACAAACCTACACTTCAAAAGTACTTTCAGAAAAAGCACATTTTAGAAGCTTAGCTAAACATGCTATAAGACCGCTCTGCCATTGCAGGATCCCCCCCCCCCCCCAAAAATCAATTCCTAGTGCCATGCTAATAATAATTTAATTTTATGACCTGGGGCGGTTCAAAGCTTCCAGACTTTGCCAAAATTGCACTGTTTCAACTTGAATGATAAATATAATTATGAATATTCCAACTTTTAACAATCGATTAATAATAGACATGTTAACTGTAAGATTCACAAACTAATAATACAAAATGGATTTGATGCTTTGTTTATGCAGGAGAGTTAACAAAAAGAAGTGAAAATGAAAGGTTCAAAATTTGTTTTAGCAATACAGAAAAGAGAGTAATCAAGTGAAAGGGATGAGCTTACCAACTGGATTTTGCCGGAGAAAGGAACGGACGGCGATTTGGTTCGCCGGAGAAAGAGAAGGAAAGAAGCAAGATCGCGTCTTTCGCCGTCAAGGAAAGCCGAATTAGCGACTCTATTTCTAGTTCAAATAATCGCAGCTGTATGCGGCTTAGGAATTGCATTTCCTGAATGCGACTTATAAACCATCTGCGATAATATTACACTAAACACCCCCTATATTTGACTCAATTTCAAATATCATTCATTGTCTTTTAAATTAAACACTTATACATCCTATATTATAAAAAATTTAGGCTTACACTCCCCATGAATTATATCTCATTATCTCTAACTAAGTATCTTAAAACATGATGATTAAAAGATAAATTAAATTTAATGTAAAAATTCTTTGTGTAGTTCAACATTTAGATTCTAATCAGGTAGGAGCATAACCTCTTTTTCTGTATCAAATTTAATCCAAAAATGGCTTTAATTTGAAAATGGTTTGCTCTAGGTAACTGATAACCTATAGCAAACCAAATTCAAATTAGATTAGAAGTTCCTTTGAGGCTACCCAACTTATTACTTTTGGCTTGTTTTAAGTCATTTATAACTTATTTTAAGCACTTTTAACTTTGTCAAATACAAAAAAAATTAAAAAAAAAATTTAAAATTTGATTTGACCAGCTTAAAAGCCAATCCAAACAAATATAGTTACTCTTAGTTGTTTTCACTTTCGCAAAATAACATTAGTGTTGACTATTTGTAATGCTCCATGATACTAATAATAAGATATTTATGTTTCTTGAACTTTGTAATAATGCACCAACATAAAGCATTATATTAGGGGTACAAAGGAAACCGACAAACCGCATCAATTCGATAATCCGAGTCAAATCGGGAAAAAAAGCCCGACTATGGTTTGGTTTGATTTGGTTTGGTGTTGGGAAAAACCCCCCGACCATAATTGGTTTGGTTTGGTTTTAACTAAAGAAAGTCAAACCGAAACCAAACCAATCCGACATTGCATATATAGAAATTTTAGATATATTTAATATACAAATATACTTATTGTGATGTAATTTATAAATATTTCTTAAACTTTTTCATAATTTTATCTTCTAAGGTATTATTTCAAGGTTGGATTTAGAACTTTTGAATGTTCCATTAAGTTTTATAGCCATTAATATTAGTAACTTAAATAATGCTAACAAAAGCCAAAACCAAAATCAAATCAATACTAATGCTAAAAAAAGACATTCAATTCAATACTACGAATGACAATGTATTGAATATTTATTTTTTATTTTGCAATAATTTAGATAAAAATGCATAACCTATTTTTATTTTTCTTTAGCGTTTAGTCATGTAATTAATACTCTCTTATTAGTCTACTTATTTTAGCATGACTTAGTACTTTTAGATTATGTTTATTTTTATTATGGCTTTCTAATTAGCAATATTTATATTACATAATTTTATTGTCTTTATTGTTGAATATTTTAGGATAATGCCATGGCACATCTCAAATTTTGTATTATTTTCTTGGAAAATACCTTATATAGTTGTATCTTACTAGAATTAAATAAATATTTTGAGAACAAGTTATATGTTTTGTGCTACGAAGATTTTAACGGAAAAAACCTGGAAAAAAAACTCGAATAACCCGAAAACCCGAGAAAAATCGAGATTGAAAACCCCGAGTTTTATTGGTTTGGTTTGGTTTGGTCTTTATATTTAATAACCCGACACGATTGATTTAGTTGATAATTGCAAAATTCGAACCAACCCTACCTATGTACACCCTTAGATGTGATAATACAAAATAATGCAATTCATATGTCTCACTTTATATGACAATGAATAATCGATCTTGAAATTTAAAATATTAATAGCGATAGTAAAAAATAAGTACTACCGTAATATCTAACAACAACAAATCCACTTTAATTTCACATTATATATATATATATATATATATATCACGCAAAAGAAGATATATTAGTAGTATAAAATAAAAAATACACAATTTAAAAAGTGTATCATGTAAAAGAAAGAAATATTAGTCCCTCCGTTTGAATTTATGTGAACCTATTTCCTTTTTAGTCCGTGCTAAAAAGAATGATCTCTTTTCTTATTTAGAAACAATTTACCTTTACACAATGATTTATAACCACACAAAATATATGTGTCTTATTTTACACCACAAGATCAAAAGTTTTCTCTTTTTTCTTAAACTTCGTGCTCAGTCAAATTGGTTCGTATAAATTGGAATGAAGGGAGCAGTAAAGACAGACAAATGAAGTCAAATCAATCATATGCCCTTTGTCCCCAACGACTAAATGCAAACTTACTAAAAAATTCCTCTTCGCCTCTCTTGTTTAAACAGACTTTCTTCCTTTCCTTTGGTAACCAATTCAGGAACGGAGCTATAATATTAGCTATGAGTTTGTACAATACAATATTTTTTACTTATTTATAGTCGGACATTCATTAAACATATGTAGATAATTAATTACGAATCTTATAATTAAAATGAATTATGAATTTGATGTCAAATTCAAAACTCATAAATTTTACGCTTCTACTAGAGTTACTCAATACTTATACCGAATAAAAATAATAGATAACCAAAACTAATCAAGGTGCGTATAATTTAAGACTGACACTAGGGGTGTTCATAAGAACCCGAAAAACCGAACCAAATCGAAAATTGAACTAAACCACCAAAAAATTGATATTTTTAGGTTTGGTTTGGTTTTGGTTTTGAATTATAAAAACTGATCAAATTTAGTTTGGTTTTAGTTTTAATCAAAACTAAACCGAAAAAATCCAAACCAAACCGATTATAAAAGTAGCTACTTAAATTTATTATTATACCTATATACATGTATATTTTTATATAAAGTTTCTACAATTTTATGGTACGTATTAGTCATTTGTATTTTTAGTCTAGTTCTTTGCTATTATAATAATCTAATTATTTGTCTTTACATTCTAGTTTGATTGGTAGTTTTCTTTTACTAAGTACAAGAATTTACTTCATGTTAAAAGTAATCAATCTTTAACTGAGTACTTAAATTATTCATCACCATTTGATTCAATTATCATCAATATATCTTGAAAGTAATAGATTTCTCAAAGAGCAATTGATTTGATAGTGTTACGTTGAAAATGTAGTCGCCGGAATATGCGTTTGGTAGTGTATGTCTCATATTTAAGAAAAAATTCGATAAATAATCGAAAAAAATCGAAAAACCAATATAAACCGAATCGATAAAAAACTGATTCAATTGGTTTGGTTTGGTTCCAATATCTGAAAAATCGACTTACTTGATTTGATTTTTTTTTTTAGGGAAAAACCGACTCAAACTGAACCATGAACACCTCTAACTGACACCACCACCACCACCACCACCAACAACAACAATATGCCTAGTGTAATTCTACACATAGGATTTGAGGAGGGTGAAGTGCAAGCAGAAATTATCCCTATCTTGTGCGAGGTAGATAAATTATTTTCTATAGACTCTCCCCTCGAAAAGTGTTTTCAAAACCGGTTTGAAAAAAGAAAAAAAAAATAGTAAAAAAAAAAAAAAAGTCTTTCTATATCCCAAAACTCCCTTCTCATTTCCTTAAAAACCAAAAATTTCTTTCTCATAATTTCCTTCATTCATGGCTTTCCTTCAATATTATCAGTTTCCATTTCTTTTACTCTTCTTCTTTTTCTTCTCTTTTCCACTTTCTCAACCCATGTCCATTCATGATCTCCTCAAATCCAAAGGCTTACCAGCTGGTCTTCTCCCAAAAGAAGTAAAATCTTACAATTTTTCATCAAATGGCCTTCTTGAAGTTTTCTTAAATGGCCCTTGTTTGACAAAATTTGATACTATGGCCTTTTATGAAAGTTATGTTAAAGCTAATTTAACTTATGGTTGTCTTACTGGAGTTCATGGACTTTCACAAGAAGAGCTTTTTGTGTGGCTACCAGTTAAAGGAATTAGTGTTGATGATCCAAATTCTGGTCTTATAATTCTTGATATTGGTTTGGCTCATAAACAACTTTCTCTTTCACTTTTTGAAGATCCACCTCATTGTAAACCACATGGTAATTCTTGACTCATCTTTTTGCTCTATTTTTCTTTTTGGCTACTTTCAATATTATATGAAAAATAAGCATTTGATTATTGTTACAATTTGTTAAATTACATTAAGAGCCCGTTTGGACATACAAAATTTTTGCTTTTTTCCAAAAAAAAATAAAAAATTGAAAACAATGTTTGGTTATTCACTTGAAAATGCATTTTCATATTTGAAAAATTGGTTCTTACCAGGTTTTCAATTGACAATGGATTTTCACTAGTTTTTAATTTTATAAATTTATCATATACTTTTAAAATTTATAAAATGACCCCATCAATTATTAACCTACAACTACCCACTTGTTTCCCCTCAACTATCAGATGAAGCTACTGCAGCGGATAGTGAACTATTTTCTTGTGACGACTACCATGTTGCTAAACAATAGCATGTTTGATTGTTTATTTCAAGTAGTATAATTAAATTGGGACGGTTTTGATATTCTTTACAAGTTATGGGGTATAAATTATATTTCATGGTTTTGCAAAAAAATACAGTCAAACATGTTGCAAAAATTATAACCAGACACAACTTCATCTTCAATTCAAATTTTAGTAAAATTCCAAATTTAAAAATTTATTTTGGAATTCATGGATAAACGCCTACTAAGTTAGATGCCGATGAAGCCTATAAACTATCAGTATTTTTGACATGATGAAAACTCATTAATCTTCAACAAATACTAAAATTTGAACACATAATTTCAAAAGTGCTAAGTGAAGATTAAATTTTGAAATGAACTAAACGGAAGTCCGGTGCACTAAGCTCCATCTATATATGTGCGAGGTTTAGAGAAGGGCCGTACCACGAGGGTCTATTATACGCATTGGGTGTGCATTCGACTTATCGATTCGATTTTGACCCTTATCGATAATTACTTATCGATTATCGATTTGTACATATGTTTATCATTATCGTTTCAATAAGGTGTTGATTTCGATTTATCGATTTTTGGGACCTATCGATTCGGTTATCGATTACACCAATAAAAAAATTTGCGGGATTCCACGGAAAGTATATTGCTATAAACACGCCTAACTAATATGGACAAAAAGAAGCCAAAATAAGACGTTATAACATAAAAATTGTGTCAACAAACACATGCAACAAAACTAAAATAAGGGATCAAATGTATGCCATCAACACTCCAACGGTATAAAAAAATAAAATACATCATCACGGCTAATTCTATTTTTCATTAATTTGAACTTCATTCCCTTGAGCTTTAAATATGATCATTCCTTAAATGTGGCAGATGAAATAATAGGGTTAGGGACTTAGGGTAAAGGAAAGGGTATTATAGAATAAGGGGAAAAAAATTTAGTATATCTTATCGGTTTATCGATAAACCGATAACCGAAGAGGACAAAATCGAAATCGAAATCGATAACTCGATAAGAAAAATTTTGAAATCGTTAAATCGATAACAAATAATCGATTCGATTTATCGATAAACCGATTCGAATGCACACCCCTAATTACGCAATACTACCTTGCATTTATGCAAGAGACTTTTTTTAAGGCTCGAACCCGTAACCTCCTGGTCACATGACAATAACTTTACGGTTACGCCAAGGGCATCAACTTTACCGGTTACGACAAGACTTCTCTCCTAAATTTTGGAGTGAACTATGTTGATATTATATAATTTATTTATTTTCACATTATTAGTGTATACAAGTTAAACTTGTTATTTATTAGTTCTCTTTGTACATGATTTTTAAAACTTTTTGATTCTTGAAATTCCTTTTTATCAGTCTTTTTTCTTCTGTTCTGTATTGGACAAAATATACTGGTTCTCAATTGATTTATTCTCATGTGAACTTGGATTCATTCTCGTGAACAAAATATCACTTGTTTCGAGGTAAAAAAGCGATACTTTCTTCTAGGGTTGGGAGTTTTTAGTTAAATTTGCTAGTCACTTTGTTATTGTTCATTTTTTGACTGAATATTACTGCATTGTTGAATGTACAGGGATTCTGAAAAAGAACACTGGGAAGACACAGAGATTTGAAGCACAGGATGGAAGAGATTCCCTTTAAATATTATCTTGTGATCGCTTATTAATAGATAACTTTAACTTTAATGATAATATATTACTTAGTATAATGTAGTAAATATTAGGATTATTTCATTGTAGGTTAAAAGTCTTTTATTTGGATTGAGGGATTTTGGGAATATGATCTCTTGCTTATTGGATAGAGATATGCTAATTAATCTTCTAACTTTTTATCTTTTGTTTTGATTGTTTGGGGGAAGGGAGTCTTGGATCAACGGTAAAATTGTTTTCTTGTGGCCTATAGGCACGGATTCGAGCCGTGCAGAAGCAGCCACGAGTGCATACATTAGGATAGAGCTGCCTACATCACATCCCTTTGAGTGCGGCCCTTCTCTAAATCCTGCATAAATATAAAATACTTTGTGCATCAGACTGCACGTTTTGATTGTTCGCGTTGATCTTGATAGATAGATTAGATAACACCAAAGCAAAGGATCTCCTACTATCATCCCAACTGGATCAACAATCTTAATATGCTTAATTTTCATCTCTATCTTTACTTGTAAAAGGCCATACTCTTTCAGGCAGTTATGCTATTAAAGCCCAAGTCGATTGTTCCTTATTAGGGATTACTATACCTAAGGCGTAACCACCCGCGAGCATGTAGGATGAGCGAAAATTCTTCACTCTTAATCAGAGGTTTTTGGTTCGGACTCTCAAATCTTTCAACAAGGAGCACTTCACCTGCTTTATAATAAATATTAGTAAGTATTGCAGCCGTAAAACGGAGTGCAGTTCACCATTACTTTGGCTTTTGAAGAAGTAGTTAAGTTTTGAAAGATGAACAACCCGCGTTACTTTATATTATAGTCGTAAAAAGCTTCTCAGAAGAATATTGAAGAAGGCACTCAAAAGGTCGACCACTGTACCAACGACTACACTGATATATACCAGGTCATGAGCTATAGCAAGGTTGGACCTATTCGGACAAATCTCGACTAGTCGAGTCAGTAAATTTCAGATCCAGATGAAAAAAAGGGGAAAGAAAAACCTAAATCGCTAAAAGTTATATCGCGTGAAAACACAATTATATAAAGAGTGTAAGTAACTAGCACTACTAGAAATTCGGCAAAAACCGACCAAGAAAAACCGACCAACTTTAGCCGGTCAAAAACCGGGGAAAAACCGAGCAAAGTTGGTCGGTTTTTTAAAATATTTTAATTTTTAATTTATTTTTTTACGAAACCGACCAACTTTGGCGCTAAAAATACAGGAAACTATTTTTGAGTTCAGCAAAAATGCGGGGCTCAAAAGTTGGTCGGCCGGTTTTCTTTGGCGCAAAAATGCGGGAAACTATTTTTGAGTCCCACGAAATTTAATTTTCAAGAAACTGACCAACTTTGGTCTGTTTTTGCAATTAAAATAAAATAAAAATTAATATTAAAAAAATCGACCAACTTTGGTCGGTAAATTCGGCCGGTCATTTTAAAAAACCGACCAACTTCGGTCGGTTATTTTCGTGCGAAAATACAATTAAAGAGTATAAATAAATTAAAAAAAAAAGGACAATCTTAAAACAAACTGCACCAATGGTCTAGTGGTAGAATAGTATCCTGTCATAGTACACACCCCGGTTCGATTCCCGGATGGTGAATTTTTTGATTACATAATTAAAATACCGACCAACTTTGGTCGGTTTTGTTTTGCAATATTCCGACTAACTTTGGTCGGTATATTAAAACAACCATCAAAATACCGTTCAAGCGTATTTGACAGCGTTTTTGTCGGTAATTGGTCATAACCGATCAAAGTTGGTCGATTTTTTTAGTTAGTATTTAAAGAACTTCTAATAGTGTAGTACAACTTGAGTATAATTGTTAAACAAATTTCATAGGATGCTTGTACTAACATGGGAAAGATGGACCCCTAAACGGATAGGAAAGTGGCATATGGGACTGTACGTACCTTGTTCATATGGTTGCTTTTATACAAGTACTTGATTACATTTATCTCTTATTGGACAGACTTATTATGTCGTGGACTCTCTCACCTTGTACTGTTTTTAGTCTACTAGATTGCAGTACCTGTGAACGAGGGGCACCCCAATTTTTAATCAAAATAAACATTGTGGTATGTGTTGTATGTACTCCCCCACTAAAAATTTTGAGTTCGAACTATGAGTATAAAATCACCTTTCTCGAACAAGTGGTCTCGTATTATAAGTACGAAATCGTCGTTCTCTAACAAGAGATCTCATGTTCGAGCTATAAGTATAAAATCATCTTGGTAGAGAGCGAATTATCCCTTAAAAGAGATTTTTCAGCACAAATCGGGTTCCAAAATAGATACCGAATACTAAGCGGGAAACAAAAAAAACAACTATAGCAACTATGCATGCGAATTTCGGATGCTTTAATTATTTGGTGGTGCCTTTTCATCAATGAAAGTGAAATTCAAGATTCATTTTTAATGGTCATTATCATCTGATTAAAACCAAAACCTACTTTTGTCCTACATTTGTGTCATATTCTAAGGATAACAACCAAAAAATTAGAACTGAAAAACGTGGAGAGAGGAAAAGAATAAGAAAGGGGGCCGTTATCTTGACTAGTAAAGAGTTTGGCTTAGTAGTTTAATGGCCACGCATTGTCGATTCTTTTAGCAGTAAATATTGAAACTACAATAGGGGATGAATTGTCGATTTTTCTTTTTGTATTTAAAACAGTTGACTAGTTTATCAATTAGTCGACTAAAAGTAAGAACATAATATAAGTAAAGTAAAAATAAAATACAAGAATTAAAAACACCAGGATTTTTATACTGGTTCGGATTCAATGTGAATCCTACGTCCAGTCCCCTTGGGTTGCAAGGGTGTTCTCTTTCAATATTTGAAGTTTCTCGATTACAAGAGCGTTGATGTAGCTTTACACCAACAGCTTAATCACCATGTCACATCTCGCTTCTTGATACAATGTCTCACCAGTGTATATCTTTTTTTTTTCTCTCGCTAATTACACAGTGGGTCTAAAAAAACTACAATGCTTGTTTGGAGTACAACAAAAAGAGTGACAATGGTTCGTTTAGAGTACGCCCGCTTCAAGATTGGTACATATGTATATATACTTCGTGAGGTCTTCATGACTCTTGATTGATGTGAATCTCGAGAGATTACAGACCCAGGGAGTTGATCCTTGAAAGAAATCGTTGAGTGATTCTTTTCAAGAATAAGGTGGAGCTTCCGTTGATTTGCCTTGACTTGTGGTCTGGATAGACTTTTCCTCCGCTAAGCAAATCTTTTTGTTATTTGAGAAATCAAAATTAGATCCCTTGATTCCGGGCTTTAACAGTCTTCCGTTGATGGAGGAATCTCCAGTGTATAGATTCGCGATCTTGTTTTTCTTTAATTTGGGATCTTCCTATAACATCCTCCGTCAATCTGCTATCAAATCCTTGATTAATTCTTCTTTCAGATTTTTCGTTGCTTCTTCCTTTTCCGTCTCTAATCTTTGATAGCTTTCCTTTGCTTTGCTTCTGGAGTTTTTCTTCAATCATTGTCGCTTCAATCATTATCCTTCCTTACTTTCTTTCGTTGACAGATCTTTTCCTTAATTCTTTTACGTCTTCCTTTCTCGATTTCTTCCATACTTGAATAATAGAGTTTCTTGAGTCCTTCGTTTTATTCCTCGTAATATGTTATTTTTCATCACTGAAACTTATATTTAACAATTGCCCTTTTTTGATGATGACAAAATAACATATAAAAGCAGTTTACTTCTATGTTATAGTTGGTGCTTGTTTTGTTGTAGTCGACTCCCCCACAAAAGGTGTTGTTGTTTGTGTTGCGTTTGTAACCTCATATGCTGCAGTCGACTCCCCCTCAACAAGTGTTACTATTTGACATGCACTATAATTAACCTTTTCTCCTCCTTTTTGGCATCAGCAACAAGGGGATATATACATGTATAAAATAAAGCAGACATAGGCAAGCAATTTAGGCAAATATAGGTAGTTATAGGCATGCAGAGTTCGCAAAAATAACAAAAAAAAAATCCAACGACTGGTTATCCAGTCCAAAACAGCAAAAAAATATTGTCTAAAATATCCACAACTAACAACGCAAGAAATAAGTGAAAGTGTTGCAAATCGCCTCCTTCAGACGATCAAAGCTGGCATTTGCTAAACCTGACACCCCATCAATCCAGTCATATACTTCTTTGAAGGCTTTGACTGTATTTTCTGTCAACTTAAGAATTTTGACCCTTATCTTCGAAACATCGGACCCTGTCTCTTTGGAGATGGCCATGAATGTCCCCAACAGTTAATTGAGTTGCAGCAAAAAGGTCCTTGTTGATGGCCAGCATATTGTCAATGGCAAACAATTTTTCTACAAGATCATGATCACTTATAGTATGATGGGAACCAGTGGCTTTGACCTTTGAATCAGATTGAACATTCTTGATTTCTCCCTCTTGTTTCTTTACCCAGGAACCCTTAACACGCACATACCCCATACTGGCAAAGGCTCTAGAGTTGTAAGATTTGGTGACAGAGACAAAAGGATATTCTGAGATAGAGATATTGCGGGCTTCCAAAAGAAGAGTGATAACCATACCATATGGTAGATTTGTGGTGTCATCAGCACTTTCAACCATAAAATTTATGGCCCATGCAGACAGTTTGACCTTAAGCTTGGTTACTAGATGTCGCACCTCCTTTTTACCGCGTCCGCGGGGCGCGTGGGGAGTTTTCTCCAATTAAAGGACAGTCGAAACGAAATTTAATTATTTTAGAGTCGCCACCTGGGAATTTTAAGGCGTCCCAAGTCACCAATTTTTAATCCCTGAATCGAGGAGAATATGACTTTGTTTATTATTCTGCGAACCAGAAATCCTGAGTAAGGAATTCTGTTAATCCGGAAGAAGGTGTTAGGCATTTCCGAATTCCGTGGTTCTAGCACGGTCGCTTAACTGTTTTTATTATTGGCTTAATTATCTTGATTTTTATTAAATACTTTTTGTTACGTGATTTTTCTACCGCTTTTACTTATTGTGATTAAGGACCCTTCTTTGAATCGAATTACGCATACGTATATTCGTGTTATAAATTAAAAAAATACGGAATTGTGTCACGCGTACGTGTACACAATAACTTTTGATAATATATTTATTAAGCAATCATTTTTCGAGATTGTGTTGAATCAAGAATATTTGTTTTTCTTAAATATTGAACCGCACATCGCAGGTTTTTATGAAATTAATTTAACGCCTTTGAAAAAATCCTTTTATTAAATATTCGCCCGAAATTGCGCGTACGCATAATCCGAATTTTGCTTTTAAAAATATAATCAAGGTACGCGAACGTATCCCTAATTGCGCAAAATATTTGTAATGATATTAGGGATTTTTTCACAAATTGTTTGTTGTATCTACACATTTTATATGAAAATACTGAGAAATTCATATTCAAGGGATGTCTTTAAATTCTTTTAAAAGAAATTCACAATTTTTTAAATATTGCCCGTTGACTATAATTTCCGAGTATTAATTATGTTCATCCCAAGACTATTCAAATTCTCAGCGAAAGGATAAAAATTTGATTTTTAGCAAATACAACATATATATGTATGCCAAAGAATAAATTGTATATGAAACTAACAAATTCTATTTCTAATTACCATTGATATAAAGTGTTGCAATTGGTGCTTATACATCTCGTTTCATTCTCATATACTCGCTTTTAATCTAATAGGCCTAATTATTTGGTCAATTTGTTTTATGAAGGTAGATAGGCATCGAGTTTATAGGAAAGGAGTTATTATACAAGTTAATTCAATAAAATTACCTTACATGCAACCTAACTGTATGTCGTAAACATTCATAACGTTTTAACATCGTAACAAGCTATATCATATCACCTTTCACCAACGTTTATACACACATCTATTATCTTTATAAAAATATACCATCAATACCATCTTAACCTTATTTAACAACAAGAGTTAGTAATGTAGTTTTCTTGATATTTCTACATTACTCTTTACTTAACTAACAACACCATAAAATTTAAATAATGGCCCACTTTATGCCATGTTTCCTACCTTGACAATCTTAATCACAACTATACTTTAATGAAAATTTAGAAAATTAACCTTGTTACAACACTTATACAGTCTTCAATAAAAGATATTTAACTTACAGTCATCCTATCAACATATACTACTTATTTGATCCAGAAACAAAACTGAATTTTTAATTAAAGAGCTCAAATGAATAAAGATATTATTACAATTCAAGCTTCATTTATCCGTCATACTGAATCTCTTTCCAACATAGAATTTAAAAGGATATGTACCTGGAAATGGAGGTAGAAGAAGTAAGTTTCAGCAGTTGCAGCAGTAACAAAACAGCAAAATACCAGTATTCCCACAGATTTGAGCAATAATAAGACCCGAGGAACCCAAATGCACAGTGACAATACTTTTAAGAAATTTCAGATTTTTAACTGAACAATGATATCGAACAAATCCGGACAGATTTAATACAAAGAGTAATATTTCTGATTTTTGAGACTTAAAACAAAGTAGACTGAAAAAGCTTTCAATTTCAAAACACAGAATCAGCTTCAATACTAACTTCCGATGTAGAATTCTGTTTAATATTTCTGTTTTCCTTTCTTTCTATCTTCCTTTTTCAGATTTCTGTTTCTGCTTGATTTTCCTTTCTCAAATTTTATATTTCTTCTCTGTATGTCTCTCTCTCTCTCTCTGAAAACTCTTAAAGTCTCCTAAATTCTGTTTTCTGTCTCACTGATAAATCAGATTTTTTTCTTTCAAAATCTCTCCAAACTCCCTTTTTCTGAAAACTGATCCCCTTCCTTTTAAATCTGTCCCTGTATTTATACAGGTATGCCCCCTTTCTTTTAGTGCTGGATGGACCCTTTTCTCCTTTAAAAATCAGAAAGTTTTTCCATTAAAACTACTTTTGAATAATTTAAAACTAAGTGCTATTTATCCTGTTTTTCAGCAGCCCCATTATCCCTTGTTCCCCATTATTACTTAAATTATAGCCACTATCATATTATTGAAAGCACACTATCACATTACCCTACTGTTTCATTCTAAAATAAACCTGAAATCCTTCTGTAATTACAGCCCTTAAACTAAAATCAGAATATGTTGCAAAACAGATTTTAAAAATTGTTCAGAATCGATTATCCTTCTGAATTAAACAGCTATAATCAATCCTATCAAGTTCTGGACTGAATCTTGACTGAGAATGCACTTTTCTAACACAATGGTATCTAACCAACATTTGTGAAATTGAAATTAAACCTAATATCATAACAACATTATACTGAATTCAGCCTAATAATTCAACTGAACTCAGCTTTTGAACTAAGATCAAACAAACAGGAGCATTGTCAATATATTGACAATGTTCTGAACTTAATGTTCAGAAAACAACACACATATAACGTCCATTTGATGGATTTATTAAACAAGAACCAACTGATTAACAATAACTAATTAACTGATTATAGCAAAATAATCCATCCAAAACAGGTTATTTCAGTCAACATTTTCAGAAGCAGGATTTATGATATAACTAATCGACGAACTTAGTCGAGTCGATTACACACATTGTACATAATCACAATCAACAGAAACAATTCACATTTAGAATCAAGTTGACGGGTAGGGGACAGTATAACAAAATTTGACTAGAAAATTATGAAAAATTAAACAAACTAATGAAACGAACATAGAATACACATAGAATGCACATAAGAAACAGAAATTACCTCTGAACCTTTAAATTCAACTGAACTCAACTCGACTTGGATTTGGATTTTGTTTGAAATCAAACAGACCTTAGTCGAAGTATTTTCCACTGAAAATACTTCGACTAAGGTCGATTAAACCTCAATCTTTATTCAATCTGGACAGAATCCAAAAGTCTGGTATTTTTAGGGTTCTTGAAAGTTCGATTTGGGATTTACTCATTTCTGGTTAGATTCGAGGGAAACCAAAGATGTTCTAGGCACGAGGGAGGTCAGGGGGGTAACTGGTGTGAGTTTGAAGTAGGTTGGGATAAGGTCAGGTTGTACTCGAATCTTCAAATGAAGATTCGAGTAGTTCCAGTATGATTCGAACCATGCAACTAACAGATCCTTGGTGAGGGAATTTAGGAGAAACTGTGGTGTTATTTTGGAGGTCATCGGAGAAGATAAGGTTTTCAGGCCAACCTTCGATTTAAGATTCGAAGAGTTGGGGCCTGATTTGAAGGAAACTAAGGTCAGATTCGTGTAGAGGATGTTCAGGGGGTTCTAGGGTGTTATTTTGGTGACCGGCGGCGTTGATGCCGCCGGGTTTCAGGCGGTGGGATCCTAGGGCGGCTAGGGTTAGGAGTGGGGGTTTGGGGGACGATGATGAACAGTGTAGGAGGGGGGTGCTTAGTTTGGGGCCGGGGTAGGGCTTGGGACTTATATAGGGGTGGGGTGGATTGATATTGTCCGTTGGATTAGATAGAATGAAGGGCCAGGATCAACTCACTTAACCAAACGACGTCGTTTGGTTTAACGTTGGGGTCGGACTGAATCGGGTCAATGGGTCGGGTTACGGGTTGCGGGTAAGGGTAAGGGATATCAGCCATTGGATTGATTTAATCCAACGGTCCTTGATGGAGTGTGACCAAACGTCGTCGTTTGGATTTACTCATGAGTTGGACCGGACAAGTTGGTTTGGATTGGGCTGTGAGGGGGAATTAATTCGATTTGGGCCTGGATTTTAATCCAGGTCCGATTTTGTGTATATGTATTATTGTTTTTTTTTCATTTTTTCTAATTTAAATTTTTAATTATAAAATAAATCTAACTTCGCAAAAAATATATTAATTATTCTATAACAATTATTTAACACATAGACAAAACATCAATCACACAGTGGAATATTTAAAATAGAACTATTGCATATTTTTGTGATTTTATTTAAATTATCTTTTAAATGCATAATTAAATCCTATATGCATGCAACATGTATTTTATTTTATTTTTCATTTTATTTATGACAAAGTAAACATTTATGGTCATAACACAAATATTTAACACCACGCAAATTCAAAAATTACACAGTAAAAGAAATTTATTTTATTTTTTGATTTTATTTTGGAGTAGTTTTCGTAAGGCAAAAATCACGTGCTCACAGCTGCCCCTCTTTGTGCGGAAACTCGAAGAGTTTTCGTGCAAAGATAAAGTGAGCGGATACGAGCGATTTTTGCCCGTTCGAATATTCCGTGGGAAGCATTTTTTAGAAATATTTGACCGAACCTCTGCTTCAAAGGTTTCCTACATATCCTTGGCTATAAAGGAATCAGGTCAATGTAGTTCGGGAATTTTGGGTAGCTGGGACTACCGTGGGACTGTGATGTTACTGCTGCTTCGTGCTGTTTTTACTGCTTGCTGACCTCCTTATTACACCTTACTTTAAAGGAAATACAAAAAGCTAAACTAGACTATGGTACATGAATTATAAAAATCTTATCTAGATCATGCCCTTGCGTTTCTTGTTGTCTTGATATCTTGGTGACTCTTGGGCATTTGGCTTATTCCGTATTCCTTTTGGAACTCTTGTTGTTTCTTGCTGGGGATTCTGTTGGACTCCTCTGCTTTATTGATTCTAAGTGTGCTCCTTTTTCATATGAGCGGGCTTTTGATTTCAACACTTCAATTTCATTCCCTCGTTCTTCAGGTGGGTGCCTTGACTGCTTCTTTTCTTTCTTCATCCTCATTCTCCAGGTGGACGCCTGACTTCTTCTTTTCTCATCCTCATTCTCCAGGTGGACGCCTGACTTCTTTAATTCTTCATCCTCATTCTCCAGGCGGACGCCTGACTTCTTTTTCTCATCCTCATTCTCCAGGTGGACGCCTGACTTCTTTAATTCTTCATCCTCATTCTCCAGGTGGACGCCTGACTTCTTCTTTTCTTTGTCCTCATTCTCCAAGTGGACGCCTGACTTCTTCAATTCTCATCCTCATTCTCCAGGTGGACGCCTGACTTCTTCTTTTTTTTGTCCTCATTCTCCAGGTGGACGCCTGACTTCTTCAATTCTCATCCTCGTTCTCCAGGTGGACGCCTGACTTCTTCAATTCTCATCCTCATTCTCCAGGTGGACGCCTGACTTCTTTAATTCTTCATCCTCATTCTCCAGGTGGACGCCTGACTTCTTCTTTTTCTCATCCTCATTCTCCAAGGTGGACGCCTGACTTCTTCTTTTTCTCATCCTCATTCTCCAGGTGGACGCCTGACTTCTTCTTTTTCTCATCCTCATTCTCCAGGTGGACGCCTGACTTCTTCTTTTCTCATCCTCATTCTCCAGGTGGACGCCTGACTTCTTCTTTTTCTCATCCTCATTCTCCAGGTGGACGCCTGATTTCTTTAATTCTCATCCTCATTCTCCAGGTGGACGCCTGATTTCTTTAATTCTTCATCCTCATTCTCCAGGTGGACGCCTGACTTCTTTAATTCTCATCCTCATTCTCCAGGTGGATGCCTGACTTCTTTAATTCTTCATCCTCATTCTCCAGGTGGACGCCTGACTTCTTTAATTCTCATCCTCATTCTCCAGGTGGACGCCTGACTTCTTCTTTTCTTTGTCCTCATTCTCCAGGTGGACGCCTGACTTCTTCAATTCTCATCCTCATTCTCCAGGTGGACGCCTGACTTCTTCAATTCTCATCCTCATTCTCCAGGTGGACGCCTAACTTCTTCTTTTCTTTGTCCTCATTCTCCAGGTGGACGCCTGACTTCTTCAATTTCTTCTTATCCTCATTCTCCAGGTGGACGCCTGACTTCTTCTTTTCTCATCCTCATTCTCCAGGTGGACGCCTGACTTCTTCTTTTCTTCATCCTCATTCTCCAGGTGGACGCCTGACTTCTTCTTTTCTTCATCTTCATTCTCCAGGTGGACGCCTGACTTCTTTTTCTCATCCTCATTCTCCAGGTGGACGCCTGACTTCTTCAATTCTTCTTATCCTTATTCTCCAGGTGGACGCCTGACTTCTTCTTTTCTCATCCTCATTCTCC
Organism: Nicotiana sylvestris; assembly: GCF_000393655.2. NCBI lineage: Eukaryota > Viridiplantae > Streptophyta > Magnoliopsida > Solanales > Solanaceae > Nicotiana > Nicotiana sylvestris. The sequence continues at coordinate 5,749,387 of NC_091064.1, forward strand.
AGGTGGACGCCTGACTTCTTCTTTTCTTCATCCTCATTCTCCAGGTGGACGCCTGACTTCTTCTTTTCTTCATCCTCATTCTCCAGGTGGACGCCTAACTTCTTTTTCTCATCCTCATTCTCCAGGTGGACGCCTGACTTCTTCAATTCTTCTTATCCTCATTCTCCAGGTGGACGCCTGACTTCTTTAATTCTCATCCTCATTCTCCAGGTGGACGTCTGACTTCTTCAATTCTCATCCTCATTCTCCAGGTGGACGCCTGACTTCTTCAATTTCTTCATCATCATTCTCCAGGTGGACGCCTGACTTCTTCAATTCTTCATCCTCATTCTCCAGGTGGACGCCTGACTTCTTTTTCTCATCCTCATTCTCCAGGTGGACGACTGACTTCTTCTTTACCAGGTATTTCCCGACACAGATATTGTATTTGCCCTTGTTTTAAATCAAAGAAAACTTTGTTAGTTTAAAGCAGGGTGGTTAATTGGGGCATTCTTGCCGATGGTGAGGCTTCTCTTCGTCTCTCTTTATTGCTTTGGAATGGTTGAAAAGACTGTTTTGTTCTTGTAATTGATCCTTGACTATAGGATTCCCCTCTGTATGTTTTCCTTCAAACCCTTTTAACTGTAATCATATGTCCCTTCTGACTTTGCTGATCCACTTTCGATTTCACCCTTTCTTATACCCATATCTTTTATCTCCCACCTTTCGTGGCTGTATTTTGTAACCTTGAATCTTGGTAGTATACCTTGACATTCCTTCTTATTTGTTTGGAATAAAACTTATCTCAAAACTTTTTTAGAAAAGTAAGATTATTAGTAACGAAACACGCTGATTTCGACAATTATAGAATGAAAAGAAAAATCCAAGTTTGGATGACTGTTGGAGAAAGAATAAAAACTTATCTGATTGGAGTTACTGGCACCAATGATCAGGGTATGCATTTCGGATTAATCAACCCAGTCTTTTAATCAATCTCCTTTCAATTGTCTCATTTTTGTTTTTGCCAAAATTTCCATAACCCAACTTCATTTTTCATTTCACAGACCTGTTGGACTTGTAACGTCTTAAAGAGTTTTCACCGATAAACTTTCCTCATTTGTTCATTTCTCACTTCCTTTTCGCCTTATGGTGCCCACGAAGGTTTTCACCAATAAGACTCTCTCATTTTACTTTTCTCTCAACTTTCGTCGCCTTATGGTGCCCGTGTGGGTTTTCACCTATAAGACTCTCTCATTTTTACTTTCTTTTCTTGTTTGTACCAGAGTGTTATGAGCTATCTTTATTTGCTTGACTCAGCATTTTTCTAAGATTGATCGAAAGGTCTTTTTGGTATGGGGTTAGAAATGGAAAAGGTATTAAAAGTTAAATAGCTTTGGTATGGGTTAAAAATTACAACTCTTGGAATCTTTCTCTTATTTGCAATACAGTTTCTCTGCCCCAATTTTTGATTGGGGTTGCTTGACATAACTTTTTGTGCACATTATGTATATTGTGCACCCTATGACCCGAGCCGTGAGGCGCCTACGTATCCTTCTTTGAGGAATCAGGTCAAAAGTAGTTCACTACAATAATAGTGGTTTGATTTTTTTTTTTTCATATTTGATTTTCATTGATTCCAAGAGAGGGTAAGAAAGAAACAAGTATGGCTCAAAGGGGGAAAACAAAGCGTATAGTGTTTGGATAGCAGAATAAATTGCTTTTGTCATTCCAATCTTCGAAATAATGCTAAATACAAACATTCAAGAATTTTATGCATAATATCTCTTTACCGCGTCAGAATTGATCGCCATGTCTATGCATTTGCCCTCAATGTCTGTTAAGCATAGTGCACCATTCGATAATACTCTGGTCACAATGAATGGTCCTTGCCAATTCGGGGCAAATTTGCCTTTTGCTTCAACCTGATGTGGAAAAATACGTTTCAGCACATGCTGACCTACTTCAAACTTCCGGGGACGCACCTTTTTGTTGTATGCTCTTTCTATTCTTCTTTGATATAATTGACCATGGCATACTGCGGTCAATCATTTTTTATCAATCAAGTTTAACTGTTCCAGACGGGTTTTGACCCATTCATCATCATCAATCTTTGCTTCGGCGATGATCCGAAGGGAAGGAATCTCAACTTCTGCAGGAATTACTGCTTCAGTGCCATATACCAACAAATAAGGAGTTGCTCCTACTGAAGTGCGAACAGTAGTGCGGTATCCCAATAATGCAAATGGTAATTTTTCATGCCATTGTTTTGAACCTTCTACCATTTTCCGAAGTATCTTCTTTATGTTTTTGTTGGCTGCTTCTACTGCTCCATTCGCCTTGGGCCGATATGGGGTAGAGTTACGATGTGTAATCTTAAACTGTTGACATACTTCCTTCATTAAGTTGTTGTTAAGATTAGCACCGTTATCTGTGATGATCACCTTCGGGATTCCGAATCGACATATGATATTTGAGTGGACAAAATCGACCACAGCTTTCTTGGTCACTGATTTGAATGTCTTGGCCTCAACCCATTTGGTAAAATAATCAATAGCCACCAGAATGAACCTGTGTCCATTGGATGCTGCCGGCTCAATTGGTCCAATCACATCCATGCCCCAGGCAACGAAGGGCCATGGTGCCGACATTGTGTGCAACTCGGATGGTGGAGAATGAATCAAATCTCCGTGTATTTGGCATTGATGACACTTGCGCACAAAACTGATACAATCTCGCTCCATGGTAAGCCAATAGTAACCGGCTCGGAGGATTTTCTTTGCCAACACATATCCACTCATGTGGGGTCCGCAAACTCCTGAATGTACTTCAGACATGGCAGCTGCAGCTTGTCTGGCATCTATGCATCTCAATAATCCAAGATCTGGTGTTCTTTTATACAAAACTCCTCCGCTTAAGAAGAATCCATTTGCCAATCGCCTAATGGTCCTCTTTTGATCTCCTGTGGCTTGTGCGGGATATATCCCCATCCTGATATACTCCTTGATATCGTGGAACCATGGTTCACCATCAAATTCTTCTTCAACCATATTGCAATAAGCGTGCTGATCGTGGACTTGAATATGTATTGGATCTACATAAGCTTTGTCCGGATGGTGCAACATTGATGCTAGGGTAGCCAATGCATCGGCAACCTCATTATGGATTCTTGGAATATGTTGGAATTCCACTGATTGAAACCGCTGACAAAGATCATGTAGACATTGTCGGTATGGGATGAGCTTCAAGTCTCGGGTTTCCCATTCTCCTTGAATTTGATGTACCAAAAGATCCGAATCTCCCATGACTAAGATTTCTCGGATACCCATGTCTGCAGCTAGCCTTAACCCCAAAATACAAGCTTCATATTCAGCCATATTATTGGTGCAATAAAATCGCAATTGAGCTGTAACAGGATAGTGATGCCCTGTTTCAGAAATGATTACAGCTCCTATCCCGACTCCTTTCATGTTAGCGGCTCCATCAAAGAAAAGTTTCCAGCCAGGCTTTTCAATTTGCTTCACCTCGTCGATATGCATTGTTTCTTCATCAGGAAAATAAGTTTTCAACGGCTCATATTCCTCATCGACCGGGTTTTCGGCTAAATGATCGGCCAGTGCTTGAGCCTTCATTGCAGTTCGAGTCACATAGATGATGTCGAATTCTGTGAGTAATATCTGCCACTTTGCCAGTCTTCCCGTTGGCATAGGCTTTTGAAAAATGTATTTCAATGGATCCAACCGAGAAATGAGGTAAGTAGTGTAGGATGACAAATAGTGTTTCAATTTTTGAGCTACCCATGTTAGGGCGCAACATGTCTTTTCCAGATGAGTATACTTAACCTCATAAGCTGTGAACTTCTTGCTAAGGTAGTAGATGGCCTGTTCTTTTCTGCCAGTGAGGTCATGTTGCCCCAATACACAACCAAATGAATTTTCCAAAACCGTCAAGTAAAGAATCAAAGGTCTTCCTGGCTCTGGCGGGACCAACACGGGTGGGTTCGACAAGTACCCTTTTATCTTATTGAACGCCTCTTGACACTCATCGGTCCATTTAACCGCAGCATCCTTTTTTAACAATTTGAAAATGGGCTCACAGGTTGTTGTGAGCTGAGCAATAAACCTGCTGATGTAATTTAACCTTCCCAACAAACTCATTACTTCAGTTTTGTTTCTTGGAGGTGGCAGTTCTTGGATGGCTTTGATCTTTGATGGGTCTAGCTCGATGCCTCGTCGACTGACTATGAATCCCAACAATTTTCCAGACGGAACTCCAAATGCGCACTTGGCAGGGTTAAGCTTGAGGTTGTACCTGCGAAGTCTTAAGAAGAACTTCCTCAAATCCCCAACGTGGTCGGCCTGATGCTTTGATTTTATGATCACATCGTCCACGTATACCTCAATCTCCTTGTGTATCATATCATGAAACACTGTGGTCATTGCTCTCATATAGGTTGCTCCGGCGTTCTTTAAACCGAATGGCATTACCCGGTAGCAATAAGTTCCCCATGGTGTGATGAATGCCGTCTTTTCTGCATCTTCTTCATCCATTAGAATTTGATGATACCCGGCATAACAATCCACGAAAGACCCTATATCATGCTTGGCACAATTGTCGATCAAAATATGGATATTGGGTAATGGGAAATTATCCTTTGGACTTGCTTTGTTGAGATTGCGATAGTCGACGCATACTCTAATTTTGCCGTCTTTCTTTGGTACAGGAACGATATTAGCCAACCAAACAGGATATCGAGTGACTCGAATGACCTTTGCTTCCAATTGTTTGGTGATTTCTTCCTTAATTCTCACACTCATGTCAGGCTTGAATTTTCTCAGCCTCTGCTTGACAGGAGGCACCGTTGGATCGGTGGGCAATTTGTGAACCACTAAATCAGTGCTCAGGCCCGGCATGTCGTCATACGACCATGCAAAAACATCTTTGAATTCTATGAGTGCTTTAATTAACTCCTCTCGGATCTTTGGTTCCAGATGGACACTTATTTTAGTTTCTCGGATATTACTCGTGTCCCCTATATTGATGTCCTCGGTATCACTCAAGTTAGGTTTGATTTTTTCCTCAAAGTGAATTAACTCTTTACTAATCTCTTCAAAAACCTCATCTTCATCATATTCTGATTCATAATCACAATATATTTCTTGAATTAATATTTCGGAACCAGATTGATTTTTAAGACTGGGCTGAGGATTCCTCATGCATGCCATATCACTAGAGCCAGCGTAAAAGGAACTGTACAGGAAAGAAGAAAAAGAAAAGAAAGCTATTAGGAATGATAATAAAAAGGAAACTGCTTTTTATTAGATGATGAAAGATAACAAGGTTTGCACACTTCAAACAAACTGTAAGATAAGCTTTGGGATTACAACCCTGAAGTAACCCAAACAAACTGAAAGAAAATCAAAATAAAACTACCAAGACTCCTTTCGAATTGGGAGAGGAGTGGCTTTCCAATTATTGAGCTTTGTTTCTGGCCCAACGAATTGAACTTCTGCGTTGCTACACCCTTCTCCGCTTTCCAACATGTTCACATCACTAAACAATTTCTCGAACCTTTCAATTAATTCCTTCTCAGGATTGACCCGGGATTTAGGAATTGTTGTTATCGGGCGGTTTTTAGCACCAGTCTTGACAAAAGACTTTGACAGATGTGGGACTGGTTTTAGAAGAACCCATGCTTGGTGTTTCAGCTTCCTAGCCCTTATCACGTCATTGGCAGTGGGTATGAACCCCAAACCGAACGTTTCCCAGTTCTCGGGGAGAGATACTGGTTGTATAATTCCTTGCAAAGATAAACTCAGACCTTTGCCGGGTATAAAGCCATTCTTTAACATTTCATAAGCTACCATGACTGATGCAGAGGATATCTTTGGATTCGGAAGATGTCTCCCCTCTGGAATTTTCTATATCGACACTGTGTCGGTCACTTGGTATACCCATGGTCCCTGGTCATTTTCTGTTCCCTCGACCGGTATAATGGTACTGCTGTGAGCATTTAAATTTTCTTCTCCATACACGACTACTTCTTGATGATCCCATTCAAACTTGACAACCTGATGTAGTGTTGACGGGACTGCTTTAGCAGCATGGATCCATAGTCGACCCAATAACAAGTTGTAAGAAACAGTTATGTCCAACACTTGGAATTCCATTGTGAATTCAACTGACCCTATTGTTAGTTCCAACACTATGTCGCCAAATGAATCTCTGCTTCCACCGTCAAACCCCCGTACGCAGATACTATTCTTCTGGATCCTCTCCTCTTTAATTTTTAATTTGTTTAAAGTGGAGAGAGGGCATATGTTTGCACTTGACCCATTGTCAACCAATACCCGGGTTACTACGGAGTTTTCACATTTCACGGTGAGGTAAAGAGCTCTGTTGTGCTCGGTACCTTCCACAGGTAATTCATCATCAGCAAACGTAATTCTGTTTGTCTCAAAGATTCTGTTGGCTATTTTTCCCAAATGATTTACAGAGATCTTTTCAGGAACATGAGCTTCATTCAGGATTTTCATCAACGCCAGACGGTGTTCCTCTGAATGGATCAGTAATGACAATAATGAAATTTGAGCGGGGGTCTTCTTTAATTGATCCACAACAGAATAATCATGGAGTTTCATTTTTCTTAAAAACTCCTCCGCCTCTTCTTCCGTCACAGCTCTCTTTGTTGGCATTGGATTGTTTTTAGTTTTTCTCAACTCTTCGGGAGTAAAACATCTTCCCGAACGTGTCAAGCCTTGCACCTCACACACTTCTTCCTTGATTTCTTTGCCCTTGTACATTACAGTCACCCGTTCATAGTTCCATGGGATGGCTTTGTTGTTGATGACTGGCAGCTGAATTACAGGTGTAATAATAACCTGATCTGTACGGGCTCCTTCCACAAATATAATGGGTTTGTTAGCAACCCCTGGTACTATCACTTTCGGCCTTTCTTGTTTTGCGGCAACTTTGCTCGATGATCCCTCATCGATTATCATAGATGGTCCATCACCATTTCTGTTCTGCTTAGATACCGGCTTCTCCTCTGTTAACTGCTTATCTGGCTTGGTTTCATGAGATTTGATCATCATGACAGTTTGTGACGGCTTCTTTGTCTCCCCATCAGCTTGTATGATTTCTATCATATTAGCCTCTTGATGGGCTGGCATTGGATTTCTATTGATATTTGGGGCTTCGGGGTTTTGAACCTCGATTTTATTAGTATCAATCAGTTCTTGTATTGCATTTTTCAAATGCCAGCATTTCTCCGTATCATGGCCTGGTGCACCGGAGCAATATTCACAGCTAATGGTGTAATCCAGATTCTTTGGAGGAGGATTGGGTAGCTTGGATTGTATTGGTCTCAGCATGTCTAGCTGTCTCAGCCTGTGGAACAGACTAGTGTAAGATTCTCCCAATGGAGTGTAAGTTTTCTTTTTCTGTTCCCTTTCTCCCCTGAATGCTGGCCTAGGCCTGAAACCTGGTCCGGGATAGGCTCGTGGGTAAGTATTTGGTGTGACAGGAGCACGCCAATTGGTATGAACAGGTGGCTGATTGTATGCTTGAGCATGGTTAATGGAAAAATGAGGCTCTGAAGGGTGGTAGTAGTGTTGGGATGAATCATGGTGGTAAGCTGATTGGTGAGGTTGTTGTTGATTATAGTAAAGCGGTGAACCTCTGGGTCCCGACCAAATTCCTGAATCAACTACTGCTGCTTCCTCCCTCTTCTTTCTTCCGATTCCTCCTACCCCGCCTTGAATAGCTTGAGTAGTTGCCTTAATTGCTGAATAGCTCATGATTTTATTTGTCTTGAGGCCTTCTTCCACCATACCTCCCATCTTTACTACTTCGTTGAATGATTTCCCAACCGCTGAAACCAAATGGGCATAGTAAGTCGGTTCCAAGGCTTGGAGGAAGTAGTCTACCATTTCGCTCTCCTTCATAGGAGGATCCACTCTTGCTGCCTGTTCTCTCCACCGAAAACCATACTCTCTGAAACTTTCATTATGTTTCTTCTCAAATTTTGTCAAAGATAATCGATCTGGGATGATTTCCAGATTGTATTGGAAATGGTATGCGAATGCCTGCGCCAGGTCATCCCAGGTGTACCATCTCCCATGGTCCTGGCGTGTATACCACTCCAAAGCTGATCCGCTTAGACTTTGACTGAAGTAAGCCATTAATAATTCATCTTTTCCCCCAGCTCCTCGCATCTTGCTACAGAAACCCCTTAAGTGGGCTACTGGGTCACCGTGCCCGTTGTATAAGTCAAATTTGGGCATCTTGAAGCCAACTGGTAATTGTACGTTTGGGAACAAGCACAAATCTTTGTAGGCTACACTGACTTGCCCACCTAATCCTCGCATGTCTCTGAACGATTGTTCTAGACTCTTGACCTTCCTGAACATCTCTTCTTGCTCAGCATTTTTGGCTGGCTTGTCAATTTCGGTTGGGAGATCAAAACGAGGAGTGGTTGAATGAATTTCAGAGGCTTTGAGGGTGGGCTCCGGGGGGTAATATTGGTTGTTCTGGGCCTGGAATGTAGGCTCACTAGGAGATTTGTGGAATGTAGCAAGGGGAGGTGCTACGAAAACAGGAGTCATAGGTGGAGGAAAATATGGAACGGGTTTCGGAGGTGGAGACTGCGGTGTCTGAGAGGTGGTGCCTCGGTAGTGCTGGTAAATGGGGAAGTTTGGGGATAATTCAGTGGTGATATTATCCTGAGTTTGGGTCATTGATGGAGCAGGGTTATTTGGGTAAGATAGGGGTAGCTGTCCTGTAGACCATGCTTGGTACATCTCAGCCATTTGCTGCTTGAGCTTAAACATCTCTTCTTTCATTTTCCCGACATCCATCTCCTCTAGTTCCATACCTGTGTCAACATCTGGGATAGACATACTTTCGGGTATTGGTCCTTTTGATCTTGTGTGATAGTGATAATATGCCAGTATACTCTTTAGAGAAACTAACTGCTTGAATTCTGAAAATGAACAAACTTGTTAGTTTTGAGAGTTTAACACATATATAATCACACGTTGAGATGCAATGCTCCTAGACAAATAATCCCTTTCTATTATGCATTTGCTCGGCTGCTTGTGTCGTCCCAGCTTTCTTGAAATTTTTATTGTTATTCACTTTTATTTATAATATATATCTTTTATCGTGGTGGTCGAATCTTAGAGATTGCCTACGTATCATGCCTCACATGAATCAGACCTTGCGTAGTTTGGACCAAAGGCAATCACTTTTATTCATTACACGAAGATGGAATTACATTTGAAAACTTTAAGAAAATGGCTTGAAAACACACACTTAAATCAAAATAAAAGATATAATTCTTAACATCTCACAACGTGCCCCACTTCCCACTTTTGTTGTCAAATATTGGATTATCTGCTCAATGTGGGGCTTGACCCGGATGGCCTCCCAGCGTACGATACATCCTTTCCAACTCCATTGCTAGATGACGAGCAAAAGTGGGCGCATGCTCTGTAAACCTTTCATAATCCATTCCTTGGCAGTTTACATAACTTTGAGATGTGAAGACTGCCAGGTCGTGGATTTGTGCCCTGAAACCTTGGAGACGTTGGTCTTGGTCTTGCAATTGCTGCTGACGAGTGGTGGCTATATCTCTGACACGGTTTTCACGATCTAGAGCTGATTCTAATAGAGCTCGGAGTCTGGCCTGCTCTAATCTTGCTTGCGATCTTTCCCTGTCGAGGTCTGCTTGTTGATATTCTCTGTTGCATCTTCTTGCCTCTTCTAGTTGTGCACGAAGCTGGTCTTCTGATCGCATCCAATAGTCTTTTTCCTTCTTGAATTGTGCCTTGTCTTTTTCGGATTGCCTATCTTGGCGTTCTTTGTTAGATCTGGCTTCTTCGTTTAATTGTTGGATCCTTTCTTTTGCTTTGCTCAATGCCCTTTCGTTTTCCGCAAGAATGGAATCATAATCTTGCATTTTTTCAAAGAGATTGGCGATGGTTTTTTGATCCTTCCAGCTCCTCTTTGGCGTTTCAGAAACTCTTTTCATTTTTTGGAATCGAGCATGAAGATTTTCATTCTCACAAGCTAGACTCTTTTTCTCGCCTTCGGCTTCTTGTTCTTGCAAATCTTTCTCCAAACTGAGGCTTCTTAGATTTTCTTTTAGGGCATGGATAGTTGCTTTGTACCCTTTTTCCTTTTCTCCCCAGATCAACCGTTCTTGGATTTTATCATTGAAGTTTTGAACATGGGGTCTTTTTGTTGGCCTTCTTAGCTCAAGCTCTGGTACATCATCCACGCGAGACCGTTTTTCAAACCACCTTGCATATCCAGGATTTATCTCACCCTTTGTAGCGTCTGGGACTTGAGTATCACTTTTCAAGTATCGGCACCCATTCCACATCTGCTGAAGTAGAGCCTCGGGAATAGTGGCTTCTGGGTGTAATTCGATTACTTGCACACTCAAATCTTCATCATCAGGAACTATTTGATATCTCCCTAATTGCCTTAGGACTCTCAGTGGTGCATACGGCTGAATGCTTCTCAATCCCAATAGTAGTAGATAACTATTTGAGGCTGACATGTGTATTACTTCCCTCATCGGGAGCCATCCCAGAGTCCATTCAATTTGATTTGCCGTTAAAGCCTTTAGATGAGATACCCATGCTTCTATCCCTTCTGGAGCCTGATAATTTTTTGTTCTTTCCTCATAGCTCTCGATGCAATTATCATTGTTTGACCCATACTGTATGATCTTGGGCTGTTGTTGGAGATGCTCCATCACCCACATTTGCAACAAAATTTTGCATCCTTCGAAGACCTTTGCTCCTGATTTACATAAAGTTAAAGCCCGATAAATATCTGATAGAATGATGGGGACAAGGGTGTGATTTTCTTTGGTCGTGAGGAATTGCACAACTTTCGCGGTGCGAATATCAATTGTTCGCTCTTTGTTTGGAAAGACCATGACTCCTAGAAAAGCCACCATGAAAGCAAAGCGACGGTGAATCTGCCAAGTGTTTTTGTTTTGCTTATTGGTAAGGCCTTTCTCATGAATTTCGAACCCATCTGACTTTCCGAACCTTGAATACAAAAAGTTGAAGGAACAACATCCATTGATGACATTGCTTTTCCTGATTTGACTGCTGATGTTCAGAAGACCGAAGAATCGATGTACCGAAGGAGCCTTTGTGAATATCAAGCTTTGATTTCTTAAACTTCCGTCAAAACCAACATAGCCAGCTATCTCCTCTAATGTAGGAGTAAGCTCGAAGTCAGAGAAACGAAAAACATTGTGAACAGGATCCCAGAAAGTTACTAACGCCGCAATCAGATCATCACGGGGTTTAACTTTCATAATGTCCGTGAGATTTCCCAAATGCTTGACGACCCATTTTTGACCGTCTTCGCCTAAATCATACCACCACATTTGAAGCTGACATAGAAATTCTTCCGTACTTGTGGATGAGGGGCTTTGTGTGGTGCTCATTTTGTATCTGAAATTTAATTTTGATAAAGTTAAAATTCATTTTGAAAATTTATACTAAAAAAAAAATCATTTTCGATTTTTTTTATTTATTTATTAAATACCTTTATTTCAAAATTTAAAACTATATTTTTTTCGAAATTTTTAAAACAACCCATTTTATTCCTTTCTTCTTACCATGATTTTATTTAAGCTGGTCAACAAGCATGTTCGAGGCAAATGAATGCACAAGTAACAAGTAGGATGCATCATGATGGTCTTTTTATTTTGGGTTCACCTGTCCTAGACAGACCCAACCCCTGTGTTGAGTCTCCAAGGCCAAATGCATATGATGCAAATATTCGTTCCTACTAGGGATCCGGTACATGGCTGAGTTATTCTAAGTGTAAAACCTTAGGTTGATTGTTCTAAACCTGGCTTACCCAAACGGACAGTTTGAGCCGAAGCGGGGGCAACGTACCGGGAGCACGAAAGTCTGCCCGGCCTAGTTACTTGTCCCAACTCCGTCTTATTTGGTATGACTCTAACAGAAAGGTGGGTCACGCGCACGTGTACACCATAAATTCAGAAGACCTCAGAAAGAAGGGGGTTTCGTAGCAGTTGTATATATTCACAATTCAAATAATATTAAAGCGGTAAAAAAAAACATTTAGCATATTAGCATATAAACAGTTGAAAATCATATAGTAAATAAAGCCAATTAACACAGATATTTTAAGCTCGAATTCTTTAAACCCTGAACCAATGGTTCTGGGTTACAATAACACTTTTTTCCCCAGCAGAGTCGCCAGAGCTGTCGCACCTCCTTTTTACCGCGTCCGCGGGGCGCGTGGGGAGTTTTCTCCAATTAAAGGACAGTCGAAACGGGATTTAATTATTTCAGAGTCGCCACCTGGGAATTTTAAGGCGTCCCAAGTCACCAATTTTTAATCCCTGAATCGAGGAGAATATGACTCTGTTTATTATTCTGCGAACCAGAAATCCTAAGTAAGGAATTCTGTTAATCCGGAAGAAGGTGTTAGGCATTTCCGAATTCCGTGGTTCTAGCACGGTCGCTTAACTGTTTTTATTATTGGCTTAATTATCTTGATTTTTATTAAATACTTTTTGTTACGTGATTTTTCTATCGCTTTTACTTATTGTTATTAAGGACCCTTCTTTGAATCGAATTACGCGTACGTATATTCGTGTTATAAATTAAAAAATGCGGAATTGTGTCACGCGTACGTGTACACAATAACTTTTGATAATATATTTATTAAGCAATCATTTTTCGAGATTGTGTTGAATCAAGAATATTTGTTTTTCTTAAATATTGAACCGCACATCGCGGGTTTTTATGAAATTAATTTAACGCCTTTGAAAAAATCCTTTTATTAAATATTCGCCCGAAATTGCACGTACGCATAATCCAAATTTTGCTTTTAAAAATATAATCAGGGTACGCGAACGTATCCCTAATTGCGCAAAATATTTGTAATGATATTAGGGATTTTTCCACAAATTGTTTGTTGTATCTACACATTTTATATGAAAATACTGAGAAATTCATATTCAAGGGATGTCTTTAAATTCTTTTAAAAGAAATTCACAATTTTTTAAATATTGCCCGTTGACTATAATTTCCGAGTATTAATTATGTTCATCCCAAGACTATTCAAATTCTCAGCGAAAGGATAAAAATTTGATTTTTAGCAAATACAACATATATATGTATGCCAAAGAATAAATTGTATATGAAACTAACAAATTCTATTTCTAATTACCATTGATATAAAGTGTTGCAATTGGTGCTTATACATCTCGTTTCATTCTCATATACTCGCTTTTAATCTAATAAGCCTAATTATTTGGTCAATTTGTTTTATGAAGGTAGATAGGCATCGAGTTTATAGGAAAGGAGTTATTATACAAGTTAATTCAATAAAATTACCTTACATGCAACCTAACTGTATGTCGTAAACATTCATAACGTTTTAACATCGTAACAAGCTATATCATATCACCTTTCACCAACGTTTATACACACATCTATTATCTTTATAAAAATATACCATCAATACCATCTTAACCTTATTTAACAACAAGAGTTAGTAATGTAGTTTTCTTGATATTTCTACATTACTCTTTACTTAGCTAACAACACCATAAAATTTAAATAATGGCCCACTTTATGCCATGTTTCCTACCTTGACAATCTTAATCACAACTATACTTTAATGAAAATTTAGAAAATTAACCTTGTTATAACACTTATACAGTCTTCAATAAAAGATATTTAACTTACAGTCATCCTATCAACATATACTACTTATTTGATCCAGAAACAAAACTGAATTTTTAATTAAAGAGCTCAAATGAATAAAGATATTATTACAATTCAAGCTTCATTTATCCGTCATACTGAATCTCTTTCCAACATAGAATTTAAAAGGATATGTACCTGGAAATGGAGGTAGAAGAAGTAAGTTTCAGCAGTTGCAGCAGTAACAAAACAGCAAAATACCAGTATTCCCACAGATTTGAGCAATAATAAGACCCGAGGAACCCAAATGCACAGTGACAGTACTTTTAAGAAATTTCAGATTTTTAACTGAACAATGATATCAAACAAATCCGGATAGATTTAATACAAAGAGTAATATTTCTGATTTTTGAGACTTAAAACAAAGTAGACTGAAAAAGCTTTCAATTTCAAAACACAGAATCAGCTTCAATACTAACTTCCGATGTAGAATTCTGTTTAATATTTCTGTTTTCCTTTCTTTCTATCTTCCTTTTTCAGATTTCTGTTTCTGCTTGATTTTCCTTTCTCAAATTTTATATTTCTTCTCTGTATGTCTCTCTCTCTCTCTCTGAAAACTCTTAAAGTCTCCTAAATTCTGTTTTCTGTCTAACTGATAAATCAGATTTTTTTCTTTCAAAATCTCTCCAAACTCCCTTTTTCTGAAAACTGATCCCCTTCCTTTTAAATCTGTCCCTGTATTTATACAGGTATGCCCCCTTTCTTTTAGTGGTGGATGGACCCTTTTCTCCTTTAAAAATCAGAAAGTTTTTCCATTAAAACTACTTTTGAATAATTTAAAACTAAGTGCTATTTATCCTGTTTTTCAGCAGCCCCATTATCCCTTGTTCCCCATTATTACTTAAATTATAGCCACTATCATATTATTGAAAGCACACTATCACATTACCTTACTGTTTCATTCTAAAATAAAACTGAAATCCTTCTGTAATTACAGCCCTCAAGGAAATCAGAATCTGATAAAAAAAAACAGATTTTAAAAATTGTTCAAAATCGATTATCCTTCTGAATTAAACAGCTATAACCAATCCTATCAAGTTCTGGACTGAATCTTGACTGAGAATGCACTTTTCTAACACAATGGTATCTAACCAACATTTGTGAAATTGAAATTAAACCTAATATCATAACAACATTATACTGAATTCAGCCTAATAATTCAACTGAACTCAGCTTTTGAACTAAGATCAAACAAACAGGAGCATTGTCAATATATTGACAATGTTCTGAACTTAATGTTCAGAAAACAACACACATATAACGTCCATTTGATGGATTTATTAAACAAGAACCAACTGATTAACAATAACTAATTAACTGATTATAGCAAAATAATCCATCCAAAACAGGTTATTTCAGTCAACATTTTCAGAAGCAGGATTTATGATATAACTAATCGACGAACTTAGTCGAGTCGATTACACACATTGTACATAATCACAATCAACAGAAACAATTCACATTTAGAATCAAGTTGACGGGTAGGGGACAGTATAACAAAAATTTGACTAAAAATTAAACAAACTAATGAAACGAACATAGAATACACATAGAATGCACATAAGAAACAGAAATTACCTCTGAACCTTTAAATTCAACTGAACTCAACTCGACTTGGATTTGGATTTTGTTTGAAATCAAACAGACCTTAGTCGAAGTATTTTCCACTGAAAATACTTCGACTAAGGTCGATTAAACCTCAATCTTTATTCAATCTGGACAGAATCCAAAAGTCTGGTATTTTTAGGGTTCTTGAAAGTTCGATTTGGGATTTACTCATTTCTGGTTAGATTCGAGGGAAACCAAAGATGTTCTAGGCACGAGGGAGGTCAGGGGGTAACTGGTGTGAGTTTGAAGTAGGTTGGGATAAGGTCAGGTTGTACTCGAATCTTCAAATGAAGATTCGAGTAGTTCCAGTATGATTCGAACCATGCAACTAACAGATCCGTGATGAGGGTATCTAGGGGAAGTTGTGGTGTTATTTTGGAAGCCATCGGAGAAGATCAGGTTTTCAGGCCAACCTTCGATTTAAGATTCGAAGAGTTGGGGCCTGATTCGACGAAAACTAAGGTCAGATTCGTGTAGAGGATGTTCAGGGGGTTCTAGGGTGTTATTTTGGTGACCGGCGGCGTTGATGCCGCTGGGTTTCAGGCGGTGGGATCCTAGGGCGGCTAGGGTTAGGAGTGGGGGTTTGGGGGACGATGATGAATAGTGTAGGAGGGGGGTGCTTAGTTTGGGGTCCGGGGTAGGGCTTGAGACTTATATAGGGGTGGGGTGGATTGATATTGTCCGTTGGATTAGATAGAATGAAGGGCCAGGATCAACTCACTTAACCAAACGACGTCGTTTGGTTTAACGTTGGGGTCGGACTGAATCGGGTCAATGGGTCGGGTTACGGGTTGCGGGTAAGGGTAGGGGATATCAGCCGTTGGATTGATTTAATCCAACGGTCCTTGATGGAGTGTGACCAAACGTCGTCGTTTGGATTTACTCATGAGTTGGACCGGACAAGTTGGTTTGGATTGGGCTGTGAGGGGGGAATTAATTCGATTTGGGCCTGGATTTTAATCCAGGTCTGATTTTATGTATATGTATTATTGTTTTTTTTTCATTTTTTCTAATTTAAATTTTTAATTATAAAATAAATCTAACTTCGCAAAAAATATATTAATTATTCTATAACAATTATTTAACACATAGACAAAACATCAATCACACAGTGGAATATTTAAAATAGAACTATTGCATATTTTTGTGATTTTATTTAAATTATCTTTTAAATGCATAATTAAATCCTATATGCATGCAACATGTATTTTATTTTATTTTTCATTTTATTTATGACAAAGTAAACATTTATGGTCATAACACAAATATTTAACACCACGCAAATTCAAAAATTACACAGTAAAAGAAATTTATTTTATTTTTTGATTTTATTTTGGAGTAGTTTTCGTAAGGCAAAAATCACGTGCTTACACTAGACAGTAGACACGAAAGGTGCCTCGTTGAGAGAAAGTGAAGAATGAGCTTGTGCGAGGAAGAAGAGTAGTTGCAACAATGTGGACTAGAACTCGGGTTTCAAAACTAACATCACTAGGACCTAACTAGTTAGGGAGGAAATCAGAGGGACAATCAGCTATATAGCGTTAGCTTGATCAAAAGTAATTTCAAAGTCTTTAGGCCAGGTATTTTTGAAAAGCATGGGGAAACCAGAGTACTTACACTGAAAAATTGAGTCAAACATGACACAATTAAAAACAATGCATTTTCCTAGAACTAGGGATTCTAACTTATCAGGCTTGCTAGAGCGGAGATTGGCATAGATCATCTTCACTAGAGGTTCATAGACTTTAGGAGGGGGTAAAAAGAGGAAATTTGACCATCCCTGAAAAATGAACATATCATTTACCTTACAATTGATGGCCTCCATGTTGTCAAGATCGATTACTCTACCGTGGGCAATGGGCTTCTCTTTGATGGCAACGAAGAAGTCTTTATTTAAAACATCATAGAAATTGAGGTCTAACTCTAGCGAACTCGAGAGATCTACCTTGGATTCTTGGGGGTAAAAGATTCAGGGGGTCTTCCATAGGTCTTTTTCCAAGAGCTTTTTTGCCTATTCGGTGAGTGTAGTCAGATGGCTCTGCCTGAGAATAGGCAACCCCTTCAGAGTGGTCGAACTCTAGGTCTACTTATTCTGAAGGATGAGATGAGGGTTTTGCCTTGGAGCGAGTACTTTTTCTGGTGGAGGAGAAGGGATTCTTAGAGTGTTTTGCCATTGAAGGGTTTTTGGAGAAGGGTTTCTAAGCGATAAGAAAATGAAGAAGAGGAAAGGTGATTCAAAGGGGTAAAAAGAATGGATTTGACGGTTGAATACATGAAAGGAAAGAGTGTCAGTGAAAGGATATGATAATTGATTTTCCTTTCTTGAAAGTTGCGACTGATGGGAAAAGAGAGGGAAATCAGAGCGCTCAATTAATGCGTACTTATAGAAGAAAAAAACTAAAAACATTAGTCACACGAGAATTAGAATTAACACATAAGTCCTACTTTCTATGATCAAGCAAAATAATGCCAAGTAGTTATCTTAAAGTGCAGAATTTGTCCTCAAGCAAGGGCTTAATAAAAATGTGTGCTAGTTGATCAATAGTGCTAACAAATGATAATTCTATATCTCCCCTAATGATACGATCTCTGATGAAATGATGCTTAATATCCATATTCTTAGCCCTAGAATGATGCACATGATTCTTTGAGAGGCATATATCACCAAAATTATCGCAGAATATTTGAATATGTTTAAAAGATAATTCATAGTCACCCAGTCGATGAGATATCCACAGTAATTGTGTACAATACTGTCCAATGGCAATGTACCCTGCCTCAGTTATGGATAATACAACTGAGCCTTGTTTCTTACTGTTCCAAGATATTAATGCCTTTCCCAGTAATTGACATGTTCCATTGGTGGTTTTCATGTCTTCCTTATCACCCGTAAGATCATCATCTGAAAAACATTCAAGGTTAAAATTGTTAGATCGTGGGTACCATAGTCCATATGAAACGATTCCGATGAGATAACGTATTATCCTCTTTATTGTTGTCGGGTGAGATTCCTTAGGAGTTGACTCAAACCTGGCACATTTACACACACCGAACATAATATCTGGTCGACTAGCAGTTAGATAAAGTAAGGAGCCAATCATTCCACGATATTTCATTTCATCAGCTGGATTTTCCTTTTTGTCTTTGTCAAGGCTTGTTGATGGGCTCAATTGTGTACCAATTGATTTAGCACTGCTCATGCCGAACTTTTGAATCAATTCCTTTGTATATTTGATCTGACATATAAAATTTCCTTCTTCAGATTGTTGAATTTGAAGTCCAAGAAAAAAAGTGAGTTCTCCCATCATGCTCATTTAAAACTCACTTTGTATGAGATTAGAAAATTCCTTACATAAAAGAGGGTTAGCACTTCCAAAAATAATGTTATCAACATAGACTTGGATAATGAGATTACTTCCTGATGATCTATTGATAAATAATGTAGTATCTACTTTACCTCTTATAAAACCATGATCAAGTAAAAATGGGTTAAGCCTTTCATACCAGGCTCGAGGAGCTTATTTGAGCCCATACAGACCTGTAGTCAACTTATACACATGGTAAGGAAATTGTGAGTCTTCAAAACCAGGAGGTTTTTTACATACACCTCCTAATCAATAAAGCTATTTAAGAAGGCATTTTTGACATCTATCTGAAAAAGCTAAAACTTTAAAAAGATGCATATGCAAGAAGAATCCGTATAGACTCTAATCATGCTACCGGAGCAAAGGTTTCATCATGTCGACTCCTTACTACTGTGAGTAGCCTTGAGCTACTAATCTGGCTTTATTTCACACTACTTTTCCATCTTCATTCAACTTATTTCTGAAAACCATTTGGTTCCAACTATGACAGCATTTGCAGGCTTATGTAATAGTTCCCAGACTTGATTCTTATCGAATTGATCGAGTTCCTCCTGCATGGCTTGTACCCCGCTGGAGTCTATTAAGGCTTCCTCAACTTTATTTGGTTCGATTTGAGAGATAAGTGCTACATTGCCTTCTTGTAAAGAGCTTCCCTGGTTTTCATTCTTTCATTCAGATTTCCTATGATAAACTTTTGAAGATATTATGGTTTGCTTCTCCAGTCATTTGGATGCATTTCAACCGCATGAGTAGTTGACTCCTTCTGCGGTTCAGGTTGATTATTAGTAGGTTCACTATTCGACTCTGTGACTGCGTCTGTGCTATTAGTCGACTTTTGTGACTTGCTTGTCTGTGATGCTTCTTGGCTGATATCTTCATCACCTGCAATAATTCCTTTCTTGGTCGTAGTGTTATTTTCATCAAATATAACATGCAATGCTTCTTCTACAGATAAAGTACATTTATTATAAAATCTAAAAAATCTATTATTAATAGAGGAACCAAGAAGAATACCTTCGTCACTCCTTGGATCAATTTTTTCAAGGTTGTCTTTACCATTATTATGGATGAAGCACTTACTACCAAATGGATGAAAGCAGCCTATATTGGGCCCTTTTCCTTTCCATAGTTCATATGGAGTTTTCTTCAAGATGGGTCTTATAAGACATCTGTTGAGAATGTGACAAGATATGCTTATTGCTTCTGCCCAAAAGTGGTTTGGCAATGAATGTCCTAATATCATTGTTCTGCCTATTTCTTGTAGGGTTCGATTTTTCTACTCAACTGCTCCATTCTGTTGAGGTGATCTTGGAACTGAGAAATTGTGGGTATATCCTTGATCAATGCAGAAATCTTCATAGGCTCTGCTTTCGAATTCTCCTCCATGGTCACTTTGGATGGTTGTGATGAGATACTCTTTTTCTCTTTCAACTCTTTGACAAAAATTCTCAAAAAATTTTAAAGCTTCATATTTATGAGATAAAAAAATCACCCATGTAAAACGTGAGTAGTCATTAACAATAACAAAAGCATATCGTTTACCTCAAATGGTAGCAGTTCTAGTGGGACCAAATAAGTCCATATGAAGCAATTATAAAGGCTTGGTTGTAGACACAATGTCTTTGTTTTTTGAAAGAGTTTCTAGTTTGTTTACTAATCTGACATGCATCACGTACATGATTTCTAGAAAAATTGAGTTTGGGAAGACCAATAACTAAATCATGCTTGGAGAGTTTCTTAATTAGATGCATGCTTGCATGACCAAGTTTCTTATGCCACAACCATGGATCATCAGATATGGATGCTAAACAGATATGACTATCTAGATTTTCAATGCCATCAAGATTATAAACATTTATACCTTATCCCTGGAAGTATTGTTTTACTTGATTCATCTTCAATGGCACATCCCATTTTCTTGAATTTGACTTCGTACCCTGAATTACATAGCTGACTTATACTCAAGAGATTATAGTTGAGTCCATCTACAAGGTATACTTCTGTAATATCACTATTGTTGTTGAATAGAGCTATGCCGGTGCCAACTACTTTTTCTTTTGAAAATCATCACCAAATTTGACACTTCCTCTATTTATTTGTGTAACTTCTTTGAACAGATTTTGTCACCCGTCATGTGACCGGAACACGCAAGGTCTAAATACCATTTTTCTTTGTGACTCTTCCTATAGTGTTTCTGCAAAATAGAATTATCACCTTCTTTTAGATACCTAATGTTGCTTGGGTCATTCTGGTTAGTTCTACTGGAATCAAGGTTATTTTGGGCTTTCCAAATCCATCTTGAAACATTAGACTTACGAAATCTACAAAAGGAATATTTATGTCCAACTTTGTTACAGTAACAACATAGAGTGGTTGATCCAGTTTTCGATCTACCACTTGTGTTAATACTTGTGGACGCAGTTCTAACCGGTCCTTTTCCACTTGACTTGTAAGTCACCTGGTAGATTTGACAGAACTGTGACAGGTGGATTTACGTATGCCATTCATGTGCATTTGCAATTCCTGAACCTCATCTTGAAGGACATCTCTTTCAATTTCACATACTTCAAGTTTAAGTTCCTAGTCCTTCTTTTCCCTATTGAGTCTTTTTAATTCATTCAACATCTTTCGAGGCTCCTTTAGGGTAAGGTAAAAAATATCCTATAATTCATTACATCTATCACAGTCGTAAGATTTTACCTCGCTTGTTTCACCTCGTGCCATGAAATAGTTTTCAGTGTCTTCTTTGCTTTCATCATCTAATGTGTCTTTATTAGTCCAGCAGCTAGAATATTTGTTCATATCATTTTCTAAAATAGTCATGAAGCACAAGTTTACTATTTCCTCATGTTCTGAGTTGTCTTTATCACTCCAGCTTCTGAAGGATTTATTTTTGTGAAACCCTCTAGAGACTTTCCTTGTAAGCTCAGGGCATTCGGCTTGAACATGGCCATACCTTCCGTATTCAAAGCATTTTCCATCATTTTTGTCTTGTTCATTGTATTGCCTAGTTCTCCTGGATGACATCTTTCCTTTTTTTTTTGTATTTCTATATCTTCTCATCAATCAATTCATGCTTCTTGATACCATGACAATTTCTTCTTCAAGAGCTTTTGGATCGTCATCAATGTCATCTTCAGGTCCTTCAGTTGTAGTTTTGAAAGCAACTATTTTATTCTTTTCTTCCTGACGTGTTTTCCTGCTCAAATGCTATAAGATCTCATTGTAGTTCATCATATGAAAGTTTCTCTATATTTTGAGATTCGAGTGCAACTACTTTTGTCTACCATGTGGTAGGCAAACTTCTCAGGATTTTTCAAAATTGATCACCACTTGAGTAGGGTTTACCCAAGGCTTTCAGATCGTCAATGATTTTGCTAAATCTTGCAAACATTTCCTCAATGGATTCTCATTCTTTCATCTGGAGGAGTTCATGATCATGAACCATTATCCTAGTTTCTTTTACTTTGATGGTTCCTTCATAAGTAACTTCCAGTTTGTCCCACATCACAATTTGAAATTTTCTCATACTCTTCTTCACTTATAGTATTATAGAGCAAGTTTTGTGCCTTAGCATTAGCTTGAACGACAACCATTTGCGCGTCCGTGTATTCATTTATATCTCAAGGATCAGCAGGTGGTTGAACTGCTGCTGGCAATGGATAGTTCCTTTTTTTCATGACACGCTATACTTTGACACCATAGGATTTTGCATAAATTTTCATGCGTACTTTCCAGTGGGAGAAATATTGTCTATTGAAGTATGGTGGCTTTACTTGCGATGTCCCTTCTTGAAAGAGTGCTCCAATTGTTATTTGGTTTGACATGATCTTTTCTCACTAGTTGTTAAGCAAAAGATAAAAGCGTACAACTTGCTCTGATACCAATTAAAAGTACAAAAGTGGGAGGGGAGGGTGAATTATCGATTTTTATTTTTCTATTCAAAGTAGTTGACTAGTTTACCAATTAGTCGATTGAAAATAAGAACATAATATAAGTAAAGCAGAAATAAAATGCAGGAATTAGAAATACCAGGATTTTTATACTGGTTCGGATTTAATGTGAATCCCACGTCCAGTCCCCTTGGGTTGCAAGGGTGTTCTCTTTCAGTATTTGAAGTTTCTCAATTACAAGAGAGTTGATGTAGCTTTACGCCAATAGCTTAGTCACTATGTCACTTCTCGCTTCTTGATACAATGTCTCGCCAGTGTTTATCTTCTTTTCTTCTCTCACTAATTACATAGAGATCTAAAGAGAACTACAGTGCTTGTTTGGAGTAGAACAAAAAGAGTGATAGTGGTTCGTTCAAAGTATGCTCGCTTCAAGACTGGTACATATGTATATATACTTCGTGAGGTCTTCTTGACTCTTGATTGATGTGAATCTTAAGAGATTACAGACCCAACGGAGTTGATCATTGAAAGGAATCATAGAGTGATTCTTTCCAAAAATAAGGTAGAGCTTACGTTGATTTGCCTTGACTTGTGGTCTTGATAAACTTTTCCTCCGCTAAGCAAATCTTTCTGCTATTTGAGCAATCAAACTTATATGCCTTGATTCCGGGCTTTAACAGTCTTTCTTTGATGGAGGAATCTCTAGTGCATAGATTCGCGATCTTGTTTTTCTTTAATTTGGGACCTTCATATAACATCCTCTGCCAATCTGCCATCAAATCCTTGATTGATTCTTCTTTCGGATTTCCGCTACTTTTTTTTGTCTCTAATATTTGATAGTTTTCCTTTCCTTTGCTTCTGGAGTATTTTTTCAATCATTATCGTTTCAATCATTATCTTTCCTTACTTGCTTCTGTTGACAGATCTTTTCCTTAATTCTTTTACTTCTTCCGTTCTCGACTTCTTCCATACTTGAATGATAGAGCTTATTGAGTCCTTCGTTTTATCCCTCGTGATCCTGCACCATAGTAATATGTTATTTTTCACCATTGAAACTTATATTTAACAAATATTCTGCTTTGTGATTTTGACAATATAATGACAGATTAATCTTCGTAATTAAGGTTGTGATTGTTCTACTGCTCTATCTTGTTTAATAACAGAATCAGAAATTTATACAAGTTGATTCAAAAAGATAATGCAGTGTCACACACGTAAAAGTTGAACATGTGATGTAAAACAATTTGAATCCCTTGGTTACTATATTAGATTTTTTGTAGCTGAAATTCTAGAGATGGTCAAATTTTGTGGCAAATCCCGATGATTACTGTAATTATTGTGTGCTTTAAAATTTTGCCCAACGTGCTTCTGGCAATCGAGCAAAATCCTGCCTCGTGTACTTTAAAAATCTAGCGTAGTGTAATTTTCTCAAAACGTGTCTCAATATGATCAAAATAGAAATAGTAATTTTAAGAAGGTTCATTCAGTATCATTTCTAGTTAGTTTAAGCGGTTAGGTAAACAACTCCTTATATTAATTCTTCCTTTAAAAAAATAATAGGAGAGAAAAGACAATGGTGTGGATTTGAATCCATGAAAAAGGAGAAATATTAAAACATAGATATCATTACACAAATAACTGACTGGATTAATTGAATTTTTTAATTAATATGCATAAATTTTATACTAATAATATACATAAATTTTATACTTAAATTATATAAAATTTTGTATGTGTCGGCAATCTTTAGTGTAAGCGGTTAGGTGAACGAGGTTAATTCTTCTTAGAAAAATAAGAAGAGAGAAAGAGAAATGTACATTTTTAGCTGTTTCCAAAAATAATACTAGTAGACAATATATATAATATAGATTTAATATACTTTTTGGCCAGCGACTGCAATTAATTTCCGTGGACCAGCTTTTATATTTTGTTCAAAAGACAATGGGATGGGCTTCAATCCATGATCTTATATGGGGCTCAGACTAAATATCCTTGGCCCAAAGAATATCTAGGGCAATCCTTTACCCTAAAACCCTAAGTATATCATCTCCTTTGTATCATTTCCTCATCTCCTCCGGCGAGAGAGAGAGAGAGAAGAGAGAGACGGCGAAATGGGTCGTGTAATCAGAGCACAACGTAAGGGAGCAGGATCCGTTTTCAAATCCCACACTCACCACCGTAAAGGCCCGGCCCGATTCCGTACCCTCGATTTCGGCGAACGTAATGGTTACCTAAAGGGAGTAATCACAGAAGTGATTCACGATCCCGGTAGAGGAGCACCACTCGCGCGCGTGACATTCCGTCACCCGTTCCGTTACAAGCACCAAAAAGAGTTGTTCGTTGCTGCTGAAGGGATGTACACTGGTCAGTTCGTTTACTGTGGTAAAAAAGCTACTCTTATGGTTGGTAATGTGTTGCCGCTCAGATCTATACCAGAAGGAGCTGTTGTATGTAACGTGGAGCATAAAGTAGGAGATCGTGGTGTTTTTGCTAGATGCTCTGGTGATTATGCCATTGTTATCAGTCACAACCCTGATAATGGTACCACTAGGTATATTATTAATCTTTTTCTGAAACAAATTATAGTCTTGGTTGATTGTTGGTAACTGTTATTTTGGTTTGTGTATAACTGTTTGGAGCCTTATAAATGCTTTCTAATATGATTTAAAAGTGCTATTTTTAGTCGACCCAACTAGTGTGGGTTGATAAGTGAAGTTGATTAAATGAACAACTTGAAATTAGCTTGGATAAATATGATTAATTCATGAGTTGATAATTGCTGAATATAGTAGCTGAGTCAAGATAATGGTTAAATTTGTGGTAAAGAGGATTTAATTTTGACCAGCCTTAAGGTAATGAAACCTATAAATAGAAATATAGTTTGCTGGTGTAACTAGGCAAAGTTTTGTCCTTTGCAGCCGGTTGCTATCCCAAGTTATCTGCTCTGACATTGCATTTGTGTTTAATATGCGGATTAGACCACTTTAATGTGAATTATGAGCTGTTGGAGTTGAGGAAGGAGGTTAATTGTGTCATTATATTGTCTTTGTGATGAAACTCTGTGTGTCATTATATTGTCTTTGTGATGAAGCTCTATGTGAAACTGGGCATCTTTTTGCTGAATTATATCCACTGTTGTTATACTGATTTGTGATATTTAGCCTTACTCGTGCGAATAAGTTTGTTACTGAGGTTCATTGCTGTGGTGCTGAAGAAAGAGTGGGAATTTTTCCTGTAACCTGATTTTGTATGTGTGTGCTCTATCTGGAGAAGATTGTACGTAGTAACATGTTTTATGGTTTGGTAAACTTACCTTATTACATGTTGACCCAAATTACTTGAATTTCCACATGTTTCGTTAGCTCTTTTTTCTGTGATAACAACAACAACCCACTAGAATCCCACTAGTGGGTCTGGGGAGGGTAGTGTGTACGCATACCTTACCCCTATCCCCGGGGGCAGAAATTTAGCTCTTCTTGTTATTTGTTACGATGTTAGTTTACATTTTCAGGCTTTGTCCCATGCTTTTATCCAGTACTCTAAACATATTTGATATACATGTTGTGATGATATTATGGCCATTCTGTCGTTTGCAAGTATGTTCCCATGTTTACTGAAATCTGTTTCATCAAATTTTGATGTTTTGATCAGGGTTAAGCTTCCATCAGGAGCCAAAAAGATTGTGCCCAGTGGATGTCGTGCAATGATTGGTCAAGTTGCTGGAGGAGGACGTACTGAGAAACCAATGCTCAAAGCCGGTAATGCTTACCACAAGTATCGGGTGAAGAGGAACTGCTGGCCTAAGGTCCGTGGTGTTGCTATGAATCCTGTGGAGCATCCTCATGGTGGTGGTAACCATCAACATATCGGTCATGCCAGCACAGTCCGTCGTGATGCACCTCCTGGGCAAAAGGTCGGTCTTATTGCTGCAAGGAGGACTGGTCGTCTCCGTGGTCAAGCTGCTGCCACTGCTGCCAAGGCTGACAAGGCTTAAGACAATTTGCTTCTTGCATTTTATCTTGTTATTCTGTCCTGTTCAATTTTTGAGTATTCAACTACAACAATTTGGTAGTAAAGTTAGTAACATGCTAAATTTTGTTGGGGTGTTTAGTAAGTTTTGTTTTCTTGATCTTTGTGTGGTGCAGTTTACCTTTATCAATGTCATTCAGTTAGCTGATGATTTTTCTGTAGTGCCCTTCATTTTCTTGTTTGTGCTCCAATTTGGAACAAAGTGCAATTGTTTCAATGTTACCAAATAGCTCAAGGTGGAAGGAAAGAAGAAGCTTTTCAAAGTACATTCATGGATGCAAAACAAATCAAGGATATCAAGAATCGTATATTGCCAGTTTCTTTCAAGTTTTCAGATTACGTTTAGCATCTTGGAAAATTAACAGACTGATCACTAAATAGATCCGAATAAGTGCAAATTCTGATATCACCATTCTAGTATCAGTATCAACGGTAAACGTGTAATGTTCACTGTAAATTGTAAACTAAGATTTTCTACTTGTCAAACTAAGAGCCCATTTTGGACATAGGAATTTCTTTACTTTCTTTTTCTTTCCAAAATTAGTGTTTGGCCATAAAATTTTTAATTTTCACTTGAAGATTAATTTTGAAATTTCTCGAAAATTTGAAAAACTTCAAAAAGATTATTTTTTAAAATTTTTACTCATCACTCACAGAAATTCAAAAACAACCCAAAATTATATTCATGTCAAAGCACAACTCTAATTTTCAAATACCATTTTCACTTGAAAAATAATTTAACTTTTTTTTTTTTTGGAATTTTACAATTCTTATGTCCAAACGGCGTAAACACTAAAATGATGCAAATTAACTCCAACCTATTACACTATTTTTCACACCAAAAAAAAAATATCTTCCTTTTATATTTTTCTCTCTCTTGTATATTAAATTATTTTCTTTTATTTAAATTTATTTTTCATTTTAAAAAACAAATCCTTTTTTTTACATATTCATCCCATATAATTCATATTTCTGCCTTATATAAAAATTTAATATAAGTTACTACTGTATTAAATGTTTATTTTTACGTTATTTAATGAACATTGTATTATTTATTAACAACATATTATATTTCAGATTTGCACTTTTTATTTTTTATGGTTATATATTTTTTTTACAACTAAAACTTATAATAAAATTAACTTACAATTTTATATAAAAATAAATATACAAAAACTAATTTATAAAAATTATACACCAAAATTAAAATATAAAATTAATATTATAAAAATATTACATAAAAAGTATAAATAATTACAAAATATATAATATGTTAAATTAAAAGTGTTATATAATAAAAGATAATAATAAAATATTGATGAACAGTTTTATGGGTCAAAATATGCCTATTGGATATTTAGGCTGCGGAGGGATCCTCAATTCGTCATTTAAGATGGTCTGAGAAGCCGCGTAATCTTGTGGTCGTGGAGTCGAAAAAAGTCGCAGTCAAGGCACCAACAAGGATCAAGGTCGAGGTCGAGTATGGTAGTGGAGCTGCAACGACAAGTTCACAAGATAGATCTCAAAGAGAATATTCTAGATAATATTTATTATGTTTGTACTATTAGGGTTTTTTGGGAACAGATCCCATAAAAGGGAGGAAAAGGGGATAGAATAGGGACATGTGAGATTCAATTATAAGAACAACACTTTGAAAAGATTCAATCTTGACTCAATACAAATTCTTACTTTTTACTTAGATTCCAGTATGTCCTTTACCATCAAATCCAAGAGATCCTAGATTATACGAGGATTCATTTTTCAATCTTTGTTAGGTAGAAGGTTTATTTATTCCACTTTTTATTGATTGAATTATTCCTCGTATTTACTTAAATGCCATATGTTATCATTTATTGAAGATCATACATTCTGCCACTTTCTTGATTATTAAAAGGCATTTGTCACATAGTGACATATTTGTTCTCATAAACGCATATCACTTATTCTTTTTGACATTAAGATTTGAGGATATTATTCTTAACTAAAATTAACTTTTGTTTAACTGAAATTAATTATTTGAACCAAGATATACATTTTTGGGTCAAACAATTTGGCGTTGTCTGTGGGGATTTCTTAGTCAAATTTTTAGTTTCCTCTAGATCTATAACTAATGCCGGTCACTAACGTCACAAAACCCAAGTTGTATTCTCTTATTGTGTGCAAAACCTAACATGTCAGGTCATCGATAAGAAAGGGTGAGGATAACAAGTGATCTCCTGACCAACCTCATAAACGTCATCAACGAGAGCTGTGAAACGACTGGCGAGGACATGATGCCTAGTGCGTTCCCTAGGCGATATAAGTCGCCACCCCCACACTGCAGCATAACAAAACCTCATGGAAAAGGAGCCTCTACGTCTACAGAGGAAGGGGCGCCCCCAGCTATTAAAAAGCTCCTTGAGGCGTGGTTGACTGACACGTTGACGAGCATCCTCAACAAGCCCGCTCCGGGTCCGACTGCAAAAATCGCAAGGACTGTCACTGTACAACAAACGGATGAGTAGTTCAACCAATCACCCTTTCCGACGACAGGTATAACTCATAATGTCATTGATAATACAAGTGATGCGCCCTTACAACCATCCTAAAAAGGATGAAAGAAATGGAAAATGAAAACAAGGCGCTCCGAGATCAGATGAAAGAACATCAGGAGCGGGTAGATAAAATACCAGGCGCTTCTAAGTTGCTATTAAAAAAGGACGGCGGCCGGTTCATATAGCAGCCATACAGTGATGAGGCAGCTCCCCATACCATACCAAAAACCTTCAAAATTCCGCCCTAGATCAGGATATACTTCGGCACGATTGACCCTGAAGATCATGTGACTTACGTCACCGTTGTGAAAGGCAACGACCTCGCTAAATAGCAAATGTCCTCCATTTTGCTAAAAACGTTTGGCGAAACCCTCACGGGAGGAGCATTAACATGGTATTCACAACTACCTGCATACTAAAAACTTTCTAAGAGATGACCGACAAGTTCATAACGGCCCATGCCGAAGCCAAGAAGGCCGAGGCGAGAGTAATTAACATATTTTCAATTAAACAGGCCCTAGGGGAGGGGCTGCAGGACTTCCTTGCATGGTTCAACCAAGTGAGGATGACTTTGCCAAACGTATCCGAAGGGATGACGGTCGCAGCCTTTTAGAACGGGTAGATCCTGAACGGGTACTCATCGAAACGAAAGAGGTATTCCCCCTATTATGAGCTCGTAATTTTTGTGTGCCACCTGTAAGCACGTGATTTTTGCTTCACGGACAATCGCTCCAAAAGAAAATAAAAATAGTGACAAATGGCTTCGCTGTACAAATTTTTTTTCTTTTCATGACATGTGTTGTTAGTCGTTTGTGGGTCTGTCCATTTTGCATCTAGTCATTATCAAACAAAAATACAAAAAATATGTGCCGTTAAAAGAAAATTCAAAAAATATAAATATATGTGCGTCGTTCGTTCTAGGTTGTGATTTAACTTACTTAAATATTTTTTGTGATAATTATGTGGAAATGTTACAGTGTTGTTGATTTTAATTTCACTATTTTATTATTATCTCATTTTTGTTTAAAAGAAAGAAAAAAAAAGCAAAAGAGTGAAGGAAAATCGGTTTGGGCCCAAAAGAAATGAAACAAAAACAGGCCCAAACCAGCACTCAGACCCAGTCCAAGTCCAGGCCTGCCCAGGCACCTCCTGAAACGACGCCGTTTCAGGCAAATCAATCTGAGCCGTCTGTCCAGGCCAATCCAACGGCTCAAGGATCTCTTTCAGCAACCCATTTTCAAACCCGACCCAGGAACCAATCCGACCCAACCCCTCACTTAAACCAAACGACCCCGTTTAACTACCAAACGACCCCGTCTCATTTCTCACCCTCAGATCCAAGCCGTTGAGATCATCTGATCTAACGGCTCAGATCCAATCCCATAGACCATATATAAACCTTCCCTTACACCCCACGCCCCCTATACCAGCACCCCATCCCTTCGTCCCCAAGCTCAAACCCGGACCTCCCATTAGAAACCCTAGCCGCCCCTGTCTTCCTCGCCATTAAAGCCGGCGGCACGAACGCCGGTGACCACCTCCTGAACACCCTAAGACCCCCTCACTCTCCTGAACATGGATCTACTATCCATTTGCCTCGAATCACTTTCGTTCGTCTCGAATCTTCATTTGAAGATTTGAGTCGAACCCGGACCTATGCCAAGTTACCCCATCTTCATACCAGACACTCCCCTGACCCTCCTCGTGACCAAACCAAGCTTGGTTTGGTCCCGAATCTACACACAACTCCTAAAAAATCAGATCTGGAGATCCGAAACCTAGAACACTAATAGCCTTGGAATCCGGCCGGTCTTAACAAAGGTTTGAGGTTTAATGGATCTTAACCAAGGTGTTCTCATGTGAGAACACCCTGGTTAAAATTTGTTCGGCCTCAAAGGGTCAAAGCTAAGTCGAATTTGGGACAGTTTGGTTTAAACTCTTTCAGTAAGTTTTCTTTCTCTTTGTTTTAGTTTTGATTGAATGGTTAGCATGCTTTGTTGTGCCTGTTTGTTATTGTGTGATGTTTTCTTAATTTCTCCCGTCTCTGTCAAAGACCTTTTATTTGGTCGTTTGATTTTCTATGTGTGCTCTGATTATACTCTGTGATATACATGTTCGTCAATTAGATTAGTCGTCAAAAGAGTTTAATTCATATAGGTTCCCAGTGTTTGAACAAAGTTGTCTGAAGTTATTTGGGACTATATACGTGTTGTTTATATGAACGATTGATTGTTATGTGTTACGATTAATATAGTCGAGTCGATATATGTCGTCAATTAGTTTCAGTCGTTAATGGTAACAACTTGATTCGTGTTGTTTATTTCTGCTATGATCGTATTTGAATCCCATTAGGAACTGGATTGAATTGCCAATTAAGCTTGTTCAAATTGAATTAAAGAACATCTAGGGGGAGGGTTATAATGGCAGCTCAGACTTGGATTTTAAAAGACGATGCCATGTTTATTTGGTTTAGACAGTCTGGGCAGCATGTGTATGGTTAGCTTTAGGGAATTAAAATAATTGGACAGCATGTGAGGTCAGATTATATTCCTGCTGCCCATACTTTGGGTTAAATAAATAAGGGACTAGGACACTTTAACAAAAGAGGAGAGAGGGGCTGACAGGGATTTCATGGGAGTTTTGGTTATTTAAAAGAAGTGGGTGGAAAAACAACGAAAAGGGGGAATTTTGAGTTGTCAAAACAGACTGTTAAAGTATTAAGGTTAGGCTATAAAAGAGGGGGACCTTCGATTAGAAAAGGGGGGGGGGGAATTTTTGGAGTCTTGAGGCTGGAATTTTTAGTCTTGAGAAAGGTTTTGTGAGTTTAAAGAAAAGACTGAAAATAGAAGAGAGTTTCAGTAAAACATTGTAACCAAACACTGTCTGAGAGCTATATAAGAGTTCATATTGGTCAAGCTGTCTTGGCCAAGTTCAGTTTCTTTAGCACTGACTGAGCTGTTTCTGGTTGTTGAATTGGTAGTGTTGCTGCATTGAATACTCTGTTATTGCTGTTTATTTCATCACTCTTTCCTGGGATTTGCTCGTTTGGTACACAACTATCTGTTGGTTCTTTTGTTCTGGGAAATACTGCTGGTTGTCTGTGGACTGTAGAAAACACTTGTGGTTGTTGGTTGTTGCTGTGTGTCTGCTGCTGTTGTTGTTTGTGACACACTACTCAACTGATTATTCCCTTTCTTCCTTTCCTTTCTATACCAGGTACACACCCAATACACTGTCAGATGTAGCTGGAAATTTGAGCATGAATGTAAATGAAAGACCTGAAGAATGTTTTTTTATATACATAGTTTGTTACCTTAAATATCATGTAATGTAGAAAATTTTATGCTTGTTTTGGGATGCTGGAGATAGCCTTCAGGCCTAATAACTGTCAATGAATGGTAGTTGAATGTTAGATTGTGTATATAGGATGGTGATAAGAGTATGCCCAAGGCAATAGGTTGTATCTCAGATTTAGTGCAATAGTGTAGTATAAGCATGTAATGTATGCCAAGCATGAAAATCGTACACTGTAAATTAATTTCTTTCCTTTCCAATAAATATTCCATATATAACTGCTAAAACCCTGTTTTTTTAGATAAAGAACACGGTTTACAATCTCAACCCCACGAGGGTCGAGCCCGGGTCAAAACAGACCCGGCAGGCTCGCATCGAACAAGCAGTGGCCCAGGTCTGGCCAATCACGCTTGGGCTGGATTTGGGCCCGTGGTTACTTGTTCGGCTGTCTGTGCATGCAGCCCCGTTTCGGATTTTTAAGCCTTTCTGAATGTTGTTACAAACAACTTCAAACATGTAATTAATTAGGACTATCTACTGTTTTCAATTGATAGGGACAAACACGACAAGAAACGTAGTTGCTATAGGATATCCTTTTAAAATAAGAACGAGATGAGCCTCGACGGAAATAATCAAAACGCGCAGATGCGGGGCCCTTGTTAGATGTATATTATCGAAGCATTTAGTTTCCAGGACGGGTTGTTTAGCAAATCTCACAACCCTCCTAAGATAACAATATGTTAGACTCTTTAGGATGCGCCTTAATAAATCTTACCTTCTTAAACTCGGGTGCACATTTATGTGACCCAAATCCAATTCTCAACGGAGTCGAAGTGTGTTTCTAATCACGGGTACATTGATTGTGACGTGGTTCGAGATGCGTGTCCATGACGTTGCAAATTCATTTTTTAAAAAAAATAAGAATGAGATGAGCCTCGCCAAAATAAAAAATTGCGGGGCCCTCAGTAAATATTTGCTTTAAAATGGTTTAGAATTCAGGATGGACCGTTTAGTAGAATTCCACGGTCCTACTCAAAATAAATACGCTAGTCGCTTTAGGCGCGCCTTTAATAATTTAATTTCCTCAAACTCGGGTGTGCATTGATGTGATCCAAATCCAAATCTCAACGGAGTCAAAGTGTGTCGACGACCACGGGTACATTGATTGTAACGCGGTCCGAGATACATTTTCACAACGTTGCAATTCTTGATAAAAACAGTAAACGATAAAAGCGGTTGAAAGTTAAATTTTGCACATAAGTTCACAATTGTATAAAATCAGATAATCAAACCGAATATAACAGTTGAGCGACCGTGCGAGAACCACGGAACTCGGGAATGCCTAACACCTTCTCTCGGGTTAACAGAATTCCTTATCCGGATTTCTGGTACGCAGACTGTAATATAGAGTCATTATTTTCCTCGATTCGGGATTAAATTGGTGACTTGGGACACCCTAAATCTCCCAAGTGGCGACTCTGAAATAATTAAACCAATCCCGTTTCGATTGTCCTTTAATTGGAAAAAACTCTCTTGCACCCCTCGGGTGCGGAAAAAGGAGGTGTGACAGCTCTGGCGACTCTGCTGGGGATGAAACCCAGAACCACTGGTTCAGGGTTCAAGAATTCGAGCTTAGAATAATTGTTATATTTGGCTTTATTATCTGATCTTTATTACATGTTTTTGCATAACGTGCTAAATGTTGTCTTTTACCGCTTTGATATTATCTGAACTGTATATAAACTGTGCCGAAACCCTTCTCTTCTTACCTCCGGGGAGAAGCTCGCTGGTCGAGACTCCCTATTCTGTTAGTGTCAATACCTGAAATAAGAAAGAGGTCGGACAAGTTACAAAGCCGGACGATCTCGCGGGTCCCCGGTACGTAGCCCCCTCCTCGACTCGAGTTGTCCGCTCGGGTACACAGTCTAGAACAAATACCCAGGTTACGAACCTAAAATAACTTGACTTCATGCCGGATCCCTAGTAGGAACGCTTATTTGCATCATGTTGCATTTGACTTAGGGGACTCAACACAGGGGTTGGGTCCGTCTAGGACAGGCAGCCTGAAACGAAAAAGACCACCCTGCTGCATCTTGTTTGTGTTGTGCATTTATTTGCTTCGGTTCCGCATGTCGACCGGTTCCTAAAAAAAAGGGGAAAATAGCAGCGTAGGGGAGATAATTACTATTTTTGGAAAATAAAACCAATGTCCAAGTAATGTCAAAACCTCGCCGGAATTTTTCTAAAAAAAAAAACCTGTCTTTTATTGAGGAGTTATTAAAAAAAAAATATTTTTCTTTTATCACTTTCAAAATCAAAAAAAAAAAAAAGATATTTATTTGTAAAAAATGGAAAATCCATAATTCAAAAAATGTGTTGTTTCTTTTGTAGTACCCCTTTTATAAATTCAGACTAATGGTCCAAATATTAAAAAAAAAAATATTTTTTCTTTAGTCTTTATCTTTTTTCAAAATAATACTTATTCCTAATTTCTAGGTTTTCTCTATTCATGATATGCCCAAACTACGCCGGTTTGATTCTCACCGGATGTGAGATACGTAGGCAACCCTCGTCGGGTTCAACCCCCATTTTTGCTAAAATAGCCAAAATTAATGAAAAAAAAATGCGTTTCAAATAGCCACAATAATAAATCGGTGACGCTGTTTTGTCATAAATAGCCGAATGTTCCCGAAAGGGACGCCGGAAGGCTGACTTTGCATAAATAGCCACCTTTGGGTCTTGTTTAGCATCTTGTCCAGTAGACCCACACAGCCTTAAGATCTTCGTCCCCGAAATGTTTAAAGGCCGTGTTCAAAACTTGATCCCTTCTGTAAAATATTTTGGGTCAAGTCATTTTTGTTAAAATCACCTTAATAAATGTGCAGGATGAGCACGATGCAAAATGAACATTTTTCAATAATGACCAAAATCCCTGCCAAGTTACGGCTATGGTGGAATGATCTAGGTGTTGAAGGACAAAATGAGGTTAAGAAATATCTGAAAGGTCTTGTGGGTCTGTTGGAAATCCAGCCTCGGGGAGATATCATAAGAGCTTTGGTTACCTATTGGGACCCGGCGCACAATGTTTTCCATTTCTCTGATTTTGAGCTCACCCCGACTTTGGAAGAAATGGCCGGATACATCGGGAATACTGAACTTCCCTTGAGGGAAAAATACTTGGTCGCCCCAAGAGTCGTCACGGTACATCGGTTCCTAGATTCATTGAAAATACCTAGAACAGTCCACAACCCGGATCTGGCAGCCGGATTTTGTACTCCATGCTTCATATATGATAGGTACAGTCACGAGGGGGGATTCAATAATCCAATCAACAAACTGTGCAGCAAAGGAGTTCGTCAGAAGTGGGACAAGCACAGACGGGTAGCGTTCATGATGATGTTCCTGGGCCTTCTGGTATTTCCAAGGAAAGACGGAAACATTGATTTGAAGATATCCGGGGTCGTCAGCACTTTACTCACGCAAAGTGACAGTACTCTCGCGCCTATGGTGGTGTCCGACATCTTTCGAGCTCTTACAGCTTGTAAAGCTGGGGGAGATTTCTTCGAAGGTTGTAACTTGCTCCTACAGATATGGATGTCCGAGCACCTCTGCCATCATTCCGAGATTTTGAGCCTTGGTTCCCCGGAAAAGACCTGCATAGAAGAATCTTACACGAGAACCAAAGAGATCAGTTGCCCAAAGGAGTCCTGGCATGGACCTCGTTCTTTCAAGCTCTTACTGCCAGCCAAATACAATGGACGTTGGGATGGTTGCCTGTTGATGAGATCCTGTATATGTCTGCAGCTAAAACTCATTTCTTACTAATGGGGCTTAAGAGCATTCAACCTTACGCACCCTGCCGAGTTTTGAGACAGTTTGGAAGATGCCAGACAGTACCTCATGAGGAAGATCTTAGCACTCAAGCACTTGAGATAAGTCCTGACGGACAGTTTCCAGAAGCGAAAATCCGCCGAGTCTGGAGTGAGTGTCAATATTTGAAATCAGATACTTGCGTACGGGATCGAGCCAAAGGTGAGACGGCACCAGGTTACATCGCGTGGTACAGAAGGGAACTTGAGCATGAAAGGCCGGCTAAGAGACCCCACATCCTGAATTTCGCTGAAACATCGCAAAAACAATGGGATTGGCTAGGAAAAGAAAGAGGCTATTGCGCCGAAATCAGCAGGTTGAAACAACAAGTGGAAAGCTTGAAATATGAGCACAATGTGCAGGCTGCTGCCAATCTGGGAGAGCGGAACAGGTTAATTCAGGAAAACAAAATGCTCAGATCCCAGATCCAACAGATAAGGATGAATGCGGATGAACAGCCAAGGCGTCGATCAGACGAGCAGCTGATAAAAAGGCTAAAAGGTGAAATCAGGGAATGGAAAGATGGTTTGGAGAAATCCGAAAACGTCATAGCAGAGCTCAGGGCACAGTGGGATACACGAGTACATAAGCATCGCCGATGCTTGAACCAAGTGAAACATGACCACGAGAAGACTGTTGCCAAAATAAAGAGAGAGATGGCTACACTTAAGTTTAAAGCAGTTAAGCGGGCCAGGGATTTCCAATTGGAGAGTAGATATTGTTACGACCTGTTGGCCCAAATGAAGACAGAAGTACGACAACTGAAGAATCAGCATATACAAGACTCACAGGTATTCAAGACGTGCAGTGATCAAATAAGACACCTACTCATAGAGAAGAAACAAACCAGAGATAAGATCAGGGCCATTGCCCATGCCATCATCAGACGGTGTCGGCGGTGCGAAAACATGACCTGCGTTACCGTTCTCCCAGCAGTGATGGGTTATGTCAAACAGACCATGCACGAGTTGGAGCAGCTCGAAAGGGATCTCGCACCTAGAACCGCGAAAAGGCCGAATGATGCCGCGCGGGTCCCTAAGTTGGAAAATTAACCTCCGGTCGAGTCTTGTTTTAGTTGAGCTTTGATGCTTTCCCATATGTTGTTTTCTATTTTTCTTTCAATCAAATAGGGTCAAAGAACCGTGGAGTCTGTACTGTTGCTATTTTGTTTGAAGCAATGTGTAATAGCAAATTTTGATAAATTAAGTGACTCCGGAAGAATTTCTATGTGTCTTTATTTTGAGGCAGAACTACGCCTGGTCTGATTCACGCGGGGACGTGATACGTAGGCAATCCCCATAAGATTCGACCGCTTTTAATAAAATAAAGAAAAGAAAATACAAATAAAATAAAACACAGAGTTCCCAAAATACTTTAAAAGGACGAACGAGCAAACTGGGATGACGCATGTTGTTTGAAGCAAAGCATGTAGGAACGGTTAACTGCATAAGTGCATTGCATCCTCTATGTGTTATGGTCAAATCTGTTAAACTCTAACGCTAACGAAGTTTGTTATTGTCTGATTCAGACAAGTTAGTTGTTAAAGAACTCTGGCAACACACTCCTACCAAACCAGATCCAAAGGACCGGTAGCAACAAGCATGACTACTTTAGAGAATAGTAATGAGGAAGAAAGGCCAATGAGCCAGTTGCTAAAAGAAGCGATGGAAAAGATTGAAAGGATGGGACTAGAGATGAATGCAATGCAGCTAGCCCTAGCCAAAACACAAAAGAGCCCTGAAACACTGGGACACATGCCGGAATACCCTCACTCTGGCCCTTCCACAAGCCGTCCAAATCCCCTTTATCATCAAGAAAGAAGCCCTCATGATTCCCAAGCTCCACCACCCCATCAACCTCTCCCAACACCCAATATTCCCATTTTTGTGGGACCGACCTCAGCCCCTTTGCAGAGAACGACCAGTGAGCCATTGTTTCAGGCTCACGATACCCAATACTATCCCCCTGAGCCTACATTCCATGCACCCGAACCACAGGCTTACAATCCCCATTTGGAAGTACCGGCAGAGGTTGAGAAGCCGGTTAAGGCCCCTGAACAGGATGAAGTGTTGAGAAAGTTCAAAAGCCTGGAGCAATCCTTCAGGAACTTGCACGGGCTGGGCAATCAAGTCAGCGTGGCATACAAAGATCTGTGCCCTTTCCCAGACGTCCAACTCTCGGTTGGTTTTAAGATGCCTAAGTTTGATTTATATGAAGGGCACGGTGATCCCATGGCACATTTGCGGGGATTCTGTAGCAAAATGAGAGGGGCAGACGACAAGGATGAGCTGTTGATAGCTTATTTCGGCCAAAGTCTGAGCGGATCTGCACTAGAATGGTATACCAGGCAGGATTTCAGCAGGTGGTACACATGGGATGATCTGGCGCAGGCTTTTGCAGGTCATTTCCAGTACAATCTAGAGATAGTCCCTGACCGCCTCACATTATTGAGAACTGGGAAGAAACCCGGGGAAAGTTTTCGCGAGTTCGGGTTCCGCTGGAGAGAACAAGCAGCTAGAGTCGATCCTCCCATGAGAGAGGGAGAGATGGTGGACTATTTTTTGCAGACATTGGATCCAACCTACTTTGGTCACTTGGTGACAACGGTTGGAAAATCTTTCAACGAGGTGGTCAAGATAGGGGTCATGATAGAAGAGGGTTTGAGGTCTGACAAGATCTTGAACTATTCGGCACTCAAGGCCACAACCCAGGCCATTCAAAACGGCACGGGAGGTGCGTTGAGAAGAAAGAAAGAAGAGGTTGCCACGATCGAGGCAGGCAGTTGGTCCAGGGCTGGCAGGCCACACTACAACCAACCCAGACCTCACAGGTCAGAATACCCATACAGCCCACCACAAAATTTCTATCCACCTCGAGAACCACATTGTTCCGTACACCAAGCCCAGGCATACACTCAGCCTCCGGTTCGCCCACAATGGCGCGCACCGGCCCCCCACAACACATACCCAGCTCCACATAATAACTACCCACCGCAAAACACCTACCCTCCACCAAGGGCATATAGAAACCCTTCAGGGATAGGCTTTCGGGGAAATCCAGATGCTAGGAATGACAGGTTGCGGAAGCAGAGAACTTTCACAGAGCTGGGAGAAACCTACACCGCTTTGTTCCACAAGCTGCGGCAATTGGGTTTGGTTAGTCCTGTCCAGACTCGAGAACCAAATCCCCCACCTCAGAATTTGGATCGATCAATCAGTTGTGAATACTGTTCAGGGATGCTCGGGCATGATACCGAGAAGTGCTGGAAATTAAGGCATGCCATACAAGATCTTATTGACACCAATAAGATCGAGGTCCAGACACCAGAAGCTCCTAACATCAACCAAAACCCACTGCCAGCGCACCACGAAACTCACATGATTGAGTTGGTATGTGAAGGAGGAGAAATGAGAAAACCTTCACAAACAGTGATGATGATCCAAGCCGCCCCAAAGGAAGTCTCAACCAGTGGAGAAACGAGTGTACAATCGCAGGGAGAAGGCATCAAGCCGGTAGTGATATTGGGAAAGAGCCCGTCCGCCATAACAAGCAAACCCGAGCCAAGCAAGTTGGTAATACCAGGGATCCCGCCCACACCGGCGGTCGTGTTGAAAGGGGTATGTAGAGAACGGGTGACCATAAAGCCTGTGGTCCAGCTGCCGATGATTGACAGCAGGGCTGTGCCTTGGAAATATGAAAAGGCGTTGGTGATGTACAAAGGAAAGCAGGTGGAAGAAGTCAGTTGTGAGGCGCAAGGGCTGACTCGATCAGGTCGATGTTTTGCTCCGGTGGAGCTAAGAAAAACCAACCCAGTGGCAACCAAGAAGCCAGTGTCCGAAGAAGAGGCTGAAGAATTCCTGCGGAAGATGAAAGTACAAGACTATTCTGTGGTTGAGCAGCTGAGAAAAACACCGGCTCAGATCTCACTATTGTCATTACTCCTCCATTCTGAGGAACATCGTCGGGCCCTGTTGAAGATATTGAACGAGGCTCATGTACCCAGTGAGATTTCTGTAAACCACCTGGAAACCATTGCCAGCAAGATTTTCGAGGTGAATAGGGTAACATTCTCAGATGATGACCTGCCAGTGGAAGGTACGGAGCATAACAAAGCTCTATACCTAGCTGTCCAATGTGAAGACTCGGTGGTAACTCGAGTATTGGTGGATAACGGCTCAAGCGCCAATATTTTTCCATTATCCACTTTGGACCAGTTAAAGATCGACCGCGGAAGAATCCGGAAGAATAGCATCTGTGTCCGGGGGTTTGACGGAAACGGAACAGCCACTGTAGGGGATGTTGTGCTTGAACTGACCATTGGGCCAGTCCTGTTTACCATGGAATTCCAGGTGTTAGATGCCACAGTTTCTTATAACCTGCTGTTAGGACGACCCTGGATTCATGCAGCAAGGGCGGTGCCTTCCACCCTACATCAGACAGTGAAGTTCGAGTGGGAAAGACAAGAGGTCGTGTTACACGGCGAGGATACAACATGCACCATGGGCGGAACCATTGTACCTTTCATAGAGACCGCTGATGACAAAGGTCCTTGGGTCTACCAGATTTTCAATACAGGGTCGGCCAACAAAATTTCTGAAGGAGAAATCATCCCACACCCTAGGGTAGCTGCCGCAACAGTCATGATGGTTTCAGAAATGCTGGGAAACGGATTCTTGCCGGGAAAAGGCCTGGGAGTCGAGCTTCAAGGGATAGTCCAACCTGTCTCCCTTCCTAAAAATCTGGAAACTTTCGGATTGGGGTTCAAACCAACCGCAACAGATAGGAAGCAAGCGCGAAAAATGAAGAAGAGGGTTTGGTTTCTGCCTAAACCGGTGCCACGTCTTTCAAGGTCTTTTGTCAAAGCAAATGCCAAGGGGTCGCCGGTCCCAAAGATTCGAGGACCTTTGATCGGTATAAATGAAGACCTGAATCAGAGTTTTGAGAGGCTATTCGCGGATGTCAGTATGGTGGAAGCTGGAGAAGGTTCTAGCAGAGCAGAGATACAGTTTGTGGGGCCTGAGGCCAAGACCAACAATTGGACAGTTACTCCTCTTCCTGTCCGAGGGGAGTCTTGGTAGTAGGCTTTGATTTATGTTTTGTGTGTTTTGTTTTGTCCGGATTATTCAAGGGTGTAATCCAAATTTTACTTTCGTTTTGTAAAAGTGTGAACCCTTTTATGCCGCAAGCTTAATAAAGTTCTTTTCTTTTGTTCCATTTTAATTTTGTTTTGTTCTTTTTCTTTCTGAACAGTTCTCTTTTGACTGGTTCTAATGACATGGCATGCACAACGGATCTTCGACCTAGTCTAATAAATCAATCTGAATCCCACTCAATGATGCAAGAGGTCGTTTGTGATGATGAATCTGAATGTGATGAAGGTGAAGCCTTCGAAGAGGTAAACCGAGAATTATGCCAATTTGAAGAGAAACCCAAGCCTAACCTAAATGACACCGAGGCTGTGAATCTAGGAGACGCTGATAACGTCCAAGAAACCAAAATTAGCATCCACATTGAGCCGAATGTCAGAGAAGAATTGATCAAAACCCTCATGGAATTCAAAGATGTTTTTGCATGGTCCTATGACGATATGCCTGGAT
The DNA here is from genome assembly GCF_000393655.2 of Nicotiana sylvestris. Classification (NCBI taxonomy): domain Eukaryota; kingdom Viridiplantae; phylum Streptophyta; class Magnoliopsida; order Solanales; family Solanaceae; genus Nicotiana; species Nicotiana sylvestris. The sequence continues at coordinate 5,791,328 of NC_091064.1, forward strand.
TAAGCACCAATTTAGTGGTTCATAAATTGCCCACTGACCCGGCATACCCTCCGGTCAAGCAAAAACTAAGGAAATTTAAAATAGAAATGAGTGTAAAAATCAAAGAAGAAGTGGTTAAGCAATTGCAAGCGAAGGTCATTCGGGTCACTCGATATCCCGAGTGGTTGGCCAATGTGGTACCAGTCCCAAAGAAGGATGGAAAAATCAGGGTGTGCGTCGACTACCGCAACCTCAACAAAGCAAGTCCCAAGGACAATTTTCCGTTACCCAACATTCATATCCTGATCGATAATTGCGCTGGGCGCGAGATCGGATCCTTTGTGGATTGCTATGCGGGTTATCATCAGATCCTAATGGACGAGGAGGATGCTGAGAAGACAGCGTTTATTACGCCATGGGGAACCTACTGCTATCGGGTAATGCCGTTTGGGTTAAAGAACGCCGGGGCAACATACATGCGAGCAATGACTGCTGTGTTTCATGACATGATACACAAGGAAATCGAGGTGTACGTCGATGATGTGATCATCAAATCTTGGCGTCAGGAGGACCATGTGGCAGACCTAAGGAGATTTTTCCAAAGACTCCGAAGGTATGACATCAAGCTTAACCCGGCCAAATGCGCATTCGGGGTTCCATCAGGAAAGTTGCTAGGATTCATCGTCAGTCGACGGGGGATTGAGTTAGACCCATCCAAAATTGAGTCCATCCGAGATTTGCCACCGCCAAGGAACAAAACAGAGGTAATGAGTTTGCTGGGTAGACTCAATTACATCAGCAGGTTCATCGCTCAACTCACAGCAACTTGCGAACCCATATTTCGGTTGCTGAGAAAGGATGCTGCGGTAGGTTGGACGGCAGAGTGTCAGGAGGCTTTCGACCAAATCAAAGGGTATCTGTCTAATCCACCCGTATTGGTCCCGCCTAAGCCCGGGAAGCCCTTAATTCTTTACCTGACGGTCTTGGAAAATTCATTTGGTTGTGTACTGGGGCAACATGATGACACAGGAAGGAAAGAGCAGGCCATCTACTATCTTAGCAAGAAATTCACAGTACATGAGGTCAAGTACACCCAACTCGAGAAAACATGCTGCGCCTTAACTTGGGTAGCTCAGAAGTTGAAGCACTACCTGTCTTCATATACTACTTATCTCATATCCCGTTTGGACCCATTGAAATATATCTTTCAGAAACCTATGCCCACGGGAAGGTTGGCAAAATGGCAAATTCTGCTCACAGAGTTTGATATCGTCTATGTAACAAGGACGGCCATGAAAGCCCAGGCGCTGGCAGACCATTTGGCAGAGAATCCCGTTGATGAAAAATACGAGCCCTTAAGAACGTATTTTCCTGACGAAGAGGTAATGCATACAAATGAGTTGGAATTACCTGAGGAACCGGGTTGGAAGCTTTTCTTCGATGGAGCTGCAAACGCAAAAGGGGTTGGAATAGGAGCAGTACTCATTTCTGAAACAGGACGGCATTATCCTGTTACGGCTCAACTACGCTTCTATTGCACCAACAATATGGCCGAGTATGAGGCTTGCATTCTGGGTCTGCGCTTGGCTGCTGACATGGATGTCCAAGACGTCTTGGTCTTGGGAGACTCGGACCTCTTGGTACATCAAATTCAGGGTGAATGGGAAACACGAGATCTAAAGCTCATACCATACCGACAATGCTTGCATGATCTGAGCAAGCAATTTCGATCGGTGAAGTTCAAACACATCCCGAGAGTTCACAATGAGGTTGCGGATGCCTTGGCCACCTTAGCATCAATGCTGCACCACCCTGACAAAATGTATGTTGATCCTCTACACATCCAGGTCCGTGATCAGCACGCCTACTGCAATGCCATAGAAGAAGAAGCAGATGGCGAACCCTGGTTTCATGATATCAAGGAATACCTCAGAATGGGGATATATCCAGAACATGCCTCTGGAGACCAAAAAAGAGCCCTTCGGCGTTTGTCGAATGGTTTCTTCCTCAGTGGAGGAGTATTGTACAAAAGAACCCCGGATTTGGGATTGTTGAGATGCATAGATGCCAGTCAAGCAACGACGGTTATGGCAGAGGTACATGCTGGAGTTTGTGGGCCACACATGAGCGGATATGTATTGGCAAGAAAGATCCTTCGAACAGGGTGTTATTGGCTCACCATGGAACACGACTGTATCACTTTTGTGAGGAAATGCCATCAGTGCCAGATACATGGAGATTTGATTCATTCTCCGCCAACAGAGTTACATACGATGTCAGCACCCTGGCCGTTTGTGGCATGGGGCATGTATGTCATTGGGCCCATCGAGCCAGCAGCGTCCAACGGTCATAGGTTCATTCTAGTGACCATTGATTACTTCACCAAATGGGTTGAGGCTAAAACCTTCAAATCAGTAACCAAGAAGGCAGTGGTGGACTTTGTTCACTCCCATATCATCTGCAGATTTGGGATCCCAAAAGTGATCATCACGGATAACGGTGCGAATCTTAATAGCAGCTTGATGAGAGAGGTATGCCAACAATTCAAGATTACACACCGCAATTCCACCCCATATCGTCCCAAGGCGAATGGAGCAGTCGAAGCAGCCAATAAGAATATCAAGAAGATACTGCGAAAAATGGTGGAAGGGTCCAGACAATGGCACGAGAAATTACCCTTTGCTTTGTTGGGTTACCGCACTACCGTCCGAACTTCCACAGGAGCAACTCCTTATTTGTTGGTGTATGGAACTGAGGCCATAATACCAGCGGAGGTCGAAATTCCGTCCCTCCGAATTGTCGCCGAAGCCGGAATTAATGATGATGAATGGGTCAAAGCTCGATTGGAACAGTTGAGCCTGATAGATGAGAAAAGATTGGCAGCAGTGTGCCATGGTCAACTGTACTAGAAGAGAATGGCAAGAACATATAATAAGAAGGTGCGCCCCAGGAAGTTTGAAGTAGGGCAGCAGGTGTTGAAGAAGATCTTCCCACATCAGGTCGAGGCAAAAGGCAAATTCGCCCCAAATTGGCAAGGGCCTTATATCGTGACCAGAGTATTGTCCAACGGTGCTTTGTGTTTGACAGATGTCGAAGGTAGATGTGTCGACATGGATATCAATTCAGATGCAGTCAAGCGATATTATGCGTGATTTATTTAATTATGGCAATTTTTGGTTATTTGTTTGTATTTGGCATTTATTGGATAATGAGATGACGGAGGCAATTCTTTCTTCTATCCAAACACTTTTTAACCCTTGTTTCCCCCTTTGAGCCTTAAGTTATTCTTTCATACCCCTCTTTTGGAATCACTAATGGAAAAGACATGGAAAAAAAAGAAGAAAAGAAAGGAAAAGAAAAGAAAAAGAAAAAGAAAAGGAAAAGAAAATGAAAAGAAAGAAAAGAAAAATCAAGGAATATAAAACCGTGGGAACTACGTTTGACCTGATTCCTCAAAGAGGATACGTAGGCGCCTCACGGCTCGGTCATAGTATGCATCATAGTGAATATAGGATGCATAATGTACATAGTGTGCATAATAAGCACAACGTGCGTAACGCACATAGCGCAACATAAGTGTAAAAAAATAAATTCCCCAAGCAAGAAAACTGGGGCAGAGGTTATGTTTTTAAGTTCCAACAAAGGTTTGATTCCAAAAGTTATAGCACATCACCCATCAAATTATTTTCAATTTCATAGCCTTTCTTTAACTCCACACCAAAACCAACATCAACGTCCAAAAGACCTCCCGATCAATGTTCAAGAGATGTCGAGTCAGGTAAATAAGACCGAGAATAATACACCGATCCCCAGCAAAGAAGAGGATCATAAGACTGGGAATGAATTGATAGTCGAAGGAATCTCCAGAAGAGAGGATCGTATCTACAACGCCCCGAAAGAAATAAAATGAGAGAGTCTTATCGGTGAAAACCTTCACAGGCACCGAGAGGCGATGTAAGATGAGAGGTATGAAATGAGAGTCTTATTGGTGAAAACCTTCACAGGCACCATAGGGCACCGGGAGATGAGAGAAAAGAGAGAGTCTCATTAGTGAAAACCCCTCGAAGGGCACTATGAGGCGACAAGACGAATCAGCAAAAGCTACCACGTTTGCAACAAAATGCACAGTCATTTATCATCCCCAGCAAGTCAGACCATCGGGCAAATCGATTGATACAAATAGACTGGGTCAGGAATCTATGGTGCACGTCATGATCACGGGGACCAGTCATGTTCTCCAGATAAGTTCTTTTGAGTTTCTTTTCCCCACCAAATATGGGTTCAGAAAGATTTTCTTCTTCTATCTTCTATCTTTTCTCCCTAAAATTCGTCTTGAAAAGAATTTTTCAAAGTTTACTACCAGAAACCAGAGGGGAATTTATCCAATGCAGAATAATACAAACAGTCTTAGAAGCCGATCCCAGGCAATACAGTGATCGTGCCCGACAATTTTGGAGGAAGTAAGCTCCTAAAGGGAGTGGTGTCGGGAGTTAAAAGAAGACTCCCACAGAATATGCTTAAAGAGAAAGCAGAAAAGGGGATTAAATGAGAGCCAATCCCCAGCGGGCTAGAGGCCCCCAACAGGCAACTTTGCCCACTAATCAATTGGGACGTGGAGCAAGAAAAGAGAAGAAAGGAAAATCATCCGCCAGAAAGGCACCCTCTACCACCACGATAAAAACTAATTAAATCCCTTTGTCTGCTGCAGGAAAACAAAGGATTGATGATGGCAGCGAGAGGCAACGCCAGGGAAGTCACCAAAAACCGGGGCAGAAAATTTTCTGCCGATTGTCGAAAATTTTCTCGGAAGAGCGGGAAGCAATTTTAATACATTTAAGTTCTAGGTCGCCCACCAGTATAATGCGGGAATACATTTTAAGTTCTAGGTCGCCCACCAGTATAATGCGGGAATACTTTTAAGTTCTAGGTCACCCACCAGTATAATGCGGGAATACATTTAAGTTCTAGGTCGCCCACCAGTATAATGCGGGAATACATTTAAGTTCTAGGTCGCCCACCAGTATAATGCGGGAATACTTTTAAGTTCTAGGTCGCCCACCAGTATAATGCGGGAATACATTTTAAGTTCTAGGTCGCCCACCAGTATAATGCGGGAATACATTTAAGTTCTAGGTCGCCCACCAGTATAATGCGGGAATACTTTTAAGTTCTAGGTCGCCCACCAGTATAATGCGGGAATACATTTAAGTTCTAGGTCGCCCACCAGTATAATGCGGGAATACTTTTAAGTTCTAGGTCACCCACCAGTATAATGCGGCAATACATTTTAAGTTCTAGGTCGCCCACCAGTATAATGCGGGAATACATTTAAGTTCTAGGTCGCCCACCAGTATAATGCGGGAATACATTTTAAGTTCTAGGTCGCCCACCAGTATAATGCGGGAATACATTTAAGTTCTAGGTCGCCCACCAGTATAATGCGGGAATACATTTTAAGTTCTAGGTCGCCCACCAGTATAATGCGGGAATACATTTAAGTTCTAGGTCGCCCACCAGTATAATGCGGGAATACTTTTAAGTTCTAGGTCGCCCACCAGTATAATGCGGGAATACATTTTAAGTTCTAGGTCGCCCACCAGTATAATGCGGGAATACATTTTAAGTTCTAGGTCGCCCACCAGTATAATGCGGGAATACATTTTAAGTTCTAGGTCGCCCACCAGTATAATGCGGGAATACATTTTAAGTTCTAGGTCGCCCACCAGTATAATGCGGGAATACTTTTAAGTTCTAGGTCGCCCACCAGTATAATGCGGGAATACATTTTAAGTTCTAGGTCGCCCACCAGTATAATGCGGGAATACATTTTAAGTTCTAGGTCGCCCACCAGTATAATGCGGGAATACATTTTAAGTTCTAGGTCGCCCACCAGTATAATGCGGGAATACATTTAAGTTCTAGGTCGCCCACCAGTATAATGCGGGAATACTTTTAAGTTCTAGGTCGCCCACCAGTATAATGCCGGGAATACATTTTAAGTTCTAGGTCGCCCACCAGTATAATGCGGGAATACATTTTAAGTTCTAGGTCGCCCACCAGTATAATGCGGGAATACATTTAAGTTCTAGGTCGCCCACCAGTATAATGCGGGAATACATTTAAGTTCTAGGTCGCCCACCAGTATAATGCGGGAATACATTTTAAGTTCTAGGTCGCCCACCAGTATAATGCGGGAATACTTTTAAGTTCTAGGTCGCCCACCAGTATAATGCGGGAATACATTTTAAGTTCTAGGTCGCCCACCAGTATAATGCGGGAATACTTTTAAGTTCTAGGTCGCCCACCAGTATAATGCGGGAATACATTTTAAGTTCTAGGTCGCCCACCAGTATAATGCGGGAATACATTTAAGTTCTAGGTCGCCCACCAGTATAATGCGGGAATACATTTTAAGTTCTAGGTCGCCCACCAGTATAATGCGGGAATACATTTAAGCCCAACATAACAATTTTGATGAAAAGCCATACCACCAGAGAAAACAATTGAAAGGCTTGAAGAAGAGGGCATGTTCCCAGTGGACCAAGCAAAGTGATGAAAACTGGCATTCAAACGTCAGCGAAGGACCAGCGTCATCTCCCAAAGTCACAAGATAAAGGCATCAGAGGAAAGCGTTAGCCGACAAGAAAGCAAGGCAACAAGAACAAGTTGAAGATGGACAAGATTTCATGATCCTCGGTCTAGCTTAGCTTCTTGTTTTCCTTTTAGAGCAATGTAACAGGGAGATCGGTTGAGCAGTAGCATCCTACAGCAGCATACAACAGCGCACAACAACAGCAAGCAATACAGTCACACGGTAGTCCCAGCTACCAAAATTTCCCGAACTACATTGACCTGATTCCTGTTCAGCCCAGGATATGTAGGAAACCTCTGAAGCAAAGGTTCGGTCAAATCTTTTTCAAAAAATGCTTCACACGGAGTATTCGGACGGGCAAAAATCGCTCGCTTTATCTTTGCGCGAAAACCCTTCGTGTCTTCGTGCAAAGAGGGGCAGCTGTAAGCACGTGATTTTTGCTTCACGGACAATCGCTCCAAAAGAAAATAAAAATAGTGACAAATGGCTTCGCTGTACAAATTTTTTCTTTTCGTGACATGTGTTGTTAGTCGTTTGTGGGTCTGTCCATTTTGCATCTAGTCATTATCAAACAAAAATACAAAAAATATGTGCCGTTAAAAGAAAATTCAAAAAATATAAATATATGTGCGTCGTTCGTTCTAGGTTGTGATTTAACTTACTTAAATATTTTTTGTGATAATTATGTGGAAATGTTACAGTGTTGTTGATTTTAATTTCACTATTTTATTATTATCTCATTTTTGTTTAAAAGAAAGAAAAAAAAAAGAAAGCAAAAGAGTGAAGGAAAATCGGTTTGGGCCCAAAAGAAATGAAACAAAAACAGGCCCAAACCAGCACTCAGACCCAGTCCAAGTCCAGGCCTACCCAGGCACCTCCTGAAACGACGCCGTTTCAGGCAAATCAATCTGAGCCGTCTGTCCAGGCCAATCCAACGGCTCAGGATCTCTTTCAGCAACCCATTTTCAAACCCGACCCAGGAACCAATCCGACCCAACCCCTCACTTAAACCAAACGACCCCGTTTAACTACCAAACGACCCCGTCTCATTTCTCACCCTCAGATCCAAGCCGTTGAGATCATCTGATCTAACGGCTCAGATCCAATCCCATAGACCATATATAAACCTTCCCTTACACCCCACGCCCCCTATACCAGCACCCCACCCCTTCGTCCCCAAGCTCAAACCCGGACCTCCCATTAGAAACCCTAGCCGCCCCCGTCTCCCTCGCCATTAAAGCCGGCGGCATGGACGCCGGTGGCCACCTCCTGAACACCCTAAGACCACCGCACTCTCCTGAACATGGATCTACTATCCATTTGCCTCGAATCACTTTCGTTCGTCTCGAATCTTCATTTGAAGATTTGAGTCGAACCCGGACCTATGCCAAGTTACCCCATCTTCATACCAGACACTCCCCTGACCCTCCTCGTGACCAAACCAAGCTTGGTTTGGTCCGAATCTACACACAACTCCTAAAAAATCAGATCTGGAGATCCGAAACCTAGAACACTAATAGCCTTGGAATCCGGCCGGTCTTAACAAAGGTTTGAGGTTTAATGGATCTTAACCAAGGTGTTCTCATGTGAGAACACCCTGGTTAAAATTTGTTCGGCCTCAAAGGGTCAAAGCTAAGTCGAATTTGGGACAGTTTGGTTTAAACTCTTTCAGTAAGTTTTCTTTCTCTTTGTTTTAGTTTTGATTGAATGGTTAGCATGCTTTGTTGTGCCTTTTCGTTATTGTGTGATGTTTTCTTAATTTCCCGTCTCTGTCAAAGACCTTTTATTTGGTCGTTTGATTTTCTATGTGTGCTCTGATTATACTCTGTGATATACATGTTCGTCAATTAGATTAGTCGTCAAAAGAGTTTAATTCATATAGGTTCCCAGTGTTTGAACAAAGTTGTCTGAAGTTATTTGGGACTATATACGTGTTGTTTATATGAACGATTGATTGTTATGTGTTACGATTAATATAGTCGAGTCGATATATGTCGTCAATTAGTTTCAGTCGTTAATGGTAACAACTTGATTCGTGTTGTTTATTTCTGCTGTGATCGTATTTGAATCCCATTAGGAACTGGATTGAATTGCCAATTGAGCTTGTTCAAATTGAACTAAAGAACATCTAGGGGGAGGGTTATAATGGCAGCTCAGACTTGGATTTTAAAAGACGATGCCATGTTTATTTGGTTTAGACAGTCTGGGCAACATGTGTATGGTTAGCTTTAGGGAATTAAAATAATTGGACAGCATGTGAGGTCAGATTATATTCCTGCTGCCCATACTTTGGGTTAAATAAATAAGGGACTAGGACACTTTAACAAAAGAGGAGAGAGGGGCTGACAGGGATTTCATGGGAGTTTTGGTTATTTAAAAGAAGTGGGTGGAAAAACAACGAAAAGGGGGAATTTTGAGTTGTCAAAACAGACTGTTAAAGTATTAAGGTTAGGCTATAAAAGAGGGGGACCTTCGATTAGAAAAGGGGGGAATTTTTGGAGTCTTGAGGCTGGAATTTTTAGTCTTGAGAAAGGTTTTGTGAGTTTAAAGAAAAGACTGAAAACAGAAGAGAGTTTCAGTAAAACATTGTAACCAAACACTGTCTGAGAGCTATATAAGAGTTCATATTGGTCAAGCTGTCTTGGCCAAGTTCAGTTTCTTTAGCACTGACTGAGCTGTTTCTGGTTGTTGAATTGGTAGTGTTGCTGCATTGAATACTCTGTTATTGCTGTTTATTTCATCACTCTTTCCTGGGATTTGCTCGTTTGGTACACAACTATCTGTTGGTTCTTTTGTTCTGGGAAATACTGCTGGTTGTCTGTGGACTGTAGAAAACACTTGTGGTTGTTGGTTGTTGCTGTGTGTCTGCTGCTGCTGTTGTTTGTCACACACTACTCAACTGATTATTCCCTTTCTTCCTTTCCTTTCTATACCAGGTACACACCCAATACACTGTCAGATGTAGCTGGAAATTTGAGCATGAATGTAAATGAAAGACCTGAAGAATGTTTTTTTATATACATAGTTTGTTACCTTAAATATCATGTAATGTAGAAAATTTTATGCTTGTTTTGGGATGCTGGAGATAGCCTTCAGGCCTAATAACTGTCAATGAATGGTAGTTGAATGTTAGATTGTGTATATAGGATGGTGATAAGAGTATGCCCAAGGCAATAGGTTGTATCTCAGATTTAGTGCAATAGTGTAGTATAAGCATGTAATGTATGCCAAGCATGAAAATCGTACACTGTAAATTAATTTCTTTCCTTTCCAATAAATATTCCATATTTAATTGCTAAAACCCTGTTTTTTTAGATAAAGAACACAGTTTACAATCTCAACCCCACGAGGGTCGAGCCCGGGTCAAAACAGACCCGGCAGGCTCGCATCGAACAAGCAGTGGCCCAGGTCTGGCCAATCACGCTTGGGCTGGATCTGGGCCCGTGGTTACTTGTTCGGCTGACTGTGCATGCAGCCCCGTTTCGGATTTTTAAGCCTTTCTGAATGTTGTTACAAACAACTTCAAACATGTAATTAATTAGGACTATCTACTGTTTTCAATTGATAGGGACAAACACGACAAGAAACGTAGTTGCTATAGGATATCCTTTTAAAATAAGAACGAGATGAGCCTCGACGGAAATAATCAAAACGCGCAGATGCGGGGCCCTTGTTAGATGTATATTATCAAAGCATTTAGTTTCCAGGACGGGTTGTTTAGCAAATCTCACAACCCTCCTAAAATAACAATATGTTAGACTCTTTAGGATGCGCCTTAATAAATCTTACCTTCTTAAACTCGGGTGCACATTTATGTGACCCAAATCTAATTCTCAACGGAGTCGAAGTGTGTTTCTAATCACGGGTACATTGATTGTGACGTGGTTCGAGATGCATGTCCATGACGTTGCAAATTCATTTTTTTTTAAAAATAAGAATGAGATGAGCCTCGCCAAAATAAAAAATTGCGGAGCCCTCAGTAAATATTTGCTTTAAAATGGTTTAGAATTCAGGATGGACCGTTTAGTAGAATTCCACGGTCCTACTCAAAATAAATACGCTAGTCGCTTTAGGCGCGCCTTTAATAATTTAATTTCCTCAAACTCGGGTGCGCATTGATGTGATCCAAATCCAAATCTCAACGGAGTCAAAGTGTGTCGACGACCACGGGTACATTGATTGTAATGCGGTCCGAGATACATTTTCACAACGTTGCAATTCTTGATAAAAACAGTAAACGATAAAAGCGGTTGAAAGTTAAATTTTGCACATAAGTTCACAATTGTATAAAATCAGATAATCAAGCCGAATATAACAGTTGAGCGACCGTGCGAGAACCACGGAACTCGAGAATGCCTAACACCTTCTCTCGGGTTAACAGAATTCCTTATCCGGATTTCTGGTACGCAGACTGTAATATAGAGTCATTATTTTCCTCGATTCGGGATTAAATTGGTGACTTGGGACACCCTAAATCTCCCAAGTGGCGACTCTGAAATAATTAAACCAATCCCGTTTCGATTGTCCTTTAATTGGAAAAAACTCCCTTGCACCCCATCGGGTGCGGAAAAAGGAGGTGTGACACCACCTACAGAGATAGTCTACGCTCTGGAAAAGCTCGGACCAAAGGTAAAATGGCCGTAGAAGATTTGATTAGATCCAACTACCAGAAAATCTGATGCCCTCTATGAGTTCCACCAAGAACGAGGGAACAAAATTGAAGATTGTATCGCCCTATCTCAGGAAGTCGTAAATATGTTATGGCAGGGATACCTCAAAGAGTTGCTGAGCGACAGGGGGAGAACCAATTTCACCAGAGGACGCGAACAACACCAAGGACCCCCAAAGTCGCCCTCACTAGCTCCTACCATCCATATGATCATCGGCAGCAACGATGATGCCTCCATCAACATCGTAAAATTCACCACCACCCACAAGCTCAAGCAGTCAATCACCTGCGAACGGTATGACGAACTCGAAGAGAGTATCATCTTCGATAAGTCAGATGCTGATGGTTTGACTTTCCCTCATAATGATGCCCTCGTTATTACTTTACGAATTTTAGATACCGATGTGAGACGCATTATGGTAGATGATGGGATCGGAGCATGCATTATCCATCTTCGATTACTTGCACAAATGAAACTCGAAGATAAGATAGTATCGCGTTGTATCACGCTAACTGGTTTTAACAATGTAGTTGAACGGACATCTGGAGAAATCACACTCCCCGTTCTGGTCAGTGGCGTAACTCTGGAAACCACATTCAATATCATGAACCAAGACACCGCAAGACAACCATGGATATACCCTATGAAAGATGTTCCCTCCAGCTTATATCAAGTCATCAAATTCCCAGCTCCATGGGGAATATCCAGTATACGAGGGGAAAAATGCACATCCCGGGAATGCTACCGCATCGCTCTAGATAGAACAACCACCCAGCAAAAAAGGGACAAGGAAAAAGAAGCATAACAATCAGCAGGCCGTGACGAGCGCAAAGCACACACTTAAATTGTGCTCGCTAGTCAAAGATAGTATTGTATAATATCGTGTCCACATGGATTGGATTTAAACAGTATTCTTGTAGTTTGTAGCTTGATTGCTATCCAGGAGGATTAGTAGTTGAGAGTTATATGATTACTAACTTAAATAAACTAAGCATCTATAGCTATTGACTATTGACTATCGAGATAAGGAATAAACAATTAAGGTTATTAGTAGGAGAAGATAGAGTTTTGACAGGATATGTGCAAGATAATTGTTCGGGATGTAACTTTAGATAATTCACTTCTAATATTCAAGTGAGTCTCTCGAATTCACTCTATTATTAGTTCAAACGTTCAACAAAAACTCCTCTTTCGATTAAGTCTTAACCTCACAAAATGAACCAATTTAAGTATTGTGAAGATATGCAAGAATACGTAGAGGTCTTTAGGAAAACCTCTTTCGATTATTTTCCTAATTAGGTTTAATCAACGATTCAACTAGCATCTTTCGATTAACTAGAGGAATCTATGAACTCAACCCACAATATAATGTAAAGATACCACAAGTCATGCATATTTCGATTACAAGAACAAGTGAATATAGATGCAACAATTAAATCCTCCAAAACGATTCAAATACATAAAAATAGAGTAATAATCCACAAACAATCATCAATACACCAAATCCATCAAAAACCAAAAGGAACTACTCTATAGACATAGAGAAGTTCTTTAAAAATATAGCTAAAGTATAGGAAAACGTAAATTCAATCCAAACCCAAATCTTGTGTGAGGAAGGAATGATGAAATCTTTGTGCTTGTGTTCTTCCCAAGCTTCCTTAGCCTCCTTAGGTCAAGAATGTGTAAAAATCCTGTAAATGGTATTTTCCCGTGTATTTAAGCCAACCCCCAATAAACCCTTCGGACGAAACTACCCTTTTAGTGAAAATGGGAAGTCACTCTAACATTTTTGGGCTACCGTGCTGCCCCATGCGGCGCGCATGTAGGAATTCCAGAAGCCAAAATATGATTTCTGGCCACTTTTTGCACTACTGCATCGCCCCATGCGTCACAACAATGGGGAAATCCACAAAGCTCAACTTCTGTCAGGTAGCCCAAAATACACTGATGCCTCGCACTATGCATCGCATCAATGTAAATTCTCAGAGTTTGCCTTTTGCTCTCTTTTTAATATCAAGATGTGGTTCCAACCCCTGAACGTGATCTTTGATTAATTCATTGGGCTTTTACTCAGACTTCAAAGCTCCAGATAGCTTGAATTAGCTCCATAACATCTACATCACTTGGAATCACTCCTACAAGGCATAGAACACACAATACGTACAAAATACTAACAATTAAATCTCAAACAGAATTAAAGTGCAGTAAATGAGTGTGCAGTAAGAGAATAAATCACAAATTATAGTCTATCATCAACACCCCACACTTAAGCCATTGCTCGTCCTTAATCAATCAAACTACACTTTATATAGACACGAACTTTTTAAACAACTCCTAACTCATTACATCAAGAATAATTAAAATAAATTAAGCACGATAACATAACATCCCCGCCTCAAGATTTGACTCACAAGTACCATACATTTTTCACAACCCGCTCACTTACTCTAACACAGAGGTTAATGAAATTATCTTTCCTTCATGAATCATGTGCCCTCACACAACAATAGAGAGTAGTTCCACACATAATAAAATTTAAGAACAATTAGGAACTCAAGATAGAAAGAATTCACTCACTCTCAGAAGTAACATTCATATGCCACAAAAGATAAACCATAGGTTTTTCCGTAGTGTACTACTCTACTAATCGAGCTCATTCAGTCAATGATCAAGTAGGACTTTAATGGGTTGTAATGTAGGCTGCAGGACGGGTAGGATACATTTAGATATAAGAGTCACTACACCTCCCTAAGCACTTTAATACATACACTTAAATATTCAAAATCACACACTTATGTTAAACCATGACTCCACTGTCACATCAATATATATTAACTCCATACTTCTTTAAGTACAATTACATCAAGAGTTACCACTTATCAAGGAATATTTGCACAACAATACAACTATTTTTTTCTTTTTTTTTATTTAATTCAAGTGGCTCTTACTTTTTAAAAATATTGCACCTTTCTCCCTATTTCAATAGTTCTACTCAAAAGCCAAACAAACACCCCACACTTCAACTTATACGAAGTTCATAACAAATTCAAGTGCTCATGAGAGGTGAAATGTTTGAATAGATGGTTAATTCAAACAAATGGGTAGTGCTTATAATGTAGTTGCCAAAGAAATAGGATTACAAGCTCAAAGGATTTAACTAAGATACATATCAATTAGGTGGGTACAACATATAACTAGCTCAACAAAGAAACGCCTATATCACTTCCAAGACTGAATAAAACTACTATTTCGCTTTGCAAACACACGTGCAAGTTCTAGATATCAAATGCAATGCACAATATACACGAAACCTCACACACGTGACATATAACTCATTTAGGATCGGACTCATCAAAACACTCTAGTCACACTAATTAAGCAAAGTTAAGATTATACAATTTAAGATACTTATACATGAGTCAAAAATTGAGTTTAAGCGTCACAAATAAAGCACTTACTATTCTCAAGGCATAATACAATCAAGAGATATTGCTTCCATTTCAAATCACAATACAAGGTTTCCTACTCCAAAAAAATTAAAAACTAACTACACCTGGTTCAAAAAAAAATCCTTGAAAAAGAACCGCGGCACAAAGGAAAGTCAAGGGGATTTCCTTCAACTTTAATCCCTCAAGAATACAATCGAGGAAATCCATCGTTGGGAAGTCAAAATTCTCCAAAATTTCCAATCAAATGAATTACAAAAATACAATATACATCTATACGTTCTATACATATATAAATTCTCACCCCACACTTTAAATTGTGTCATGTCCCCATGACACATAAATAAAAGGCAAGAGGTAAGGAAAACTTCCATGAACATCTAGTCGGGGTTTGCGTCGAAGTTGGGCTCCATCCCTTGTGCCCGAACTAGTGCACACATCCATGCAGGTAAATTCTTCTCATCCTTCTTAGAGTAACACTTATCTTTCTCACTCACTGCAGCCTTCTCTTTCACGCCCTTCTCTTTCCACACCACACTAGCAAATGGCCTCTCCTTTTTTCACCCATGTTTCTACATTCATATCAAAATCCACAATATCTTCACCCACTCTAAGCATGAGTTTTCTCTCATGTATATCTAATATTGCTATATCTATTTCTAGGAACGGTCTTCCGAGGATGAGGGGGACCTACTTGTTCTCCTCCATCTTTACCACTATAAAATCTATAAGGAATTCAAACTTATCCACCTGAACTAAGACATCTTCAACTATTCCCTCGGGTATTAGAGTCGTTTGGTCTGCCAGCTGCAAAGATATTGGTGCAGACCTTATCTCTCCGATATCTTTCTCCAGTTTCCTATAGATAAATAGAGGTATTAGATTAATTGAGGTACCAGAATCACATAGAAACTTATCAAAATCAACAGTGCCTAAAGAATAAGGTATGGTAAAACTCCATGGATCTCCATACTTTTGTGGGAGTTTGTTTTGCAATTGCACTGCAATGCTCTGTGAGCTTGACCACTGAGGTTTCTTCTATTTTCCTCTTCTTTGTCAGGATATCCTTCAAGAACATGGCATAAGCCAGCATTTGTGAGAGCACTTATGTGAATGGTAGGTTTACATGAACATGCCTCAGCATATCTAGAAATCTCTCAAACTGCTTGTCCAGATTTTCTCTACTTAGCTTTTAGGGAAAAGGCAGCGTAGGCACATGCATACTCTCCTCAGGTTTCTCCCTTCTCGAGTTATTTTCTTTCTTCTTTTCGACGTCACTTTTCAGCTGCTTACCGCTTTCTTTTTCATGTCTCAAATCTTTTTGGACTACGGTGAGATCTTTAAACTCTTTCCCACTTCTCAAAGTTACGACATTTACTGATTCATTGGGATTTCTTTTTGTATCAGTCGGGAGTGTTCTTGGGGCTCTCTCAAACATTAGAGTAGCTAAGTGCCCAACCTGTCTTTCCAGGCTTCGAAAAGATGTACCCAATTCCTTGATAGCTGCATCATGGGAATCAAGCCTCTGATTTGTCTTGATAATGAAGGTCTTCATAAGATCTTCCATGCTGGTGGAGTCTGATATTGCTATCTCTGCTGATTTTGAAAACTTCGAGCTCCTTGTTCTCTGAATCTAGGGTTGTTTTGTTGCCATGCATTTGTAATACTTCCAGGTGAACTCCATGAAAAGCCGGGGTGCCTCTGAACCATTGCATTAAAATTATAGTTTCTACAACATTCACTTTCTCAGTTGAGGCTTGGCACTCATGAGTAGGATGTCTTCTTCTACATATATCACAAGCTGCGTGGTGTACATTTTGCACCGAGGCTACAGTTAGCTTTTGTAGTTCTTTAGACATAGCATCAAGTTGTACTTGCACAGATCTAGTAGCATCAACTTGGTGAACACCAGTTGATTTTATTCTTTCCACACTCTCAGAGGGCCACTGATTAGCATCTTCAGATAACTCATCAAGAATTGTAACTATCTCTTCTAGAGTTTTCTTCATAAAATGGCCTTCAACTGCATTGCTTGATATTCTACATGAGGCCAGTGTCAATCCATCCCAAAAATCCTGGAGTTGCATTTAGAGTTCAATTCCGCTAAGTTGACATCTTCTAACTATCTCGTTAAACCTCTCCCATGCTTCAAAAACAGTTTCAGTCTCTTTCTGGCAAAAGTTATGGATTTCTCTTCTAAACTTGCCCGTCTTAGCTGAGGAGAAATATTTATCAAGGAATTTTCTGGTCATTTCCTCCCATGTTCTAATTGATCCATTTGGCAAGCTGTGAAGCCACTGCTTTGCATCATCTTTAAGTGAAAAGGGGAATGCCCTTAAATACACTGCATCTTGTGACACCCTATTGTATTGAAAGGTGTTCATAATCTCCTCAAAGTCCATCAGATGCATGTTTGGATCTTCATTCATTTTCCCTCTGAAAATGCAGTTGTTTTGAATGGTTTGAAGCAAACCTTTCTTCAACTTGAAATTATTTGTTGCAATTAGAGGTGGTCTAACACTTGACAATCCTCGATTGTAGACTGGTCTGGCATAATCACCCAATGATTTACCAGGCCTGGGTACTGCATTCTCGAACTGGTGTTCAATCAAGGGTCGATTAATATTAAATCTTCGACCCATAATGTCTTCGACAATTTTCTCAGCAGCTCTACGGGCTGCCTCAGCTGCTATCCTTGCAGCTTCTTCTCTATGATGCACTGCCTCCCTTGCAACTGTCTCTACCTCGTTGTCATTGTTATTAGCCATGTGTTCTTGGGATGAAGGTTTCCCCAAGAACTTTACGATGAACTCTCTCTCCTTCCTCTGTTGCCGCAAGTGTTTTTCCAATTCCGGTTTGTAAGGTATTACTTCCTTATAAAAAGATCGTGTCATACACTGCAGACTTAACCTATTGTCTACACACAGAGGAGAAACCCGTGAAGAACAAAATAAACTAAAAAAATAAAAATAAATTCCTGAATTAGCACTACAAACTATTTCAAACACTATCGATTGTCAATCCCCCGCAACGACTCCAAAATTTGACGAGCGTAAAACACACACTTAAATTGTGCTCGCTACTCAAAGATAGTATTGTATAATATCATGTCCACATGGATTGGATTTGAATAGTATTCTTGTAGTTTGTAGCTTGAGTGCTATCCAGGAGGATCAACAATTGAGAGTTATATGATTACTAATTTAAATTAACTAAGAATCTACATCTATTAACTAATGACTATCGAGACAAGGAATAAGCAATTAAGGTTATTAGTGGGAGAAGATAGGGTTTTGACAGGATATGTGCAAGATAATTGTTTGGGATATAACTCTAGATAATTCATTTCTAGTGTTCAAGTGAGCATCTCGAATTCACTCTATTATTAGTTCAAACGTTCAGCAAAAACTCCTCTTTCGATTAAATCTTAACCTCACGAGATGAACCAATTTAAGCACTGTGAAGATATGCAAGAATACATAGTGGATCGGTCTTTAGAAAAACCTCTTTCAATTATTTTTCTAATTAGGTTTAATCAACGATTCAACTAGCCTCTTTTGATTAACTAGAAGAATTTATGAACTTAACCCATAATATAATGCAAAGATTTTACAAGTTATGCCTCTTTCGATTACAAGAACAAGTGAATATATATGCAACAATTAAATCCTCCAAGACGATTCAAATACATAAAAATATAGTTATAATCCACAAACAATCATCAATACACCAAATCCATCCAAAACCAAAAGGAACTACTCCATAGACATAGAGAAGTTCTTCACAAATATAACTAAAGTATAGGAAAACATAAATTGAATCCAAACCTGGATCTTGAGTGAGGAAGGAATGATGAAATCCTTGTGCTTGTGTTCTTCCCAAGCTTCCTTAGCCTTCTTAGGTCAAGAATGTGTCAAAAGTCCCCAAAATGGTGTTTTCCCGTGTATTTAAGCCAACCCCCAATAAACCCCGGATGAAACTACCCTTTTTAGCGGAAATGGGAAGTTACTCTAACATTTTTGGGCTACCGCATCGCTCCGCCCCATGCGGAACGCATGCAGAAAATTCCAGAACATGCCAAAATATGATTTCTCACCACTTTTTGCACTGCCACATCGCTACATGTGGTGCGGCAGTAGGGAAATCCACAGAGCTCAACTTCTGTCAGGCAGCCAAAAATACATTGATGCCTCGCACTATGCATCGCATTAGTGCAAATTCTCAAAGTTTGCTTTTTGCTCGCTTTTTGATATCCAGATATGGTTCCGACCCCTGAACGCGATCCCTGCTTAATTCATTAGGCTTTTACTTAGACTTCAAAGCTCCAGATAGCTCAAATTAGCTCTATAACATCTACATCACTCATCAGTACTACAAGCATAAAACACACAATAAGTACAAAACACTAATAATTAAAGCTCAAACACAATTAAAGTGTAGTAAATTAGTATGCAATAAGCGACTACGCAAGATTATAGCCTTCCATCAGGCCGAGGTCAGAACACGACAATAGCGGGGATGGCATCAGAGACCCCGATATGGTCGAAGGTACAGGATCGACCATGGAAGACCTCAACCCCGTTCAATTAGACCTCAATGACCACAACAAGAAGGCTTGCATCGGAAACAAACTTCAGGAACTAGGTAAATTCCATCAATTCTTAACAACTAACGCAGATTTGTTTTCTTTCAGCCATGCAGATATGCCATGTATCCCAAAGGAAGTCGTCACGCACAAAATGAACGTCGACCCATTCCACCCCAGTGAGACAGGCCAGGCGTAAGTTCAACTTAGTAATTAATTATACAGTACGCAGAGAGGTGGAAAACTGTTAGAAAATGGTTCCATTCCCAAGTGGATCTCCAACGTGGTCAAGGTGAAAAAGAAGAATAGGAAATGGCGGATGTGCGTAGATTTCACGAATTTGAACAAAACATGCCCCAAGGATTCGTTCCCATTACCTCATATCGAGTAACTTATCGATGTAACGTCCGGGCATGAACTACTAAGCTTCTTAAACGCCTACTCAAGTTATAATCAAATCCCCATGGAAGAAGAGGATCAGGAGAAAACCACATTCATCACCCACTAAGGGACGTACTACTATAGGGTCATGCCCTTTGGGCTAAAGAACGCCGGGGCAACTTATCAAAGGTTGGTGACAAGGATGTTCAAGGACCAACTCGGCAAAATGATGGAAGTCTATATAGATGACATGCTGGTCAAGTCCAAAAGGAAAGAAGACCACGTTGACCACCTGAAATAAACTTTCTACATACTCAGACGGTACTGAATAAAGTTGAAACTAGAAAAGTGTGCGTTCGGCGTGGCCTCGGGAAAGTTTCTAGGTTTCCTGGTATCACAGCGAAGGATCGAGGTAAATCTTGACCAAATCAAAGCCATCGAGGGGATACCTGAACGCTTAACCACCAAAAAACAGGCTCAAAAGTTGGCTGGCCGTATCGCCGCCCTATCAAGTTTCATCTCACGATTGTCAGACAGATGCCACAAATTCTTTGGCGTACATAAGAAAGATAACGACTCTAATAGAATTTTGAGTGCGTCTAGGCCCTAAAGGAACTAAAGGCATACTTGTCGTCGCCACCCTTACTTTCAAAACCGGAGTCAGGGGAGTGCCTTCTCGTTTACCTAGCTGTATCTGAAGTAGCTGTAAGCACAGTCCTGGTTCGAGAAAACAAAGGTACTCAATTCCCCATCTATTACATTAGCAAAACATTAGTCGATTCCGAAATGAGGTACCCTCACCTCGAGAAACTGGCTTTGGCCTTAGTCGTAGCTTCACGAAAGCTTAGACCATATTTCCAATGCCACCCCATCTCGGACGTCATGACTTTCCCCCTAAAAAGCATTTTACATAAACCTGAGCTATCAGGAAGGCTGTCCAAATGGGCCATCGAGCTGAGTGAGCACGATATCATGTACCATCCGCGAACAACGGTAAAGTTGTAAGTGCTCGCTAACTTCGTTGTCGATTTTAGCAAAAAGATAATGCCCGAAGTCAAAAGAGAAGTCGACCCAACTTCCACCCAAGCACAAGACCTCTGGTCCCTATACACCGATAACACCTCCAACACTTCGAGATCCGGACTAAGGCTCGTACTCAAAGTCCCAATAGGCGAAGTAACTCGCCAGTCCATAAGATGCCCGAATATGACTAACAACAAGGCTGAGTATGAGGTTGTAATTGCAGGTTTGAGACTAACACTCAAGTATGGGGAAAAACGGTTAAAACTACGTTGTGATTCCCAACTCGTAGTCAAACAGGTCATATGGACTTTCCAAATCAAGGAAAAAAGATTGCAAAAGTATCATATCTAAATTTTCAAGCTGCTGCCCGAGTTCGACGAATGCCAGCTCGACCGAATTCCATGAGCACAAAACACTAAGGTAGATGACCTCGCTAAACCAGCCACAAAAAACATCACAACCGGAGATAAAAACGTGATCCACCTCCTTAACTCATCGCAAGACCAAGTCGAGGTAAGAACGATAAACTTAACTTGGGATTAGCGCAATCGTATTATTACATACTTGCAGGACTACACACTCCTAGATGACAAAAAAGAGGCCAAGAAAATGAGAATGCAAACGGTCAGCTAAAGTATCCTCCACAACGACTTGTATAAGAGAACTTATGGTGGCTTCTTAGCAAAATGCCTGGGCCCAAAACAAACTCGACGCGTCGTTGAAGAAGTCCACGAAGGCCATTGTGGGGCTCACTCCGGATATCAGGCACTGGTCAAATGCCTCATACGGCCGGGGTATTACTGGCCCACCATGAAAAAAGAGGCCGCAGACTTCGTGAAGAGATGCAAGCAATGCCAAAAGTACGCCCTAATGATTCACCAAACGGGCGAACACCTCCATTCGGTCACCTCCCCTTGGTCGCTCATCAAATGTGGAATGGACATCGTGGGACCCCTCCCGATAGGGCGAGGAAGTAATCATCTTTATATGGAGAAATATCATATGACGGTTCAGCCTTCCCAAAGAGATCAACTGCGACAATGGACCCTAGTTCATGGGAAAGAAAACCGCCGAGATCTTTGAGAAATGGCATATTAAAAGGATACTCTCGACACCATACCAGCCCATTTTATCACGGGTTAAACTAGAGTATAACATATTGGTAATTCCGAAGGTTTAATTAATTAAAGAGAGTCACCACCTAATTATTTTAACGGTCTGCTTAACCTTAGAAATTCTAGGTAAGGGTTCTAATTAATCCTATAGGGAAGGTTATGAAGGCACCATATATGATCCGTTAACTATGGTTAACCAGCCAAACTTAGGTTAATTAGTTTAAAACTTATTAAAAGTAGCGCTTGAGGTGTTTTAACAAAATATAATTTAGTGAATAAGGTTTATAACTAATTAATATATATATATATAGGCATAGCTTTGAAAGAAAATGACATTTTTATGAAAACTCGTAACTAATTTGCACCTTGGGAAAAAAAATATTCTTTTGTTTGTCTTCAAAATGACCAGCTCTCTTCCTTAGGTCTCAAACGAAAAATATTATCCCAAAATGCTAAGTGTATTGTATCCTTTTAAGTCTTTATTCAACAAGATACTTTGCGAAAATTATAGTAGTAATTCTATATGATAAAATTAATCATCAATTATAGGTCCAAATAAAACAAATCACTTAGATTAACAAACATGCCGAGTAAGTAAAAACAAAAGCCGCCATAGGTGACCCCAAGCGATTCGCTTGTTTTCTCGCTATCAGGTGCCTTCTAAGAATAAGGGATTTGCTGACTCCATGCTCGGTATGGTGGTGAGTCTTGCATTAAGATTCCAAGGTTTGCTCCAAGTGCACATACAAAGAAAGAAAACAAATCAAAAGAATTAGAGAAGAGATTCGAGTTCTAGAGCGACAAAAAAAAATGAATGAACAAGATTCATATCTTATTTTGTTGTTATTGACATCATGAGTTCAAATAGTGCATCATTTCTAAGTTCACCAAGATTAATAAGTTAGTTTTTAGTGTCTTCCAAATAACATGACAAGATATAATATTTCCTATATTTACTTGAGATCCAAATGAGTTAGACTAATTACGCTAGTATAAACATATCCTTTCCTATAGGCATGGTTTTAAGGTGATGAAAGTCTCATATACAGTAATCTTTTTTCGCTTAAATACATAGGTGATTAACGCCTAATTACATGCTTTCTACTAAATACCTTAACCGACATATTAATTATTAACATGGTCTAAGCATACCTTCTAATAAAGGTCAACTTTCACATTTTGAAACAAGGATCAGTAACAATCTATGCCTAAAATTTATGCTCAATATCATATATGAATATAACATGCTACTTACAGATTTAATAACGATAAATAAATAAATCCTAATGATATGATTTGTAACAGGATTAAACACACAAGCACAATACCCGATCCTTTATAGATACGACTTGAAAAATATCAATGGTAATAAGTTCTAAAGCACGGTTTATATTAAAATTACATACTCGTGATTTGCTTCTACACATTGCTTAGTATTAACAGAATATATGACCACCAACTAATGAGTACTAAACTAAATCGGTAACATCTAAAAATGCGCTTTAAAAAAAAAGCAGAATCATCACAAGAAGAAGAGAAACTGACCTGTTTGAGCGCAGCAAACTGGAGCGCGTCAACCAGATCTACTATTTTCGACCTCGGATTGGCTACTTCCGATAATCATCTTACTCTGTCACAAACAAAATGAAGGCTATGTTGTGGCTATAGGACAACAGAGACCAAGAGGCAGAGAAGCTTAACGCTAGATTTTTAATAGAGTAAAGATGAAAATAAACTATGAGAAGTCAACTAAACAATGAGGTTTTTTGGGGAGATAGGAGGGGGCGTCCATCCATTTTGTGGGATAAAGGTGCGGCCCAGAGCTTGTCCGAAAATTTCTTCAACGGTCAGCATTTATAGGCTGATTTCTAGGGTTCTTGGTTTGGGCGGGATTTCGAAATAGAGTGAAAGCTATTGAACGTTTGAAAGTTGAACGTTGATGTTGCAAAAAATTAATTAAGGTGCAGAGCTTCTTGTAAAAAATGGTAATAGCAAGTTCTATCATGGCTGAGCAAGGATGGAATTTTGTGAAGAAGAGGAAAGGGAGGAGAAGAAATGTCTATTGGGTTAGGAGGGAGAACAGGGTTAGCAAATTGGATTTAACTGATGGGATAAATATTGACCACTGGATTAAAATAACGGATGGCTCAGATTAGGCTTAGGATAAAACAAGATAAAAATAAAGAAAAATACATAAAATTCTCTAAAAGATGTGGGGTCAGAGTGTGAAGGGTGTGCTAGGCGTGTGTTTTAGAACGTTGGCGCCTATGTGGCGCTGACATGGGGCTTATATGTAGGAGTGGCAATTTGAGCCCAAACCCACTAACCCGCCCAACTAGCCCAGAGATTAATGAGTTGGGCTACAAATATTTTAGCTCATGAGTCAATTTGGGTTGAGCCCAAGTTAACCCATTATTTTTTATAGCCCATTCTGACCCATTTAACAGCTCAAATGCAACCCATGAAACTCACCAAAAAACAAAGTATTTCAACCCAACATATCTAGAAATTTACTTAGTTGCCCTAATTTTTTTTTTTTTTTGTATTTTTAATTTTCTATTCTTTTGTTTTTCTACACCACCGACCCTACCCCTACCCCTACCCCGCGCAAAACCCCCCAAAAAAAATTTACTTTTTTTTGTATTTTAAATTTTCTGCTTTTTTGTTTTTTTTCTATTTATTTTTTCTGCAACACCAACCCCCCTCTCAACCCCCTCAAAAAATTTTTTTTACTTTTTTTTGTATTTTTAATTTTCTGTTTTTTTTGTTTTTCTGCACCACCCACTCACCCTATCCCCCAGACCCCCTCAAAGAATTTTTTTTTTTTACTTTTTTTTTTTGAGTTTTGAATTTTTTTTTCTCTACCCACCACTACCCCCTACCCCCCCCCACCCCGGCGCAAATCCCCTCAAAAAAACTTCACTTTTTTTTGTATTTTCAATTTTTTATTTTTTTTATTTTTCTGCACCACCCACCCCCACCCCCACCCATAAAATATTTGTCAACTTACATATTTTAAGGTAAAATATTTTTTTATGCAAGATGAGCATGATTCTAATATGGGTCAAGTTGGGCGGGTTGGGTTATGACCCATTGTTTAGCCCATCTTACCCAAATACACTTTGGGCAGGGTTGGGCAATGACCCATTTATTGACCTAACTCATCTTGACCCGCCCAAATTCAACCCAACCCGCCCATTTGTCACCCCTACTTATATGGAGCTGACATGAAAAAGAAGTAGAGTAGGTGGGCTGGTGGGTATGGGCCTCCGATTTGGGCTATGGATAGGGCTAAATCTCTTCTTCTTTATCTTTTATTTGGGCTTCTTAAATCTTGATATGCCTAGTAGTAAATATTTATATTAAATAATTTTCTAGTGTTTAAAAAATTATAAATTTGTGTTGTAAAAATCTATTTAGTAGATAACCACTAATTTAAAATGGGCATGTAATAAATATGTAAATCACCTGAATAACTATATTACAAATAGGAGTAGAATCAATGCAATGCAGTGACAAATATTTGTAAAAAGAGAATATTATTAGTTGATTGACGTTGAATGAAATTAATTGAGATATAAAATCGTCGTCATCGTCGAGGTAGTAGTAGTAGTAGTAGTAATAATAATAATAATAATATCTCGTGATGATAACGACAAAAATAAGAATAATAAAATAACAATACTAATTAGATAAAATAGTAAAATAAATATTCTTACATAATAAACGATATTAGAAGCTCAAATAAATAATTTGGAAGAAAAGATGGACAAAATTGGATGTCAACACCACCCAGCAGGCAACAGGCAAGCAGAGTCCTCCAACAAGTCAATACTAAACATCATGAAGAAAAAGCTTGAAGACGCTAAGGGACTGCGGCTGGAGATACTACCAGAAGTATTGCGGGCTTACTGAACAACTCCGAAGACGAGCATAGGAGAGACGCCCTACTATTTGGTCTATGAACCGAGGTAGTAATACTAGTCAAGGTCAGAGAACCTAGCCTAAGGTACTCCCATGAGAGCGGTACAAACAACGACGAGAGCAGAAGGCAGGAGCTCGATGAAGTCGACGAACGAAGAGATATGACCTATATAAGAATGATCACCCAAAAACAACAAGCAGAACGCTATTATAACAAGAAAGCAAAGGTCAGGCCACTCAAAGTCGGGGATTACGTACTTAAAGCTAAAACACATGTGAGCAAAGACCCCAGGAAAGGCAAGTTGGGAACGAATTGGGACGGTCCGTACAAAATCACAGCAAAAGCAAATAAAGGGTCATTTCAATTAGAAACAATGGAAGGAAAGCTACTACCAAACAACTGGAATATTAGCCACCACAAATACTTCAACTTTTAAGAGATAAAGCGTCCCCCAAGTCGTACTCTTTTTTCCCTTACTTGAGTTTTGTCCTAGTTAGGATTTCTCAAGGAGGTTTTTAACGAGACGACAAAGGGGACACTTTAAGATGAAGTATACTAAGATGGGACCGTGACTGCTAATTCATTGCCCAACCTCTCAAACACTCTCCAGGTCAACTAATGAAGGGACTAGATAGACTAAGATTGGGACTGGAATGCCAGCCAATGCCCGAAAAATTTGTAATATATCTCCAAGTATGTAACCAGAGCAATAATGCCAAGATAATAAACTTTACACTTATCAACACATCTTTCTCAAATTTAGGTTACGTTCGACCTTGTTCGAACTAACACATACTGGCTCTCGGCCATAACAAAATTTAGGTTACATTCGACCTTGTTCGAACTAACACCTACTAGCCCTCTGCTATAACAAAATTTAGTTTACGTTCGACCTTGTTTGAACTAACACCTGCTGGCCCTCGGCCATAACAAAATTTAGGTTACATTCGACCTTGTTCGAGCTAACACCTACTGGCCCTCGGCTATAACAAAATTTAGGTTACATTAGACCTTGTTCGAACTAACACCTGCTGGCCCTCGGCCATAACAAAATTTAGGTTATGTTCGACCTTGTTCGAACTAACACATACTGGCCCTCGGCCATACTAATATATAGGTTACGTTTGACCTTGTCCGAACTAACACCTACTAGCCCTCAGACATAATCAAATTTAGGTTATACTCGACCTCGTTCAAACTAACACCTACTGCCCCTTGGCCATAAATCTAAATTACATTTGACCTTGTTCGAACCAACACTTGCCGGACCTCGGCCATATTCTAACACACAAAGAAAGAGCCAAGGTATCCAAGCAACAGAAGCCAAAAACATACAAATACAGAAAACGAACTACGGGAAAAGAAGCAGACGCAAAAAACAAATTTGGCATTGCCGACTTAAAACATCTATTACAAAGGCTCGTGAAGATGCCGCCAAAAATGCACAATATTTACAAAAAAGAGAAGAAGAAAAACTATTGATCACCGCCATCATGGCCTTCTACGCCCTCAGTACCTTGTTCATCTCCACTCACGCTATCCATGCCCTTAGGATAAGAAGCGACATACCAAGCGTCCTATTCAAGCCTATCCATATATTCATCATCCTCATCATCACCCTCAGGAGTAGCAGGATCATACCCGCAAGCGATTAAAGCTTCATGAGCCTTAACACGAACACCCTCGAGGGTGACCTCAGAAACGGATCCCCCCTTATGCAAATCTCGATATACATCCAATTGAGCCTCGGCATGAATACACTCCTCATACAATTCCCGAGGAACATTAGGAAAGTCCGAAGTATGAGAAGAAGAGGACCGTATAAGGAGTTGAGCCTTCTCAGCTTCTAACACGACCACCCGACCATGAAGGATGGTGTTATCTTTCTCCAGCTTTCCGACCCTATCCTCTAGTTGTTCCTCCTTAGCCTTCGTCGTGGACTGGTCATTCTCCCGCTCGGCCTGGAGGGCGTTGTGCGCAAGCTTAAGCACCACCAGTCTTCTCTGAGCATCAAAGCGAAGAGACTCTGCCATCTCAAGCTCACTCTGTTTCTCATAAACTTCACCATTAAGGCCCTCCAACAGAAGCCGACATTCCTCCAATCGTCTGCACAGCTCGACCACTTGTGCTTAAAGGTCACTGCATTGGGCCTTCACGCCCTTACTGACCTTAAGCTCCTCTTCCTTACTTCTCAACGTCCTTTCAAGGATGCTGCATTTTTCAATGGACTTCACCGGCTCATCATTTTTCTCCTTCAACTCATTTCGAAGGGCTTGCATGTTGCCACCCTCATCAAGTCATCGATGAAACTCCCGGTACTTGCGATGGTACTCAAAATACTTGTTTTTCAATCTTACAAAAATTTCCCTATGCCTTTCCTCCCTCCGTGCTCTCGATCTCCAAAATCATAGTTTGCGACAAGAAGAAGGAAAGAAATGAGTCAAAAACAAAAACAAAGACAAAAGAAGAAAATAATAGGACACTGAAAACTCACTCTAAGGCAAAGGACAACAATACTCCTCGACAGAGTAGCGTCACTCAAATCATGATCCATAGGAATCACAATGGTCCTCGTAGACCTCTCCAACCTCACCTAGAGTTGGGTAAATCCTTCCTACACCATCTTCAGTTCGCCGCATCGACGTCTGAACCCGTCTTATAACTTTCCTCAGCAACGTCTTTGCCTCTCTCATCGGCTGGCAAAGTAGTATCATCAGTTGGTCGAGAAGTCGATGATCCCTCTTGCTGAGAAGTATCAAGGACTCCAATAATCAACCCTTCGGCCTCCGTCATTGCAGAAGGAAGAGACATACCCACGTTGACCTCCGTCGACCTTGGAGTATCTAATACATGCTCGACGTCGTCTCCGGTGACAATGGTCGTCATCTCACGGAGCGTTAAGTCACCCCCTTATTAAGCCAACAGCCCGGGCAACCCCTTCACCAGCATCTACAAACCTTATTTTGCGAGGCATCATGTCTTCATCGCCAGGTTCAATCTCGTCATGTCCATCTATGAGACGGTATAAGGAGGGGGTCGAGGTCCCCGTGGTCGAGGAAGGAACAGGACCAGACGTAGTAGTAGGAGAAATGGGGGCATGAGTAGAGGCATCTGAGGGCGAGGAAGGGATCAGGTCATGAACAGAGGTTGCCGCAGTCAAAATGGGGTCAGAAGCTAAAGACTTAGTGTTTTTTCTCTTCCGATACGCGGACGCAGGGGATTTCAATTTCCTCGAAGCTAAATGTGGACCAAAGAATAAGATAAAAGATACAAGGATAGCCAAAAGATGAAAATAACTAAGACATCGGTAAGACAGATGACTCACCAGTCGAAGGGGGATGAGGCCTAAAGTTCTTCAAAAAGTCGGACCATTCACGGATCCCGATGATGTAAGTCAGGAGTCGACCGACCCAGCCGGATATGTCCTCGACAAAAGGAGGGGGCGAGGTCTTAGCTACATGAGGAAGGGATGAGAGGTCAAAACCCATGACCAAGCAAACATAAGTTATATACATGCATACAAGAGAAGTAGGTACTCACGATTGTAGGTCCAAGCCTCGGGAAAGCCATCAACGCTGGCTACCACGTCCTTGGTTCTTATGAAGAAAAATTTAAACCAAAATTGACGACTGGCTTTATCATCAGTATTTACCACCAAGCATATACCTCCTCAGTGGCGAAGGTTCAACATTATCCCCCTATAAAAGCTTAGGGGTGAACATGTGGATCAGATGCCGAAGTGAGAGTTCGATCCCTGCCAGCTCCGCAAATTTAGTGAGCATCCTTATGAGTTTCTAAACGCATGTTGTGAGCTGGGCTGGTCAAACACCATAATAACAATAGAATTCCTCCACTAGCGGAAGGAGAGGAAGGGTGTAGCCGACTTGAAAAGGGTACGCGTAGAAGGCACAAAATAGGGACACGTGAGATTCAATTGTAAGAACAACACTTTGAAAAAAATCAATCTTGACTCAATACAAATTCTTACTTTTTACTAAGATTCTCGTCTGTCCTTTACCATCAAATCCAAGAGATCCTTGATTATACAAGGATTTGTTTTTCAATCATTTTTAGGTGGAAGATTCATTTATTCCACTCTTTATTGATTGAATTACTCCTCTTATTTACTTAAATGGCATCTGTTATCATTTATACATTCTACCACTATTCTTGATTATTAAAAGGCATTTATCAAATAATGCGATATTTGTTCTCATAAACGCACATCACTTATTCTTTCTGACATTAAGATTTGAGGATATTTCTTAATTAAAATTAATCTTTTTTTAACTGAAATTAATTATTTGAACCAAGATTTATATTTTTGGGTCAAACAATAGTTTGGTATAACGCTATTCACACACCAAAATTGTGTTGGATTGGAGCACCAAATCTTACACCAAAATAGCGTTTGGTGTCCCATAAAAGCGTTGTGTTGGAGATGTTCTAAGCTATGCAAACCTGCAAATACTTTTGTAAGTTCTTTCAAGTAGCAACCGCAAACCACGAAATTAATAACTAATTTCGTAGTAAGTACTATTTATTTATTCAGCCTTGTAATTCCTTTGACTTGTTCATAGTAAGCAAGTCAATTTCGTGATCTAGCTGCCACCTGCCAAAGTGCCAATGATGTTGTTTGTTAATGTACTTATATTGTATAGGTGGTTAAAACGTCTTTGAAAATCCAAGCATAAACCATTTATGGAGATGAAAGATTTAGACATGTTTATTTCGTATTGGTTGGTGATTATACT
Source organism: Nicotiana sylvestris (assembly GCF_000393655.2). Lineage (NCBI taxonomy): Eukaryota > Viridiplantae > Streptophyta > Magnoliopsida > Solanales > Solanaceae > Nicotiana > Nicotiana sylvestris. The sequence continues at coordinate 5,821,798 of NC_091064.1, forward strand.
GGACATCCACTAACTCACACAAATTAGAATCTTGCCCCTTTATTCAATTGATTAGTTTATTTATTTATTTATTTTAGCCGGCAAGTTGATATATGATTGAAGAAAGGTTATAATATTATTATTTGTTAAAAAAAAATTAGCGTGCCTTGCGTGTGACATTTTAAATTTAACATTATTGTTTTACATTATCTTTCCTAAGAGTGAGTCATGCTTTTGAAATTTGGAAACGTATTAACAATATACTAAGATCGATGGATACAATAAAAAATTGATTTCTATCTATTGACAAGATATTTGGCACGCTCACTGAAATTTGAATTATTTCAATAGAAAAGCTTTAATCTCATTATCAGTATAACTTGACAAACTCTAGTTATTGGTTACTAACCTTCATTTATTTTCTTAAGTCTCTCCCTTAAAAAATTTACTCCTATTCGATATTTACACCAATTTAATGGATATGATAGATAGACAGATAGTGGCGAAGCTAGAAATTTCTCCAAGGGTATTCAAATTTTAAAAAAGTTAAAAAATTCCCGGCAAAGGGTGTTCAATATGTGTTATATACATCTAAAATGTAATGTTTTACCTATATACACAATGTAATTTTTCGACGAGAGTTGATCACCCTTAAGACCATGTGGCTTGGCCACTGTAGACAAAGGTGAGACCTATAAGAAATTTTTACCTCCTATAGCAAAGGTTAACACTTTATTTATTTTAAATAAATTATTTAAAAAAATTATATTCTATAGATACCTTTTAAGGTTTATAGCAAAATATTTAATTTTGGTTACCTCTTAGCCCTAAGCCACTAAATACGCTATTCAGGTACACTATTTTCTTTCTCTTTCTACTTTGATACATCTCATTCTCTTTCCCCATCCCATTAAAATTTTCGCTCTCCTCCTCCTTCCATCGAATACTCGAGTACTGAATGTATCCCGCTCATTCTGTGTCAATCTTAATAGTTTACTTGTTTCGTTTGTTTATCCATGTTTTGTGTGTTTGAAGTCTTTAAGTGTCAATGGACTTTCAATCTCGTCATCCAAATCCAGACCCCACAAATCAACTTTCGGGTACCTTATCGGACTCTATGGGATTTCGGGTACTGAACTCTCCAATGCCATGGGGACAAATCCAAAGGAGATGAAGCCTCGGATCGACGACGGCGTGGGAACTTTGAGATTCAGGGTTTTTGCTCGACGGTGGATTCGCCGGAAATTAGGGTTTGTTCTTCAACAAAGAAGACTGATTTTAGGGTTGAGCAACTTGATTTCCTATTAATATATTTCAATGTATTTTCAACATATCACACTGTATTTTCATGTATTTCATTGTATTCATTGTCTTTTTTCCCATTGTAATTCAATATATCTCGTTGTATTCCATGTATTTCATTGTATTCACTATCTTTTTTTCTCATTGTATTTCAATGTATCCCGCTGTATTCTATGTATTTCATTGTATTCACTGTCTCGCTATATACCATGAATGTATTCATATGTTTTTTTAATTAACATAATTTATTTATTCAGATGTATTATATAATTTCTCTGAAGATTGCTACGTTTTTGGGGTATTTTTCGGTTGAGAATCTTTTTTATAACTAAAAAATATAAAATTTGTGTGTTATAATTGGGTTTGTTGAGTTATATTAGGAGTCTATTATGTTAATTGATTCACTTTCCATTTTAAAAACAGTGTAATCCCCTATTTCACGCTGTGAATACAGTCGAATACAATAATTTGTCCAGCTGTAATCCCATGTTTCACTCCATGAATACAGTCGAATACACTCGAATACAACAACTGATTAGCTGGACTTCCTTGATTCACGCCTATTTTTGCTACTGTATTCATAATACAATAAATAAATACATCAAATACATCTTATAACCACAGAAAAGGTATCTATAATCCGTAATATAGCAAATGGTATCTATAGATGGCTAATTACTACTAAAAGATAGTGCTTTGTGAAAATTTCCCGACCTATAACGCATGCCTCTTACGCACTATAGGTAACGCCCGTTAGAGTTGTCCAGGCCCATATCGCATAAGGGCCTATAGCGCATAAGGGCATGCGTTATAGGTACTCTTCTTCCTTTTTTTTGTCACTATTTTTGTTGCTCGAGTCGAATTGTGCGTTACTTTGGTTCCGGACTCATAAGAGGTGGAAACCGGATTTAAAGTTTATGCATACAGGATTCTAATTTTTTTATATTATTAGGTTCTAAATTAATAATTTGTACATATTCAATGAATTTCTTAAGACAAACAAAAAGTTTAGACCAAAACTATTGGATTCAATCGAACTCGTAACCGAAGGGCTGACTCCGGTCATATACATAGTTATCACCAAATCATAATTAATTAATATACATTCTCACCTCAATTTGTGATTGTAGACAAATTTACACCATAGGTGGATAAGTCTTTTTGGGAATGGATAAAACGTCAAACTCGAAAACAATAAAGGACAATAATGTTTCCACTGTCCGTACTGCTCGCAAAACCTCTTACCCCAATCTACAACAAAGAGCTTCAAGATCCAGCATAGGCAGAAAGAGATAGAGAGAAAGAGAGCTGTAGAGAGTCGGAGAAAAACAGAGATGCATAGATAGAAAAAAAAAAATTCTATCATAGACATTTTATCAAACACCTTTCATACAATATTTATTTTTCTAAACGCGACTCTCTTATCCTAACATTAGTTATATATCTAGAGAATAACAAACCACTTCTATCACCCATTTTATCAAACACCTTTCGTACAATCTTTATTTTTCTTAACGCGATAGTTTATATGTATAGATAGAGAGAGATCAAACCACTTCTATCACAGACATTTTATCAAACGCCTTTCGTGCAATCTTTATTTTTCTAAAAGCGACTATATATACGTTACATACCCGGTAAATATGAAGTTTTTTGTTGAATTGGTGGCGTGTTGTGGCTGTAATTCATCTCGTGTGCGACAGGTTGAAGCAGAGGAAATGGGACCTCTTGTACCTGCAGCTGCTGAAGCATCGTCTGATAATAATAATAATAATAATAATATTGTTATGTATAAAAGGAGGAAGAGAGGGAGAAGAGTGAAAGCGAGATCTGCTGGTTCATTTCCTGATTGGAAACCGTCTCTTTCGTCTATATCAGAGGATCATGATGCTTTCCCTACAAGAATGGCTGTTAATTCCAACAGGAATCTGAAGAAGAGCGCAACTGCTTCTCGTCATCATCATCGCGATAAAGTCAGGTACTCCCTCGTTTCATTTTATGTATTGAGTTTAGTAATGTAGAAAAAGCTTTTGATCTTGCAATATGAAACTAAAGGGGCCAGACACAAAGTCGGGCCCAGGATTTAAAGTTTGTGGGTTCTGAATTCGTCATAGAATTCATAGTTCGTCTTAGTTCGCAATTAAGTATTTATACATATTTAATAAATTTCTTAATACAAATACGAAGTCTAAGCAAAAATTATTGGATTAACTGAGTCACAATAATGATTTAAAATTTATGGGTTCCTACAATAATAATTGGATTCACAGTAAAATATTTATAGAGATTTTAGAAATATCTTATTATATATATATATATATACAGGATCTGGGCAATGTGCCCGACTGCCCGTAGTCAATACTGTGGATCTGCCACTGTGTGCATAACAGATCAATAGCGTTACGACATCAAGTTCATCTCATTCCAGTATTTTTTTATGCAAAGAAAAGATTTGTGTAAAAGTCCACAAATATGTAGATATAAACCTATAATTTAAAAAATACAATAAATTCAAGCAAGAACCTCAATGGTTAAAGCTATAAAGCTTAAAATGGATCCGCCTCTATTTGGCTATGTGAATTCAACTAAATATCATATTGAAATATATGTGTGTATATATATATATATATATATATATACACAATAAGATCCCGCTTTTTTTTGGTTGAACTAATTCGCTTCCATTTGGCTAAATCTTGCTTCCTCTTTGAAAATTCGGATTCAGAATTTCTTTTCGTTTTCCTTTTACGCATATTTTTTCTTTTAAATTTGTTTATTAATTACTGTTTATACGGATAAATATACATGTTCGCTTGGTCATAAAAACTACTTCCTTCGTCTCAGCGCTTAAGCTACAAGGTCCAAGTATTGTGAAATTAGATACCATTCCTGTTAGATTTATCAAATTTTCCTAAAGAAATTTTATATATGCAAAAGCTACGTAAAATTATTACTCAATTAGTATAAATTCTTAATAAAAATGTTTATTCAAATGTTTAAAAGTTTCAAAAATTTCCTCTTAAATTTTGTGTGAAGTCAAACTACTTCACATAAATTAAAATACAGAAAGTATCATAATAAAGAATGTATTGTTCCTTGGTGGGTTCATTCGGTACGAAAGAAAATTAATCGCACCAATGAATTTCGGATATTGAATTACAACATTGACACTAGACATTTCTGCATGCTTCTTCGTGTTTTTTTGTTACCTAGGAGCTCCTTGCTTTTGACTTTACTTCCTCGGTGACTCAAACCCGTAACCTCAGAATTGAAGGTGGAGGGTGTTTACTGTTTACCGCTTGAGCAACCCCTTTTGGTTACTTTCCAAACCCATAAACTCATAATTGAAGGTCGAGGGTGCTCACTACTTGAGCAACCCTCTTTTGTCACTTTTTTGTGTTTTGGTCTCATAATTGGTTTATGGTTTAGGTCTATTGGAAACAGCCTCTCTACCTGCTTTAGGTAGGGGTAAGGTTTGCGTACAGACTATCCTCCCCAGATCCCGCATGTTGGGATCAAACTGAGTTTATTGTTGTTGTAATTGGTTTATGGTTTAATTGTTTTTTTTTCCTGTTCTACAGGATAGCTTGCTTTTCTGCAATGGGTCCAGCATTTGCTCCCACTCCTTTCTTGATGTGATATTGGGAGTTGGGACTAATCCAAATTACCCTCCTGCTCTCTTTTGTTTTGTAAATTTAAACTCTGTATATCGTGTAAAGTTTTTTTTTTCTTTTTTCTTTTTTCATTTCTCTTCAATTTCCATTATGTTCTCTCTCCCTATCTGTATTAATGCAAGGGCTGTAATATTTGTAAAAATGAAAAGGAAAAAAAAATACTCCAAAACTATATTAAGTATATATGGATAAACTTATTGAGAATATTTGTTTAATAAGTAGTGAATTGTGGATCTATGACACTTCTGAAAAATCCATAATGGACTTTGTCCCTTCACCTATAGACGGCGACTTGGCTTTGCTATCGCTCAAGACTTGGTATAGAGTTTCGAAATACCGAGTGGAAAACAAGAAATTAGTCGCCATATAAAACTTGCTAAGCCTCACTTCCTTCTCCACTTCTCTTATTAAGTGTAAAACGATGCGACCTCATATACTTAAACGCGTAAGATACATTGTGATGTATGGAATATAGGTTAAAATGTTTTATATGGCGATTAATTTCTTGTTTTCCACTCGGTATTTCGAAACTCACTTTGAGACTTGACTAATCCAGACTTGTTCGCGGAATTTCAGATAATGGAACTATACAACTAAAAGCAAGGAAAAAACAAAATGTTGAGAGAGACTAGACAGGGACTTCAAAAATACAACAAAAATAATTACGTTTCATAGCCTGTTTGGCAAAAAATTGAGGTGTTTAACCAAGCTTTTGGAAGAAAAAAAAAGTGCTTTTGAGAAGAAGCAGAAGCAGTTTTGGAGAAGCAGAAAAAAGTAGTTTCTCTCCAAAAGTATTTTTCTGAGAAGCACTTTTGAGAAAAATACACTTAGAAGCACTTTTCAAAAGCTTGGTCAAACACTAATCATTGCTCAAAAGTGTTTTTCAAATTAATTAGTCAAACACAAATTGTTTCTCACTAAAAGCACTTTTTTAAAAAAGTACTTTTGAAAAAATACTTTTCAAAATAAGCTAATTTTAGAAGCTTGGCCAAACGGGCTATGACAGTCCCAAATTGTTGAGGTAGGACCTCGACAATAAACTAAATAAAATAGACAGAAGAAGGGCAATTTTATACGACTTAAACTACTGCTACTTGTTAATATACTTGGAAAGTATCATATTTGGAAAATTACTATATTTGGATATACTTTAAGTTTAAATTTCTCATTTTACCCTCAGCGATATGATTTTGTAGTCACAAAAGTCATACTATATCTAAGACCTGAGTTCCAAAAGTTAATCTATATCTATCTATCTATATCTATATATATCTATATCTATATTATATTAAAAGCACAAAGGCCCTTATCGAAATGTTGATCGCCTTTTTCACCCTTTAAGACAACAACAACAACCCAGTGTAATCCCACAAGTGGGGCCTGGGGAGGGTAATATGTACGCAGACCTTACCTCTATCCCGAGGGGCAAAGAGGTTGTTTCCAGGAGACCCTCGGCTCAAGAAGGCAACAAGAGATACTATATTAGTACTATCAATAGACTCATAATAAAATAACATAAAATACCATAAAATCCATAACATAATATAAATACCATAAAATAACAAAGTAACAGCAATATAAGAGATATAGGAAATACGAGAAAGATGTACGGTATACTAATAAACAGCAGATAAAGCCCATCATCAGTAGCTGATCAATAGCATCCTAAGACTAATTCCTAACTGGCTAGTCTCACTCTAGTGCGCTGTAAAAAAAGAAATCACAATTTCCCCTAACCTACAACCTTAATGCTCGATCTCCATAATTCCCTGTTTAGGGCCATGTCCTCAGTAACCCTAAGTCGCGCCATATCCTGCCTGATCACCTCTCCCCAATACTTCTTAGGTCTCCCTCTACCTCTCCTCGTACCCACCACCGCCAGTCGTTCACACCTTCTCACCGGTGCATCAGTGTTCCTCCTCTGAATGTGCCCGAACCATCTGAGTCTTGCTTCCCGCATCTTGTCCTCCATGGGGGCCACACCCACCTTCTCTCGAATATCTTCATTTCTAATCTTATCCTTCCTTGTATGCCCGCACATCCACCTCAACATCCTCATCTCTGCAACTTTCATCCTCTGGATGTGTGAGATCTTCACCGGCCAACACTCGGTCCTATACAACATAGCAGGCCTAACCAATGCCCTATAAAATTTACCTTTCAGTAACGGTGGCACTTTCTTGTCACACAGAACTCCCGTCGCTAACCTCAATTTCATCCACCCCACCCCTATACGGTGTGTGACATCCTCGTCGATCTCCCCGGTCCCCTAAATAAACGACCTGAGGTACTTGAAACTACCCTTCTTAGGGATGACTTGAGAATCAAGCCTCACTTCCACTCCCGTTTCCGTCAGCTCTGCCCCAAATTTGCACTCAAGGTATTCCGTCTTCGTCCTGCTCAACCTGAAACCTTTGGACTCAAGGGCATGTCTCCAAACCTCTAACCTCTCGCTGACGCCGCGTCGTGTCTCGTCGATTAGGACTATGTCATCAGCAAATAGCATGCACCATGACACCTCCCCTTGAGTATGATGCGTTATAGTATCCATCACCAGGGCACCTCCCCTTTAAGAGTATATTTTATATTGGACAGAGTAGTAATTTTAGTTATTTCCTAATATGTAGGAATAGTCATTAATTATTTTTCTAATATTTAGGGACAATCATTTAATTAATAACCTAATATTTAGGACTTTGATATGAAAAATCATATAATGATCTTTTTGTTGTAAATTGTTTTGTTTAAGTGTCCTTGACGAGCTTCTTTTTTTATTTAAAATGTTTTAGGTTTAGTATTGTTTATTTTCTTTTTCTTTTTTAGAACTCCTTTTCTTCGTATAATTTATGTAATTTGATTATACAATGAGTTACAATAATTTATTCTTTTTATGATCAGTTGAAAATAATTCATATAATATTTATTATTAATTAAAAAATAAATAAATTGCATTTTATTCTTGAAACAAAATTATTATTTTCTATCAATTTGTTAATCCTGTTAGAATAAGGGAATATCTTTTCAACAAACAAAATCAAAAGAATTATTAAGTTTTGAAGGATTATTTGTGACTGCTGAAATTGAAAAGAAGCATGATAACTTATGAATTCAAAGCGATTGGATTAACAATTAAAATAATTTTTTTAGTTGAATATATTGACTGATGATTGAAAACTTGTATGAAGATTAATAATTTTAGGAAAAATTAACTTTTATTTTATCAGTCAAATATAATATTTTAAAATTCTTTCGTATTGAGATAATGCACACGCGCAAAGCATATATCATAAGATTAGTTCATATAAAATGATATGGAGGGAGTTGTAGGCAATTAAAATTTTATTATATTTAAATCCATTAGAAATTTGGATTTAATCTCAAATAAATATATTTTGGTCCAAATAAATATTATGGGCTAATATAATTGAATTAATTATATGAGTCCAATATATATGGATTAATCCATTGGGCTAACCCGTTTAATTGGGCTAAACTGCTAAAGTAATGAGCCCACTTCATTAAGCCCAAGATGACATCTTCCTAGAGGCCCAGTTTGGTGCCACGTGTCATATGACATGGCACAACAAGTCAAACGGAAGAGCCAATGGGATCGTACCACATGTTAAAATGACTAGACATGCCAAATCAAATTAAAGGGCTAATAAAATCGTGTCACGTGTGCAAGTGACATGTTCTGGCCAATCAGATGCGGTCATGTCACACTTCAATTTGATTGGTCGGAAAGAGTTTGTTCTTATCACAACTCCTCCCTTCCACAACTATAAATAGAGTCTCCATAACCCAAAAAAGACACTAGAAATTATAACAAGAAGCAAGAGAGAACTCGTGGATCAAACGCCGCAAATTTCTCTATAAGTTTCAAGCTTCAAGCAATTAAGTTCAAGCTCAAGAACGAATAACAAATCAGGTTCAAGCTCAAGAACGAAGAACAAATCAAGGTCAAGTTCAAGCAATCAAGCTCAAGCTCAAGAACAAGATCATCGTTCGTGGCAACAAATATAAATTCAAGATCAAGCTCAAAGGCCCTTGAATTTATTTACTGTTGAAAAGTAGAATCAGATGATTCATAGAAATTGTACACTCATAATATTTGAAATAAAATACTACGATTCTTGCGGTATTTTTCGGCCTAATTTTATTTTCTCAACGTAATTTATTGTCTACAGGAGTAATATGGAATATTCTCTTCCAAAAAAGAAGAAAAAAGAAAAAAAAGAGAAGTGTATATTTTTAAATCTAATCGAGAGACAATTACATTCCTACTAATGTAATTTTGGGAGAAATTAAAAAATAGCCAGATTTATAATTAGTCGTTCAAAAATAGTCCAGTTTCAAAAGTAATCGAAATTTAGCCACTTTTCATGTAAAGATAAATCTGAGCGAAAACATTGTTCAAAACCCGAAAAATACGCCACTATATTATACTGGAGTTCCAGGATAAGTATGCTTGAACTCCAGCATAATATGATGGAGTTCCAGCAAGTATAATTGTCCAGTATAATATACTGAAGTTTGGAGCACTAGTGCTCTAGTCTCCAGTATATTATATTGGAGTCAGCAAAGTATACCAGTCCAACATAATATGTTGGAGTTCATACACAAGTGCACTGAACTCCAGTATATTATGCTGGACCGGTCTTTGTTGCAGCAAAATATTAGCTATTTTTCATTGATTTCGTAAACGCTGGCTATTTTTGAATGACCAGTCCGAAAACTGGCTATACTGTGCTATTTTTACTGTAATTTTCATTATTGATAGACAAATCTTCAACATTGGGGCTTTCTATTTGATTGTATCAAAATGCCCAATGAATTAACATTTAAATATGAAATATTTCATATATATTTTGGCTAGTGAATAAAATTAGTTTTGGTCGGTCGGCCATTGTATTTTGCAAAAAAATTGAAAAAAGAATTTCTTGAATTATTTTGGCAACATGGAAGCTAAAACTTGGGCCGGGTCAACCCGTCCAAGGTCCAATAAAATTGGATTGGCAGATTCAAGATCCAAACAAAGAATTTACTGTAGAAAACTGCTGCTTCCAACTCTATCGTCTTCCCCTCTATTGTCTATTGTGAAAGCTTTCTTCTGTGAAGCAAATGGCAACAATGGCAGCTCTGCAGAGCTCGTTTACATCTCTTTCGATCTCCTCCAACTCATTCTTTGGCCAACCTTTTTCTCCTACTCTCTGCCCTCCTCTGGTACTATGCTTTATTTACTACTCTTTTACAATTCCTTCATTTTTTTACTTACTGTTGTTCATTGATATAGGCTCCTAGTAAATATTTCTTTTAACTTTTGATTTCTCATTAGGTTCGTCAAGTAATCTGCTGTGTACATTTGTGTTAATGGTTGCTTAATTCTCATAAGACCTGGTACTTGTTATTTTGCTGGAATTATCCCGACTGACCCAGTAAAGAAACAACATAACAATAATTTATGACCACCATATTCTTGCAATTGGTAAACACCCTCCCCCCTCCCTCCCAAGCGCTCAATGGCTGAGGGGAAAGAAAAAATGAAGTACCAATTTATATGGCGCACTTTCCTTTATAGTTTGTCTAAAAAATAACACACCTTTCTATATCTAAAAATAATTTAATTTTAAATTTTTATTTTTCTTTTAACGAGATGAGTAATAGCTACACAAACATCGATGACTTATTTTAGACCACGAGTTTTAAAAATATGTCTTTCTTTCTTTAGTTCTGTGCCCACTGCCTGGTCAAACAATGCCACGTAAATTGAGATGGCGGAAGTAGATGATAGGAGACCTATGGGGGCAAAAACTCTAAAACTAAGGTGCATTTGGTGTGGAGGAAGATGTTTTGCATGAAAATATTTTTCTTAGGAAATATTTTTTCTGGTGATTGGGTTATGGGTATAAAGGTCGGCCATACATTTATTTTACACGGTCTAGCATAGTGTATGAAGGTTATGTTTTGGTGATTTTAATGAGTAGTTAATAACAATGTCTAGCTGTTTATTAGAATGTGTGAGATCAGTTGAGAGTTGAAATTTTTATAGAAGGAAAATGATCATCAAAGATTTGGTTTGACCATGAACATCATGGGTTCAATCCTGACTAGCAAATGAAATCTGATATTTAAGCGGAAACAGGTCAAGAAACAAATGCATTATTTGAAGCTGGAAATAGCGGATTTCTCCATTATCTAATATATGTGTGTGTGTGTATAAAGAAGAACGACTTCCGCCCATGTTTACATTAGTCATTTCAAGGATAGGAAACACTTGAAAACATTTCCCTTGTAGAAATATTTTCTGTCGTACCAAAAAACACTAACTAGGCTATGGAAGAGATTAGTGCATATCTAGATCCAATATTGTTAGTCAGTGGGTGGGCAATACCACTGGACTCGTAACTACTATGTGATAGTGGGTACAGAATTAGTATGTGTGTGCGCGTGCATATGTTAAATTGCTCAATTAATATAAAGTTTAAGTTGACGTGGTGCGGCTGCCATACCACATCTTGGGGTTAATCTGTTAATGTGGTTCGTGCTATATGTTTTAATGCTTTTGTTTGCGAGTTTCAAAATGAACTGTCTTTGCTTCGGTCTTACTTGTATCGACTTAATTAAGAGGAAAATGTGCTGTTGAAGAATGGATTTCTACCTGTAGGCTGTAGATATGGAATTACTCTTCTAGGGTGCTAAGTTTGGCCAAATTCTTGATCATTTTAGAGGCTCTGAATGCTTTAAGTTCCGATTTTAATCTCTCTGTTGTTCAACATAACTGGACAAGTAGCTTGTTGATAGCAGTATAGCTGCATTTGTTAACATGTAAAGACATCTAATTGCCCTACAATAAATCCTCTCCTTTCATCTTCAAATAGTGTTGACTCTCCTATAGTCACTTACTTCTTCTGCTGAAAGATGCAACATTCTTCAACCTTTCTGGTTTGCCTCTTGAAATGCGGAAAGTTGCTGGTAGATACTTGAGCTGATACGCAGTACCAGAAATGCTGATAAAGTTGCTTTACTAATTACTACTAACTAGTATCATTATTTTAATAAATCTGAATGAGTAGTTGACGGGAACATATTCAGTGGGAAAATTGATACTCCAGAATTTGCATCATAATGAGAGGAATTTTGGCATAGTTGAATAGCTAATATCTCATGGTTTTTGCCCTATGTATACGAGTGCCAATGGCATTCAACTCATCTTTTGTATCGAAGATAACTTTAGCTATCTCTCAGTTCTTATCAGGGAGTTAGGTACTCCTCGATCCTCCCTCAAATCCATTGTACTCTTATTTTGAAAGATGAATAAAATACCTAATATCACTTTGTACCGGGGGTGGGGCTCGTCTGATAGTGTTTTGTCTTGGACTGCTAGTGGTTAAGTGGTTTATGTTGTGTCCACCCTATTTTTCCATTTTTTCGTAGTATTGTGGCATCATTTCTTGTTATTGTTATTGCTTTTCTTCTGTCTCTTACGATGCTAATATTATGTGTCTTGTTTCTGTTGTTGTCACGGATTCTATTGTCTATTCTCGTCTTCTTGAGCCGAGAGTCTTTAGGAAACAACCTCTCTACTCACCCGGGGTAGGGAAGGTCTGCGTACACTCTACCCTCCTCGTACACCACTTGTGTAATTTTACTGGGTTGTTGTTGTTGAATAAAATGCCTAATATCGATATCAGAATTTCCTCTTCAGAGTATGGACATGCTGTCGTAAGGTTGATGCTCCCTATGCAACTATTTATTGGTCCTCTTTTATCATCCTGCTTTACGTGACTTGTCTTTTTCACGTGTCAAACTGCAACAGGATGCTTTTTTGTTTAATTGATGACAGTCTTCAAATGATACTTTGCAGGTCAAATCAATACAAAGTCCAGCTACCATTGTTGCCAAGGTTGGTACCTTAGATCTTTTTCTGGTCTTTTTCTGTTGTTAGGTTATGAACTTCTTGTATAACTCAAAGAGAAGATTTTCCATGACAAGAACTTTACTGTGTAAAAGCAATCTTCATTTTCATTTCTTCTGCAGCTTAAGCGATGGGAACGGAAGAAGTGTAAGCCAAACAGCCTCCCGGTGCTACGCAAAATGCATGTGAAATTGGGAGATACAGTAAAAGTGATATCCGGCCACGATAAAGGTAAGGTTGGAGAGATCACTGAGATTATCAAGCACAACAGCAAAGTCGTCGTAAGTGAGATAAACTTGAAAACCAAGCATGTGAAGAGTAGAGATGAGAATGAACCGGGCCAAATAATCAAGGTTTTCAATTTCTTTCCTTCTCACTGTATCTACAACAACAACACAACAACAACGACCCAGTATAATCCCACAAGTGGGGTCTGGGGAGGGTAATATGTACGCAGACCTTACCCCTACCCCGAAGGGTAGAGAGGTTGCTTCCAGGAGACCCTCGGCTCAAAAAAGCAACAGGAGACGATATATTAGTACCATAAAAATGCATAATAAAATAACAGTTTTATAAGAGATATGAAGTTAATCTCATGTTTCTCTGTTGTTATGGCTCCAACGTATTCAGGACTGAGGCATACTTGTTGTCATTCTCTTTTATTATGGATATGGCTAACATAAACTAATCAGTCTTAATGAGAAAGTAACTTTTTTAGTCTGGTGCTTTCAGATTGAAGCTCCTATTCACAGCTCGAACGTGATGCTTTACTCGAAAGAGCAGAAGGTAGCCAGTCGGGTGGGTCATAAAACACTCGACAACGGAAAAAGGGTCAGGTACCTCGTAAAAACCGGGGAAATTATTGATAGTGCAGAGAACTGGAAGAGAGCTGTCAAAGAGAAGGAAAAAACAACAGAAGCAGTGGCTGCTACTTCTTAGAAGACTGTCCTTGTGAATTCTAGTTGTTGTACTTTCTTCAACTCTCCATTAATGTGTTATCTGTCTGTATTTGTAGCCACTCCCTTAACCATTCCTACAAAAAAGGATTGTTCAAGGCAGAAGGGAAAAGGTACACTAACAATTTTGTATTTGTATTTATTGTAAAAGTTCCATACCTCAAAAGATGGTATATTTGGTTCCAACTTGATGTAAGACCAAGATGAATGTTACAGATTTAGATTTTTTTTTTTTTTTTGAGAAAAAGCTTGCAGGGAAATCTCACCTTTTTTTTATGTCCAAACACCTACTTAGGGTCGTTTGGTTGGTATTGCTTAGCGGTGGTAAAATGATTAAAAGAAAATAATTATTCACTCATATTATCTATTCAAAAATAGGTTGGATAATGAACTTTTTAAAAATGGGTCAAATATGAAAAAGAATCATTTTATCCACTTTAAAAATGGATAACCATTGGATAACTAATGAGTTTAATGTTTACATTTGTAAAATCTCAAATTAGGGATTCCTCAAGTTTGGGAGACTAGTAATTCTCCCAAAAGTGAACATATTCAAGAAGTCATGGATAATATGGATATTTATATTATTTGTTGGTTAACTTGTATTTTATCCGTATTAAATATGGGTTAGGATGAATAATTTAATCGTTTTTTGCATTACCTTTTTTATCCGTCCATATTCGCCCCGCTTCGCCCCTTTGCCACCCCTAACTATTGCCATAATTAACCTCACTATAAATTTACGTATAAAATAATATAGTGTTTGCATGGCCACCTGAAAAAATATAACCGCTGCATAACTAAGGCAAAGTTTGATCGACAGTATTACACGTATTATGTAATTTTGAAATTTATGTGAGTGGGTGACTGCCTCAAGTTTGGTCATATGTGTTTATTCTTAAAATCGGATAACAATTAAATTTGTAAGTGATTTTAAGAATAGGTAGTATAATTCGACACAAAACAATTAATGAAGTAAATCGAGAATATATAAAGACAGAAATAGTTCAAACCACACGAGTGATCTAGTTTCAGTCTCAGTGAAACAATCGACCTCGGTCCGGGCTCACCACGGCCAGCACAAATGAACAAGAGAAAGAGCTAATGACAGAGAAAATTATAATATATTACTTTGGAATGCATGTTATAATGTACTTTACCAGTAATCATACCCCTTTTATATAGTAGGGAAGTCGTGCATTAGGTACAACTCTATAAAAGATAAAAATCTCCTAATTAATTGATTGCCGATTTCTTATCGATACGTGCCGAGATTTCTGTTGTGATATTCGGTCGGTCACGGATATCACGGCTAGGACCGATCCCGAATCACGAGCCCGATATCCTCGAGAGTGGGTGTTATGGTCCGGACTCCAAATTCATCAGACATCTACCTCGGTCTCGCTCCCCTGCTATCATATCTTGAGTTTGGCTTATTATGTCGGAGACCGAGGTGTACCACGAGACCGAGTTTGCCCGTATACAATACGTAAATTTATTTGTCCTTCTAAATTATGCAGTAGGGTTTGGCCAAAATATGAATAATTACAGGACCGAAAAAAATCAAGAAAGGTTATTAATCAATAGTCGCCTATTGGAGTAGCGAACTGCCGGAAATAAGAAAAACTTAACTCAATTATTCGATTTACATTTTTAGTCAAACTCAATGACGTAAAATTTAAATATATAAGTTTGTTATCAAGATTTAATTTTTTACAAAACAAAATTTAGAAGATGAACTTGAAAAACTACCGAGGCAAATTATATTGAAAAGAATTATCTTTTTGTAAAGAATAATTTACAATTATTTTAATCTTTGAAACAGAATTAGATATTTACAGTTTTGATAAGTTACGTTGAATCTTATATAACAAAATTCTAGGAGGAAAATTCAAGAAAAATACAATTCAACTTGCAACTCAAATTTAAAAATACCCCTCTGTTATAAATAGAATTGTATTTAGGATGAATGTCTATATTTAGAGATATTTTAGGGCTTGTTACTTGGTACCTAAATCACTTTTTCCCTATAAATAGAGGGGTCATATTCCATTGTAATTTACTTCAAATCAATAAGAATCCTCTCTCTATGCTTTTATCTGTAATATTCTTCTTCTTTTATTGTTTTATAACACGCTATCAAGATGAGACTCTAACCAATTGAATAGAAGCTTTGGGGTTGACCATAATGATT
This sequence comes from Nicotiana sylvestris, assembly GCF_000393655.2. Taxonomy (NCBI): domain Eukaryota; kingdom Viridiplantae; phylum Streptophyta; class Magnoliopsida; order Solanales; family Solanaceae; genus Nicotiana; species Nicotiana sylvestris. Next base: position 5,837,818 of record NC_091064.1, read on the forward strand.
GTCAATTGTTCCATGAACTTACTTCGTGGTTAAATTATGGATTAAAGGTAAGTATTTTACTTTATTTTTCTCTTTTAAATTCTTGACATTCTATAATTTGATTTTAAATATAAGCAAAGACGATAAATTTTGATTGTAACTCTAATGGAGTTTGAAAGAAATTATAACTACCCAAAGTGGTAAAATTTCTATCCCTTGCCATGATCAAATTCATGTATGATTGTGGGCAAAGAATTTGAAACTCGTCCCATTGAATTTGCTTCATTCACATTCCCTTAAGAGAATATGGTAGCGATATGTAATAAGTTTGAAAGAAGACAAAATCATTACGTGAAGGTATCAATAGATGTGGAAGTGGCAATAGACGAAATTATAATCGTCGTCATTGTGGTAATGAGAACAATAAGGATTCTCAAAATAATCTTTCATTTTGTGAAAGTAATATTTGTCATCGATTTGACATGAGATTTCGAAAGCGCATAGAGATGGTTATTGTCCATTCATCATGTGTATGTGATAACATGTGATTTATGAATACATATTCATTCTTGGAAGAATATGAACGTGTTAGTGGTACTGAATATACCACACCACCTCTAGAATGAGGTTTGAGGGGAAATAAGAAAATAATGTCATTATTATGGCATAAATGGTCATTGGTCACGTACTTATTGTACGTCAAAATATTTTGGCAATGTCATTATTAAAAGACAACGATAATGCAAGAAACAGATCTTGCATATAATTTTGACCATAACCATAGTGGTATAACTTAGAAATTAAAATAGATATTCACCATATGGATATTGATGAATATGTGGTAGTACAAAATTAATTGAGAGCTCTAGAAGAGCCAATTTTTACTATTTCGGAGGAACAAAATTGATTATCAATAAGGCATTGTGTTGTAGTAAGTCTCAAAGAAACTTAGTATTAAGTTTCTAAAGTATTCGCGAAAGCGATTGGTTATATATTGAGACAATAAATAAAGGAAAGATTTAATATCTTCTAATACTACAACTTGGAGCGGGATAACATATATATGAAAAGTTACCCGTTTTATTCTCCAGTTTGTACTATACAAATAAAAGCATACCACAATAAAGTGGATGTTTATTGATATAAAAACCTATATCATAATAAACTTAGAGTTTATTCATAATTGCACACGTCATGGTGTAAACCTAAAGTTTATTTATATTGATAATTTATTCAGTTGGCATAGTTGGTTTAGCCATATCAATTTAAGTATGATGTGCAAAAATAATAGAGATTGCACATGGGTAAATATTAAAGAACTAGAAAGTTCTTTACGAATTCTCCACCAAGTTACTCACTAAGTTCATAACAACACCTCCCGCCTCAAAAAGAACCTTGTCCTCGAGGTTCGGGTAGAGTAATATTATATGTTGCAAGAACCTTGCTCTATAGAAGTGGAACCCATTGTAAGCACGTGATTTTTGCCCTATATGAGAATTACTCCCAAAAAATTCAAAATAAAATAATTTTCCTTTTGTGTGCAATTTTGAGAATTTCGTAGCATTTTTGGATAATTATTTGTATTTGTCTGTGCATGTTTATTTGTGAAATTAATAAAAAAATACAAAAATATGTCGCATTTGCATTTAGGATTTAATTCTACAATTAGGAATAATTAAGTTTGTTTTACAAAAATGAAAAATCATAAAAATAATGTATGTTTGCATTTTTAGCATTTAATGTCCAAATTGTGTGATTTTATCGTAATTGCTATTTAATTGTGTGTTAATTATTATTAAGAGTTAATTAGCACTTTTATAAATTAATTTAGTTCTATAGGATAATTTAGGATTTTTTGGAATTTAGTTTTAGTTTAAGAAAAAATAAAAGAAGAAGAAAAAATGGAAATAAAGGAAGAAGAAAATCAGATTGGGCCACCTTCTAATTTAAATCAACCATGGCCCAAACCAAATAAACTCCTACCGGGTCGACCCGACCTGGTCCGCCCCATAACCCCAAGTAAACACCCCCCACCCTTTCTTCCATTTGGTTTTGTTTTGAAGAAAAACCCTAAAAACTAAAGTCACCCCCCCTCCTCCTCTTCATCTTCCCCAAGCTTCCAACGCCCCCTTCCCCAGCTCCAACACCCCCTCCCATGGCTTCCCTCTCGTCGTCACCACCCTAGCTTCAACCACCAACGACCCTCCCCGTCCGCCATTGAAACCCAACGTCCAAACAACCATAGCTGCCCTCTCATTGACCACCCTTGATGCTTCTTCGTCTTCGTCTTCTTCGTCAAGCTCCAGCCATTCCACTGCTGCTGCTTCATCTCAACAGCCTCCCCGTCCGCCATTGACGAGCAACCATCGCTGCTGCGTCAACCATTGTTGCTGCCCTCGTCGAGCTTCCATGGCTGTTGCACCTTCTACTGCTTCGTCTGCTACGTCCAGCCAATAACACCCCATCCCCATAGGTCCCAAATGAACCATCTCCTAAACGACCCCTCCACCTCAAGCTCTCATGGCTGCTGCTGCTTCTTCTTCTGCTACGTCCAGCCAGCTTCACCTTCCTTCGTCTTCGTCGAGCTTCGGCCAACTCCACCAGTTTATTGACAAGCAGCGTTGCTAATGTCCCTTTCTTTTTCTTCGTCGACTGAACTCCATCACCACCGGAAAATGGCGACGGAAGTTTGTTTCATCAATGGAGTTCGTTTAAAGCTCGAGGAGAGTTCGTTTGAGTTTGTCGACTGACTTTCAAGTTTATCGTTCCATTTGGTGTAACGTTCTTGTTGTCCGAGCTTCGAGTTTGTCGTTGTTCATTTTCAGTTAGTTGGTTTAAGTTTCATTTCTGTCCGTGTTTTGTTTGATATTCTCAGATTTGAAATCAGTATATGTTTGATTCCTTTCGTGTTCGTTGTTTTTCATTTCTTGATTATTTCTTCGGTTTGTTTTCATTCATTTGTTTTTGTTTAGTTTTAGAAGTGTGTTAGTTTAATCACTTGAATCATTCATCTTTGTTGTTTAATTTAGATTTAATTTGTGTTCATTTTTTGTTTGAAGTTCGTTTTTAATCCAGTGATTTAATGTGAGTTTATGTGTTGGTATTTAGATTTTGATTTAGTTTGAATCATTCATCTTTGTTATGATGTTGTTTGATTTAGTTTGAGTTCAACTGATGATGAGTTTAGTGATTTAAATCTACATGTTTGTCTTGTTAAATTTGTTGATATGAATCTGACTCAGTTAGTACTTCATGAATGTTGTTAATTTGGCAAGTTTATTATGCAGAAGTTGATTATTTGTTGATGAAATTTGATTAGGAATTGGTTATAGCTGCTATAGTTTGGTTAATTGATTTAGGAGGATTGGATATAGTTGATGGGGTAGAATGGTAAATTGCAATATTTTCAGGGGTAGAATGGTAAATTTTAGTATTTTCAAGGGCATTTTCGGGATTTTAAAAGAGTCTTAAAAATAATTAATGAGTGCTCTGTCCACTAAGTATTAAATAATATTTAAATAATATTAAAATAATACGTAGTGGGGGACAAGACATAATGGTGGGGAATTTCCAAATTGTTTAATATAGTGGGGGACAAAACATGCGATGGTGGGGCAATAAGTGATTTAAATAAGGAAGAGATATGTGTTAGTGAGAATTAATACATTGTTTAATATAGTGGGGGACAAAACATTAGGTAGTGGGAAGTTAAAGGGGGATGGGTAGAAGATAGTGAGATTTAATTTTAAATGCTGGAAGTTGGTAAATAAATAGAGGGGCTTGACACAAATAAGAGGGGGGATTCCGAAAATATTGAAAGGGGATAGGGGATTGGCTGAATATTGAGAAAAATTTCGAAGGAGATTCGAAAGAGAGAGTAGTATATAGCCGATATACAATCTACACACACTAGACATATAGAGGGGTCAAGATTTAAGGGCTAAACATTAACTGGTCTTTCAATCTAAAAAGATTCACTTTGTTTCTGCCCATTGATTGTTGTTGGTGTTTCAGGATTTTCATTTGATTTGTTTCCTTGAGTTTGGTTGGTTATTTGCTACTACTTCATTGGTTGTTGCTGGATTTTTGCTCGATTTTTAAATCTGTTGTTGGGTGTTGCTGTTGTTGTATGCTACTGCATTTCTGTTGATCTTCCTCTTCTTTTGTTTCCAATATCAGGTACACAACTGACACGCTGGTTACTGTAAACTGAAACATGAAGCATGAATATGAAATGAAGAGTTGAAGTTCTGAATTTGTCTTAGTTATATTCTGAATTTTATTTGTATATGTACATTATTTAGCTTCCTAATATCAGAATCATGTAGTTGTTTAATATATATAATGGATCATCTGACAGTAGCTTAGTGGACGAATTGTCTATGTATTGCTAATAAATAAATAAACGGTGTAGTAACTCTGTCCAGTTAGTTCGTTATTGTTGGATGATTATCATGTCTCAAAAAAAAGCATGTTAGCTGATTTAGACTATTCTTAAACATTCAACAGTTAGCTCATTAAACGAATAAACCGTTTCGGAACTTGTAGGAATATTTTAGCTAGATAATGTTGGTTAATTTCAGCATGTAAATGGTTTAGGATTAAAATTAGATTGCCAAGTTTTTATTTAATTTGACAAACTGTGAGCATGCCTAGTATAATGTAACTAAGTAGTAACATATGAATGAGATGACCCGGGTCCAGTTTTGAGCCATACATGTTGGGCCTGGGTCCTATTAATTTTACATTCGGATTTAACAAATTGCGTTTGGAACCCGACTATAACAACTCGTAAGCATGTAAATAAATTAGGACATTTTCTCTTTCATTTTTTAGAGACAAATTTAATAGAAAAAAAAATGTAGTCACTTTAGGATTATCCTTTTAAAATAAATGAGATGAGCCTCGCCCAATAAAACGCACAAATTACGGGGCCCTCGATAAATGTTTAATTGAATACTTAGATTTCGGGATGGACTGTTTAGCCAATTTCACGGCCTTCCCCAAAAATAATAAAGCGTTAGACTCTTTAGGCACGATTTTAATAATATTACATCCCTAAACTCGGGTGCGCATTTATGCGACCCAAATCCAAATCTCAACGAAGTCAAAATGTGTCAACAACCACGGATGCATTGATTGCGACGTGGTTCGAAACGCATTTTTACGACGTTGCAATTCTATTAAAAATAATAATAATAACGGTTTAAAGTTGATAAACGCACATAAATTATAATATGTATTAAAATCAGATATTTAGCCATTACAACAGTTTAAGCGACCGTGCTAGAACCACGGGATTCGGGGGTGCCTAACACCTTCCCTCGGGTCAACAGAATTCCTTACTTAGAATTTCTGGTTCGCAGACTTCATTTGGAAAGTCGAATATTTTCCTCGATTCGGGATTCAACCGGTGACTTGGGACACCATAAATCTCCCAAGTGGAGAATCTGAAATAAATAAATAAATCCCGTTTCGATTGTCCTTTAATTGGAAAAAACTCTCTTCCGCGCCCCTTTGCGAGCGGCACGGGCGAAAAAGGAGGTGTGACAGCTCTGACGACTCTGCTGGGGACTTAACCCAGAACCACTGGTTCATGATTAGAAATTCGAGCTTAGATAAATTGTTATATTTGGTTTTATCTGATTTTGTTACATGTTTGGGCCCAATGTGCTAAATGCTGCTTTTACCGCTTTGATATTATCTGAACTGTATATAAACTGTGCCGAAAACCTTCTCTTCTTACCTCCGGGGATGTGCTTACTGGTTGAGACTCCCTATTCTGTTAGTGTCATACCCTGAAATAAAAGAGGCTCGGAAAGTTTCTAAGTCGGCTGGCCTTTTGGTTCCCGGAAAGGAGCTCCTTCCTCAACTCGAGTTGTCCGTTCGGGTACACTGTCTAGAACACCGACCCAGGTTTTGAACATAGAATAACTTGACTTCATGCCGGATCCCTAGTAGGAACGTTTATTTACATCATATTGCATTTGACTTAGGGGACTGAATATCTACTAGGGAGGTAACCCAAAATCTCTGGTTCAGGGTTCAAAAATTCGATCTTAGAATAATTGTTATTATTTGGCTTCATTTATTATCTGATTTTATTACATGCTTTAGCCTAAATGTGCAAAATGTTACTCTTACCGCTTTGATATTATCTGAACTATATATAAAAACTGCTACGAAATCCCTCTCTTCTCTCTCTTGAGGAGTGCACGATGGTCGTGACTTCTTTCTGTTAGTGTCCTATTCCAAAATAGAACGAGGATTCGGAGGAGTTGCAATATTGGATGATCTTTTGGTTACCGGTACGCAGTTCCCATCCTCGGCTCGAGTTGTCCGCTCGGGTAAGCCAGGTCTAGAACAAACACCGAGGATAAACCTAGTATAACAAAACCTCATGTCGGATCCCTAGTAGGAACGTTTATGTGCATCATGTTGCATTTGACTTAGGGGACTCAACACAGGGGTTGGGTCCGTATAGGACAAGCAACCTGAAATGAAAAAAGACCATCCTGCTGCATCCTGTTTGTTTTGCACATTTATTTGCTTCAGATCTGCATGCTGACCGGCTTTTGAAATCAGGAATTTTTTGAAAAATTGTGAAAAAAATATATATAGCAGTATAGGGAGATAACTACTTATTTTTAGAAAAATAAAACCAATGTCCAAGTAGTGTCAAAACCCTGCCGAAATTTTGAAAATTTGTCATTTTTAGTTTGATTTATTTGAAAAAAAAAAAGAATCTTGTTTACAAGATTCAAAAATTTTTTTCTTTTCTTTTGTAGTATTCCTTTCATAAATTCAGAGTAATAGTCCAAAAATATTTCCTTTCTTCTTTAGAATTTTTTTTTTCGAAATTTTCAAAAAAAAAAGAAGTTAAAATTCAAAAAAATATTTCTTTAGTCGTCGTTTCTTTTCAAAAAAAAACACAAACAAATCGAAATCCAAAAATATTTTCTCTCTTCTTTGTAAGTATTTTATTCAAAAAAAAAAATAGTTAGTTTATTTCCTTTATTTCTGATCGGCCCGAACTACGCCGGTTTGATTCTCACAGGATGTGAGATACGTAGGCAGCCCTCATCGGGTCCAACCTCCCTTTTTGCAAAAAATAGCAACAAAAAAAATGTGTGTTAAAATTTTAATTTTTGTCATAAATAAGTCGGGTGATGCCGCTTCTTGGCAAATATAGCCGAATGTTCCCGAAAGGGACGCCGGAAGGCTGACTTTGCATAAACGGCCACCTTAGGTCATTTTTTAGTTTTTCGGCCAATTAACCCACACAGCCTTAGAATCTTCGTCCCCGAGGCGCTGAAAGGCCGTGTTTGCAAATATCTGGTTTTCTATTTTTGAAAAAAAAAGAGTCATAAATAAGTCGGTGGTGCTGTTTTTTGCCAGAAATAGCCGAATGTTCTCGAAAGGGACGCCGGAAGACTGACTTTACATTAACAGCCACAAGTAATCATTGTTTTAGGATTTTGGCCGGTTGGCCCACACAGCCTTAAAATCTTCGTCCCCGAGACGCTGAAAGGCCGTGTCTGCAATATTGGGTCTTCTATTTTGAAAAACAATAAAAAGAATCATAAATAAGTCGGGTGATGATGTTTTTGTCAAAAATAGCCGAATATTCCCGAAAGGGACGTCTGAAGGCTGACTTTGTATAAACAGCTACCTTGGGTCATTTTTTTAGGATTTTGGTCGGTTAGCTAACGCAACCTTAAAATCTTTGTCCCCGAGACACTGAAAGGTTGTTTGCAACACCAAGTCTTTTATTTTAATTTTTAAAAAAAACAAAGAGTCAGCGGCCAGGTGAATACTGTTTGGATTTTTAGTCAAAATAAGTCGAGCCAACTTCGGCAGTGTCTTAAATCGTTCTTGCCGAAATAGCCTTAGAGTATCTTTCAGTTGTCGAAAGGCTATTTTCGTAAAAGAATGAACAAGTTTGTAAAGTGTCATAAAATAATCCTCCCCGGCCTCAAAATTCATGTGAAATATGGAAGGGGCCACATTTGCAAAAATAACCGTTTGGTTGCATTTGTCAAACGGAGAAAGGCAGCTGGCCGTTTGTTTTTGAGTTTGTAAATCTTTTGATTAGAATATGTGGTGGTTTGATTTTCGAGTTTGTAGGTCATCTTTAAACCTTTGAAACCCAGTTTGTTTTATTATAAAAATTGATAATTCCAAAAAAAAATGTTTCATCGTTGTTACCTTTCATTTTGGCAGAACTACGCCCGGTCTGATTCATACGGGGACATGATACGTAGGCAATCCACATCAGATTCGACCACCATTAAAAAGAAAAAAAGAGAAAAAAAGGGAGCACAATTACAAGAAGCCGGAATGACGCACACAAGAAAGGGTTAACTGCCTAGTTGCATTGCATCCTCAATGTGTGTTTTTCCGATATGTGAAAAACCCTAACGCTAACTGGTTGCTCTCATTTTTGTTCCCTTTTAATCTTTAGAAAGGTGGTTGGTTGTGGTTCTGAAAGTAACGCTTCCCTGCAACACAAAGGCAAAAGACAATGGCAGAGAACAACAGAGCTAAGTGTGTTGGTACCGATGCCCGAAAGCGGTTGGTTGAACAGGACTACGGGTGGGTAGAAGAGGTAAAAATGTTGAGACAGCTTGTGGCAGACATGTATCATGCATGGATGACTGGGAAAGCACCACCCTCGCCACCGCCTAGCTGCTTGAACTCTGTCACTACCCAAGCACCCAACACCATAACGGATGATCCCCCATACTCTCCATCTCAACCCACTTATGATAGCTTTCCCAGCCACCCGAGTAGCTCCATCACTCGTCAACGCTACTCCCCTCCCCAATGCTATTTCTCTCCACGGGACTCCCAAAAACATGTTTCACTTTCCCAGTACCCAGCTCTACAAAATGCTTATCCACCCTCACGAGCCTACCGAAAGCCCTCTAGATCAGGTTTCCGGCCCAATAAAGCATTTAAGAATGAGAGGCTGCTGAAGAAAGAAAAGGCTTTCACCTCTGTTGGAGGATCATATGCCAGTTTGTTCCAAAAGTTGAAGCAATTGGGCATGCTGAAGCCGATTCATATAAAAGTGTCAAACCCTCTGTCAGAGAAGTTTGATTTTTCTCGAAGGTGCGCATATTGCTCAGATGCCCCGGGACATGACACAAAGAAGTGTTGGAAGTTAAAGAAAGCAATTCAGAAGCTTATTGATGCAGGTGACATTGTCATACAAAATCCAGATGCAACAGACACTAGCCAAAGTCCGTCGCCTATGGGTAATGAAATGCATATGTCGAATATGACTTGTTTTGAAAAGGAACATGAGAAGTCTTCTGAGATCCTCGGAGGTCCACGCGTTGCAGATTTCTTAGTGCCATCAGAGGTGGCTCTTAAGAACGAGCCCGCGAAGGGAACCCAAAAGCAATTTGTTAAGAACAACGAGATGGAAGCTGGTGGAGGTCCCAGTAATATTGACGCCGAATTCAGTGGCTAAAATGTCGAGCTTGTGATTACAATGTTAACTCAATAGTAATTGTGATTACAATGTAGATGCTAACGATAATAAGGATAGAGCAACATAAATCTAAGAAAAAAGGGGATGAGAATTAGACTGATACAGAATTGGAGATGAGAAATATAGAAGACTAGAGATGAGAACACAGAGCTAAGACTTGACAACTTCAGCATAAAGAATACTCTACCCCCTATGCTATACTTATAACTAATTTTTCCCTGCCTACATTCAACCTGGGTCCCACAAATAATTATCTAAATTTCCAAATATGCCCTCCACCAAGTTACTCACTAAGTTCACAACACCCATGAATGCTAAAAATATCAAAGGCGAATGTATATCACATAAGATGCATCTATGAGATGGTTACATGTGCGATTATTATTTACTCGCAACCTGGTGTTTGCGAGGTAACTTGCTCAAAAATTTAATTTCGAACATAATTTTCAGATTTTCTATTCAAGAAGTTCTTCTTGATAAGTTGGTTTACATCACAGTTGGTTTAGCAAAATAATTTATTGGGCGCCTCAACTTAATAGCTAAACTATTGCTTATGAGAACAAAGTTATCTATAGCAATTTGATATAGGTTATATATGAAAGTATATTACATTCTCCCCTCACAAGTGGTTCGGGGTCAGGAACCAAATAATTTCATATTATCATTATTATTTATGTGCGATGTATATTTTGATTAACACCATAACAGACAAAGGTGAATTCCCAAAATTGAGAAAGAAAGTTAGTTTTTCTAACATGAGGGGGAGACAGGATAAACATTTGAGAAAAAGTTGCGCGAAATGAGTTATCATGTGTACATCTAGATCCTCGAATAAAATAATATGAACTTGAAGTTCATAAAAGGGTAATTCATTTGCAATATATTGCAAAGCATGCCAGACGCATTTGCTGACCCAAAGAACGTAACTATATTCTTACTGAAAATGCTCCTATTAGAATAAGTCCTAGAAGGACAAAGCCTATGGTACGCTTAAAACATATAGACAAATTGGTTTCAAATAAACTCCTTGATAAAGAAGATGAGCAAATGATCAAAATGATCATGGTAAGGAGGCAAGTGATCTAGAAGATCACATGACATGACACTTTATAAAATCTCATGAGAGGTTCAGGTACCTGAATATATGAATGAAGAGATCTCTATGTTATGTCTATATGAAAATAAGGAGGTTGGAACCTATATAAAATGTTCGTCGGCGACATCTATCATGGCGCTAAATATATATGAGGACCTTAAATCTAGGAAATAATTCAAGTAGAATTGATTCCATATGAAAAGACATGTAGTTTTGGACTGCAGTTCAAACACTTGAAAGTATAAAGTCAATGATATGTGCAATCAGTTTTCGATATCTTATTTGTCTAGCATGACATGAAAACTTGATATGCATCTAATTAAAGTCTATTATATGACTTAACTTATATAAAAAAAATTTGAAGGATTTAAATCGCTTAAAGATTCTTGGTCATGAAGTACTACTCCATCCTAAGTACAATTTGTGCACATTTGTATCTTGCTATATTTATAAGCATGATGATGTGATAGCGAGAATTTTCAAGGTGCAACATATTCATTGGAGTTAATATGGGTGATTTATTCACCAACTCTTTGCCGACATCAACATTCAAGAAGCTAGTGCACAAGACTGAGATGCGAAGACTCAAAGATGTGAATTGATGCTCTCATCACGGGGAGTGAATACACGTTGTACTCTTTTTCCCTTACAAAGTTTTTTCCCACTGGATTTTCCTTGCAAGTTTTTTAATGAGGCAACCAAAATGCGTATTTCTAAACATGTGTACTCTTTTTCTTTTTCTAGAATTTTTTTCCCATTGGGTTTTATATTAGTTAAAGTTTTAACGAAGTACATTATCTATTGATAGACATTCAAGGGGGAGTGCTATAAATAGAATTGTATTTAAAGTGAATATCTATAATTTGAGAGATTTTAGGGCTTGTTACTTGGTGGCTAAGTCACTTTTCCCCTATAAATAGAGAGAAATTTTAGGGCTTGTTACTTGGTGCCTAAGTCACTTTTCCCCTATAAATAAAGGGGTCTTTGTGAGCACGTGATTTTTGCCTCACGAAAACTACTCCAAAATAAATCAAAAATAAAATAAATTTCTTTTAGTGTGCAATTTTAGAATTTGTGTTGCGTTTATTAATTGTTTGTATTTTGTCCGTAAATGTTAACGTTGTTATAATTAAACGAAAATAAAAATACATGTTGCATGCATATCTAGGATTTAATTATGCATTTAAAAGATAATTGAAATAAAATCACAAAAATATGCATTTATTCGATTTTAAATATGTCACTGTGTGATTAGTGTTTTGTCTATGTGTTAAATAGTTGTTAAAAAAGTAATTAATATTTTTGTAAGGTTTTTTGGTTTTTATAATTTTAATTAGGATTTTTAATAATTGAAGAATTAAATTGGAAATAAAAAAATGGAATTAAATGGGCAAAAACGGATCTGGGCCAAAATTTCTAAACAAAATCAGGCCCAATCCAAATGACCATGTCCGGTCCAATTCAAAGCAGAATCAAACGACGTCGTTTGGTTACCCCTTATCAAGGGCCGTTGGATTAAATCCAACCAACGGCCAAGATCTCATCACCCTAACCCAAGACCCTTACCCGATCCAATACCCGGTTCAACCCGTCCCCCTAACTTAAACCAAACGACACCGTTTGGATAAGTGAGTAGATCTCAGCCATCCATTCTACTTGATCCAACGGACGATACCAGTCCACCCCACTCCTATATAAATCCCAAGCCTCTACCCGGCCCCTAACTGAACACCCCCCCTCCTACACTGTTCATCATCGTCCCCCAAACCCCCACTCTTAACCCTAGCCGCCCTAGGATTCCACCGCCTGAAACCCGGCGGCATCAACGCCGCCGGTCACCAACTTAACACCCTAGGACCCCCTTGAACACCCTCTATCCGAATATGTTACCTGCTTGGTTCGAATCTCCCTGGAGGTTCTCGAATCTTCATTTGAAGATTCGAGCCAAGTTCAGATCTAGACCTAACAGTCCCAAATCGACACCACAGCTTCCCCTAGTCACCCTGAATATGGATCTATCGTTTGTTTGGTTCGAATCAGTTCGGAACTTCTCGAATCTTCTTTTGAAGATTCGGACCAAACAAGAACAGAATCAGATCCGTTTCAAACTAACACCAGATAACCCCTAGGCTACCCTCACCCTCGTATCATGTTTGGTTCCCTGCAAATCTGCCCAGAAATGTTCGGATTTAAGATCCAAGAACATGAAACCCTAAAAATTTCCAATCTTGGAATTTTTCCGATTTCAAGTAAAAGATTGAGGTTCAATCGACCTTAGTCAAAGTATTTTCAGTGGAAAATACTTCGACTAAGGTCTGTTTGATTTCAAACAAAAATCCGAAGCCGAGTTGAGTTCGAGTCTGATTAAAATTCAGAGGTATTTTTCTATTATTTTGTGTATTCTAAGTGTATTGTTGTCTGTGTCAATAGCTTTTTGATTTTTCATATTTGTTTTGATCAATTCTGTCATTTCTGTCTCCTACCTATTTACTTGATCCGAATGTGAATTGTTTCTATTGGTTGTGATTATTTACAATGTATGTAATCGACTCGATTAAGTTCGTCGATTAGTTATATTATGAATTCTCGTTTATGATAAATACTGATTGAAACAATCTGTCTACCTATTGTTTGTTGACAATTGTTATAGATAGTTAGTTAATTAGTCTTTTAAATAATGTTTGTTTGTAAATCAATGAGTCCGTCAAATGGATGTTGTGTATGTATTGATTTCTGGGCAGTTAGTTTCAGGTAATGCATATACTGTCAATACCTCTGCACTTATGCTAAGTTCAATTTCAATTCAGATTTTGTTCTGTTAAGTTCTGTGTATTGTTAAAATGTTTGTGTACAAGTTCAGTGTTCGAATCTGAATTTAGTTTTGTCCATTAGCTATTAGACATTGGGTGTTGGATCAATTAGCTATCATTGAATAGACAGAATGTTTGTTTGATTTAGGACTTGGTTATTAGCTGCTAAACAGGTTTAATTCAGATAATTTGGTTAAGGTTTAAGCAATTTTGGTCTGGGGCAGTAATAACAGTAGTATTAAGGGATTTTCAGTGGGTATTTGAGAAATGAAACAGTAGGGTAATATAATAATAATAGTGTGCTTATAATGGAATGTTAGTGGCTATAATTTAGGAGATAATGGGAAACAAAGGGTAATGGAATGCTGGAAATCAGGAAAAAGTTCACTCAATGGGATTTAAAGTAGTTAAAAGCAGATTTTAGATATGATTTTCTGTTTTTAAAAGATAAAAGGGGGTCCAGGCAGCACTAAAAGAAAGGAGGCATACCTGTATAAATACAGGGGCAGATTTCAGGAACAGGGGGGAGTTAGAGAAGATTTTAAGAAAGAAAAAGAAAAGGAGAAGGAAGAGATTTTTAGGATTAAGATTCTGAAGAAAGGAAAAGAACTCAGATTTTATTTAAAAGGAAAAAGAGGAAGAAAACAGAAAGAGAAATAGAAAAGAGAACATTCACACACACGCACAATCTGAAACAGAACAATCAGAAATAAGGAATCCGCAACAGAAAGAAACTGAAATCTGAAATGCATTCTTTCTGGAATCTGTCCGTTGTTTGCCTGTGAATGTTATTCAGAAATCTGAAATTTCCTTAAGTCTCTGTCACTGTTCATCTGGTTCAACGGGTCTTATTCAGACTTGCTGTGTCATGGGTATATTCTACTGATTTTGTTATTGCTGCTACTGCTGAAATTTACTCCTTCTACCTTCATTTTCAGGTATATATATCCTTTTAAATTCTATGTTGGAAAGAGTTTCAGCATGACAGATAAATGAAGTTTGAATTGTAATAATGTCTGTTATTCATTGGAGCTCTTTAATTAAAAATTCAGTTTTGTTTCTTGATCAAATAAGAAATATATGCTGATAGAATGATTGTAATTTAAATATCCTTCATTGAAGACTGTATAAGTGTTGTAATAAGATTAATTTTCTAAATTTTCATTGAAGTATAGTTATGATTGAATTGTTAAGGTAAGGAATATGATAGGAAGTTGGTTATTAGTTAAGTTCTATGACATTGTTAGTCAGGTATAAAACATTCTGAAATATCAAGGAAAATATGCTATCAGTTTATTTTGTTAGTTAATTCAATGTTGTTTAAAGCTAGATGATGATTGGTTGCAATTAATTATCTTTTGGCATAACATTGGTTGTGTTCATAATCTATAGTTGAAAGACGAGTTAGTATAATCCATTATGTTTATAATGTCAAATATGGTAAGTAATATTGTATGCAATATTCATTTTTATTTAGTCAGTTAGACTTGTTCTCGTTCTTAATAATAAATGGGTTTATGAACTTGTACGATTCGAAAGTTAATGGTTGTAATAATTCATATAGATCTAAAATCAAATGGGTTTGATTACATATATAATTCAATCATAGGCATAATTAATTAAGTCAATTTCGCATATTGGATCAAAACAAGTATATAAGAGCAAGATATAAATTGCAAAACTTTATATCAATGGTAATTAGAATAGAACTTGCCCTAATTAATAATAACAAAAGTTCTTAAAAATATTCTTCTCTGTAGTAATTCATTTCAGTTTTTATATATAATTCATGCGTTGGCATATATATGTTTTATAATTGTCAAAAATAGTGTTAATCATATTTTATCCTTTCAATGAGAGTTTGAATAGTCTTGGGATAAACATAATTAATACTCGGAAATTATAGTCAACGGGCAGCATAAAAAATTTGTGAAATTCTTTTAAAAGAATCTAAAGACACCCCTTTAATATGAATTTCTCAGCATTTTCATATAAAATGTGTAGATATAACAAATAATTTGTGGAAAAATCCTTAATATCATCGCAAATATTTTTGCGCAATTAGGGATACGTTCGCGTACCTTGATTATTTTTTTTTTTAAAAAAAGCAAAAAATTCGGATTATGCGTACGCGCAATTTCGAGCGAATATTTAATAAAAGGATTTTTTTTAGGGCGTCAAGTTAATTTCATAAAAACCCGCGATGTGCGGTTCAATATTTAAGAAAAACAAATATTCTTGATTCAACACAATCTCGGAAAAATGATTGCTTAATATATTATCAAAAGTTATTGTGTACACGTACGCGTGACACAATTCCGCATTTTTAAATTTGTAACACGAATATACGTACGCGTAATTCGATTCAAAGAAGGGTCCTTAATCATAATAAGTAAAAGCGGTAGAAAAATCACGTAACAAAAAGTATTTAATAAAATCAAGATAATTAAGCCAATAATAAAAACAGTTAAGCGACCGTGCTAGAACCACGGAATTCGGAAATGCCTAACACCTTCTTCCGGATTAACAGAATTCCTTACTCAGGATTTCTGGTTCGCAGAATAATAAACAGAGTCATATTCTCCTCGATTCAGGGATTATAATTGGTGACTTGGGACGCCTTAAAATTCCCAGGTGGCGACTCTGAAACAAATAAACAAATCCCGTTTCGACTGTCCTTCAATTGGAGAAAACTCCCCACGCGCCCCGCGGGCGCGGCGAAAAGGAGGTGCGACAGCTCTGGCGACTCTGCTGGGGATCAAAGTTGTTACTATGACCCAGAACCATTGGTTCAGGGTTTAAAGAATTCGAGCTTAAAATATCTGTTTTTATTGGCTTTATTTACTATATAATTATCAACTGTTTATATGCTAATATGCTAAATGTTTTTACCGCTTTAATATTATTTGAATTGTGAATATATACAACTGCTACGAAACCCCCTTCTTTCTGAGTCTTCTGAATTTATGGTGTACACGTGCGCGTGACCCACCTTTCTGTTAAAGTCATACCAAATAAGACGGAGTTGGGACAAGTAACTAGGCCGGGCAGACTTTCGTGCTCCCGGTACATTACCCCCGCTTCGGCTCAAACTGTCCGTTTGGGTAAGCCAGGTTTAGAACAATCAACCTAAGGTTTTACACTTAGAATAACTCAGTCATGTACCGGATCCCTAGTAGGAACGAATATTTGCATCATATGCATTTGGCC
Organism: Nicotiana sylvestris; assembly: GCF_000393655.2. Classification (NCBI taxonomy): domain Eukaryota; kingdom Viridiplantae; phylum Streptophyta; class Magnoliopsida; order Solanales; family Solanaceae; genus Nicotiana; species Nicotiana sylvestris. The sequence continues at coordinate 5,854,412 of NC_091064.1, forward strand.
TTGGAGACTCAACACAGGGGTTGGGTCTATCTAGGACAGGTGAACCAAAAATTAAAAGACCATCATGATGCATCCTACTTGTTATTTGTGCATTCATTCGCCTCGAACATGCTTGTTGATCAGCTTAAATAAAATCATGGTGAGAAGCAAGGAATAAAATGGGTTGCTTTAAAAATTTCGAAAAAATATAGTTTTAAAAAAAAATTTAAATAAAAGAAAAAATTTCGAAAATGATTTTTAGTATAAATTTTGACTTTATTAAAATTAAATTTCAGATACAAAATGAGCACTACACAAAGCCCCTCATCCACAAGTACGGAGGAATTTCTATGTCAGCTTCAAATGTGGTGGTATGATTTAGGCGAAGACGGTCAAAAATGGGTCGTCAAGCATTTGGGAAATCTCACGGACATTATGAAAGTTGAGCCTCGGGATGATCTGATTACGGCATTAGTAACTTTCTGGGATCCTGTTCACAATGTTTTTCGTTTCTCTGACTTCGAGCTTACTCCTACATTAGAGGAGATAGCTGGCTATGTTGGTTTTGACGGAAGTTTAAGAAATCAAAGCTTGATATTCACAAAGGCTCCTTCAATACATCGATTCTTCGGTCTTCTGAACATCAGCAGTCAAATCAGGAAAAGCAATGTCATCAATGGATGTTGTTCCTTCAATTTTTTGTATTCCAGGTTTGGAAAATCAGATGGGTTCGAAATTCATGAGAAAGGCCTTACTAATAAGCAAAACAAAGACACTTGGCAGATGCACCGTCGATTTGCTTTCATGGTGGCTTTTCTAGGAGTCATGGTCTTCCCAAATAAAGAGCGAACAATTGATATTCGCACCGCAAAAGTTGTGCAAATCCTCACCACTAAAGAAAATCACACCCTTGTCCCCATCATTCTATCAGATATTTATCGGGCTTTGACTTTATGCAAATCAGGAGCGAAAGTTTTCGAAGGATGCAAAATTTTGTTGCAAATGTGGGTGATTGAACATCTCCAACAACAGCCCAAGATCATACAGTATGGGTCGAACAAAGCTAATTGCATCGAGAGCTATGAGGAAAGAACAAAAGATTATCAAGCTCCAGAAGGGATAGAAGCATGGGTATCTCATCTAAAGGCTTTAACTGCAAATCAAATTGAATGGACTCTGGGATGGCTCCCGATGAGAGAAGTAATACATATGTCAACCTCAAATAGTTATCTACTACTATTGGGATTGAGAAGCATTCAGCCGTATGCACCACTAAGAGTTTTAAGGCAACTAGGGAGATATCAAATAGTTCCTGATGAGGAAGATTTGAGTATGCAAGTAATCGAATTACACCCAGAAGCCACTATTCCCGAAGCTTTACTTCAGCAAATGTGGAATGGGTGCCGATACTTGAAAAGTGATACTCAAGTCCTAGACACTACCAAGGGTGAGATAAATCCTGGATATGCAAGGTGGTTCGAAAAGCGGTCTCGCGTGGATGATGTACCAGAACCCGAGCTAAAAAGGCCAACAAAAAGACCCCATGTTCAAAACTTCAATGATAAAATCCAAGAGCGGTTGATCTGGGGAGAAAAAGAAAAAGGGTACAAAGCAACTATCCATGCCCTAAAAGAAAATCTAAGAAGCCTCAGTTTAGAGAAAGATTTGCAAGAACAAGAAGCCGAAGGCGAGAAAAAGAGTCTAGCTTGTGAGAATGAAAATCTTCATGCTCGATTCCAAAAAATGAAAAGAGTCTCTGAAACGCCAAAGAGGAGCTGGAAGGATCAAAAAACCATCGCCAATCTCTTTGAAAAAATGCAAGATTATGATTCCATTCTTGCGGAAAACGAAAGGGCATTGAGCAAAGCAAAAGAAAGGATCCAACAATTAAACGAAGAAGCCAGATCTAACAAGGAACGCCAAGATAGGCAATCCGAAAAAGACAAGGCTCAATTCAAGAAGGAAAAAGACTATTGGATGCAATCAGAAGACCAGCTTCGTGCACAACTAGAAGAGGCAAGAAGATGCAACAGAGAATATCAACAAGAAGACCTCGACAAGGAAAGATCGCAAGCAAGATTAGAGCATGCCAGAATCCGAGCTCTATTAGAATCAGCTCTAGATCGTGAAAACCGTGTCAGAGATATAGCCACCACTCGTCAGCAGCAATTGCAAGACCAAGACCAACGTCTCCAAGGTTTCAGGGCACAAATCCACGACTTGGCAGTCTTCACATCTCAAAGTTATGTAAACTGCCAAGGAATGGATTATGAAAGGTTTACAGAGCATGCGCCCACTTTTGCTCGTCATCTAGCAATGGAGTTGGAAAGGATGTATCGTACGCTGGGAGGCCATCCAGGTCAAGCCCCACATTGAGCAGATAATCCAATATTAGAGAACAAAAGTGGAAAGTGGGGCATGTTGTGAGATGTTATGAATTGTATCTTTTATTTTGATTTAAGTGTGTGTGTTTCAAGCTATTTTCTTAAAGTTTTCAAATGTAATTCCATCTTTGTGTAATAAATAAACATGATTGACTTTGGTCCGAACTACGCAAGGTCTGATTCATGATACGTAGGCAATCTCTAAGACTCGACCACCACGATAAAGATATATATAGTAAATAAAAGCGAATGACAATTTTTCAATTTCAAGAAAGCTGGGAACGACACAAGCAACCGAGCGAATGCATAATAGAAAGGGATTATTTGTCTAGGAGCATTGCATCTCAACGTGTGATTATATATGTGTTAAACTCTCAAAACTAACAAGTTTGTTCATTTTCAGAATTCAAGCAGTTAGTTTCTCTAAAGAGTATACTGGCATATTATCACTATCACACAAGATCAAAAGGACCAATACCCGAAAGTATGTCTATCCCAGATGTTGACACAGGTATGGAGATAGAAGAGATGGATGTCGGGAAAATGAAAGAAGAGATGTTTAAGCTCAAGCAGCAAATGGCTGAGATGTACCAAGCTTGGTCTACAGGACAGTTACCCCCATCTTACCCAAATAACCCTGCTCCATCAATGACCCAAACTCAGGATAATATCACCACTGAATTATCCCCAAGTTTCCCCATTTATCAGCACTACCGAGGCACCACCTCTCAGACACCACAGTCTCCACCTCCAAAACCAGTTCCGTACCTTCCTCCACCTATGACTCCTGTTTTCGTAGCACCTCCCCCTGCTACATTTCACAAATCTCCTAGTGAGCCTACATTTCAGGCCCAAGACAACCAATATTACCCCCCGGAGCCCACCTTCAAAGCCTCCGAAATCAATTCACCTGCTCCTCGGTTTGATCTCCCAACCGAAATTGACAAGCCAGCCAAAAATGCTGAGCAAGAAGAGATGTTCCGGAAGGTCAAGAGTCTAGAACAATCGTTCAGAGACATGCGAGGATTAGGTGGGCAAGTCAGTGTAGCCTACAAAGATTTATACTTATTCCCCAATGTACAATTACCAGTTGGCTTCAAGATGCCCAAATTTGACTTATACAGCGGGCACGGCGACCCAGTAGCCCACTTAAGGGGTTTCTGTAGCAAGATGCGAGGAGCTGGGGGAAAGGATGAATTATTAATGGCATACTTCAGTCAAAGTCTAAGCGGATCAGCTTTGGAGTGGTATACACGCCAGGACCATGGAAGATGGTACACCTGGGATGACCTGGCACAGGCATTCGCATACCATTTCCAATACAATCTGGAAATCATCCCAGATCGATTATCTTTGACCAAATTTGAGAAGAAACACAATGAAAGTTTCAGAGAGTATGGTTTTCGGTGGAGAGAACAGGCAGCAAGAGTGGATCCTCCTATGAAGGAGAGCGAAATGGTAGACTACTTCCTCCAAGCTTTGGAACCAACTTACTATGCCCATTTGGTTTCAGCGGTAGGGAAATCATTCAACGAAGTAGTGAAGATGGGAGGTATGGTGGAAGAAGGCCTCAAGACAAATAAAATCATGAGCTATTCAGCAATTAAGGCAACTACTCAAGCTATTCAAGGCGGGGTAGGAGGAATCGGAAGAAAGAAAAGGGAGGAAGCAGCCGTAGTTGATTCAGGAATTTGGCCGGGACCCAGGGGTTCACCGCTTTACTATAATCAGCAACGACCTCGCCAATCAGCTTACCACCATGATTCATCCCAACACTACTATCACCCTTCAGAGCCTCATTTTGCCATTAACCATGCTCAAGCATACAATCAGCCACCTGTTCACACCAATTGGCGTGCTCCTGTCACATCAAATACTTACCCACGAGCCTATCCCGGACCAAGTTTCAGGCCTAGGCCAGCATTCAGGGGAGAAAGGGAACAGAAAAAGAAAACTTACACTCCATTGGGAGAGTCTTACACTAGTCTGTTCCACAGGCTGAGACAGCTAGACATGCTGAGACCAATACAATCCAAACTACCCAATCCTCCACCAAAGAATCTGGATTACACCATTAGCTGTGAATATTGCTCCGGTGCACCAGGCCATGATACGGAGAAATGTTGGCATTTGAAAAATGCAATACAAGAGCTGATTGATACTAATAAAATCGAGGTTCAAACCCCCGAAGCTCCAAATATCAATAGAAATCCAATGCCAGCCCATCAAGAGGCTAATATGATAGAAATCATACAAGCTGATGGGGAGACAAAGAAGCCGTCACAAACTGTCATGATGATCAAGTCTCATGAAACCAAGCCAGATAAGCAGTTAATGGAGGAGAAGCCGGTGTCTAAGCATAACAAGAATGGTGGTGAACCGTCTATGATAGTCGATGAGGGATCATCGAACAAAGTTGCCGCAAAACAAGAGAGGACAAAGGTGATAGTACCAGGGGTTGCTAACAAACCCGTCGTAATTGTGGAAGGAGCACGTACAGATCGAGTTATTATTGCACCTGTAATTCAGCTGCCAATCATCAACAACAAAGCCATCCCATGGAACTATGAACGGGTGACCGTAATGTACAAAGGCAAAGAAATCAAGGAAGAAGTGTGTGAGGTGCAAGGCTTGACTCGTTCGGGAAGATGTTTTACTCCCGAAGAGCTGAGAAAAACTAAAAACAATCCAATGCCAACAAAGAGAGCTGTGACGGAAGAAGAGGCGGAGGAGTTTTTAAGAAAAATGAAACTCCATGATTATTCTGTTGTGGATCAATTAAAGAAGACCCCCGCTCAAATTTCATTGTTGTCATTACTGATCCATTCAGAGGAACACCGTCTGGCGTTGATGAAAATCCTGAATGAAGCTCATGTTCCTGAAAAGATCTCTGTAAATCATTTGGGCAAAATAGCCAACAGAATCTTTGAGACAAACAGAATTACATTTGCTGATGATGAATTACCTGTGGAAGGTACCGAGCACAACAGAGCTCTTTACCTCACCGTGAAATGTGAAAACTCCGTAGTAACCCGGGTATTGGTTGACAATGGGTCCAGTGCAAACATATGCCCTCTCTCCACTTTAAACAAATTAAAAATTAAAGAGGAGAGGATCCAGAAGAATAGTATCTGCGTACGAGGATTTGACGGTGGAAGCAGAGATTCATTTGGCGACATAGTGTTGGAACTAACTATAGGGCCAGTTGAATTCACAATGGAATTCCAAGTGTTGGACATATCTGTTTCTTACAACTTGTTATTGGGTCGACCATGGATCCATGCTGCTAAAGCAGTCCCGTCAACACTACATCAGGCTGTCAAGTTTGAATGGGATCATCAAGAAGTAGTCGTGTATGGAGAAGAAAGTTTAAATGCTCACAGCAGTACCATTGTACCGGTCGAGGGAACAGAAATTGACCAAGGACCATGGGTATACCAAGTGTCCGACACGATGTCGGTAGAGAAAATTCCAGAAGGAAAATACCTTTCGAATCCAAAGATATCCTCTGCATCAGTCATGATAGCTTATGAAATGCTGAAGAATGGCTTTATACCCGGCAAAGGTCTGGGCTTATCTCTGCAAGGAATTGTACAACCATTATCTCTCCCCGAGAACTGGGGAACATTCGGTTTAGGGTTTATACCCACCGCCAACGACGTAATAAGGGCCAGAAAGTTGAAACACCAAGCATGGGTTCTTCCAAAACCAGTACCACATCTGTCAAAGTCTTTTGTCAAGACCGGCGCTAAAAATCGCCCGATAACAACAATTCCTAAATCCCGGGTCAATCCTGAGAAGGAATTAATTGAAAGGTTCGAGAAATTGTTTAGTGATGTGAATATGTTGGAAAGCGGAGAAGGGTGTAGCAACGCAGAAGTTCAATTCGTTGGGCCAGAAACAAAGCTCAATAATTGGAAAGCCACTCCTCTCCCAATTCGAAAGGAGTCTTGGTAGTTTATTTTGATTTTCTTTCAGTTTGTTTGGGTTATTTCAAGGTTGTAATCCCAAAGTTTATCTTACAGTTGGTTTGAAGTGTGCAAAACCTTGTTATCTTTCATCATCCAATAAAAAGCAGTTTCCTTTTTATTATCATTCCTAATAGCTTTCTTTTCTTTTTCTTCTTTTCTGTACAGTTCCTTTTACGCTGGCTCTAGTGATATGGCATGCATGAGGAATCCTCAGCCCAGTCTTAAAAATCAATCTGGTTCCGAAATATTAATTCAAGAAATATATTGTGATTATGAATCAGAATATGATGAAGATGAGGTTTTTGAAGAGATTAGTAAAGAGTTAATTCACTTTGAGGAAAAAATCAAACCTAACTTGAGTGATACCGAGGACGTCAATATAGGGGACACGAGTAATGTCCGGGAAACTAAAATAAGTGTCCATCTCGAACCAAAGATCCGAGAAGAGTTAATTAAAGCACTCATAGAATTCAAAGATGTTTTTGCATGGTCGTATGACGACATGCCGGGCTTGAGCACTGATTTAGTGGTCCACAAATTGCCCACCGATCCAACGGTGCCTCCTGTCAAGCAGAGGCTGAGAAAATTCAAGCCTGATATGAGTATGAGAATTAAGGAAGAAATCACCAAACAATTGGAAGCAAAGGTCATTCGAGTTACTCGATATCCTGTTTGGTTGGCTAATGTCGTTCCTGTGCCAAAGAAAGATGGCAAAATTAGAGTATGCGTCGACTATCGCAATCTCAACAAAGCAAGTCCAAAGGATAATTTCCCATTACCCAATATACATATTTTGATCGACAATTGTGCCAAGCATGATATAGGGTCTTTCGTGGATTGTTATGCCGGGTATCATCAAATTCTAATGGATGAAGAAGATGCAGAAAAGACGGCATTCATCACACCATAGGGAACTTATTGCTACCGGGTAATGCCATTCGGTTTAAAGAACGCCGGAGCAACCTATATGAGAGCAATGACCACAGTGTTTCATGATATGATACATAAGGAGATTGAGGTATACGTGGACGATGTGATCATAAAATCAAAGCATCAGGCCGACCACGTTGGGGATTTGAGGAAGTTCTTCTTAAGACTTCGCAGGTACAACCTCAAGCTTAACCCTGCCAAGTGCGCATTTGGAGTTCCATCCGGAAAGTTGCTGGGATTCATAGTCAGTCGACGAGGCATTGAGCTAGATCCGTCAAAGATCAAAGCCATCCAAGAACTGCCACCCCCAAGAAACAAAACTGAAGTAATGAGTTTGTTGGGAAGGTTAAATTATATCAGCAGGTTTATTGCTCAGCTCACAACAACCTGTGAGCCAATTTTCAAATTGTTAAAAAAGGATGCTACAGTCAAATGGACCGATGAGTGTCAAGAAGCGTTCGACAAAATAAAAGGGTACTTGTCAAACCCACCCGTATTGGTCCCGCCAGAGCCAGGAAGACCTTTGATTCTTTACTTAACGGTTTTGGAAAATTCATTTGGTTGTGTATTGGGGCAGCATGACCTCACTGGCAGAAAAGAACAGGCCATCTACTACCTTAGCAAGAAGTTCACAGCTTATGAGGTTAAGTATACTCATCTGGAAAAGACATGTTGCGCCCTAACATGGGTAGCTCAAAAATTGAAACACTATTTGTCATCCTATACTACTTACCTCATTTCTCGGTTGGATCCGTTGAAATACATTTTTCAAAAGCCTATGCCAACAGGAAGACTTGCAAAGTGGCAGATATTGCTCACGGAATTCGACATCATCTATGTGACTCGAACTGCAATGAAGGCTCAAGCACTGGCCGATCATTTAGCCGAAAACCCGGTCGATGAGGAATATGAGCCGTTGAAGACTTATTTTCCTGATGAAGAAACAATGCATATCGACGAGGTGGAACAAATTGAAAAACCTGGCTGGAAACTTTTCTTTGATGGAGCCGCCAACATGAAAGGAGTCGGAATAGGAGCTGTAATCATTTCTGAAACAGGGCATCACTATCCTGTTACGGCTCAATTGCGATTTTATTGCACCAATAATATGGCTGAATATGAAGCTTGCATTTTGGGGTTAAGGCTAGCTGCAGACATGGGTATCCGAGAAATCTTAGTCATGGGAGATTCGGATCTTTTGGTACATCAAATTCAAGGAGAATGGGAAACCCGAGACTTAAAGCTCATCCCGTACCGGCAATGTCTACATGATCTTTGTCAGCGGTTTCAATCAGTGGAATTCCAACATATTCCAAGAATCCATAATGAGGTTGCCGATGCATTGGCTACCCTAGCATCAATGTTGCACCATCCGGACAAAGCTTATGTAGATCCAATACATATTCAAGTCCACGATCAGCACGCTTATTGCAATATGGTTGAAGAAGAATTTGATGGTGAACCATGGTTCCACGACATCAAGGAGTATATCAGGATGGGGATATATCCCGCACAAGCCACAGGAGATCAAAAGAGGACCATCAGGCGATTAGCAAATGGATTCTTCTTAAGCGGAGGAGTTTTGTATAAAAGAACACCAGATCTCGGATTATTAAGATGCATAGATGCCAGACAAGCTACAACTGTCATGTCTGAAGTACATTCAGGAGTTTGCGGACCCCACATGAGTGGATATGTGTTGGCAAAGAAAATCCTCCGAGCTGGTTACTATTGGCTTACCATGGAGAGAGATTGTATCAGTTTTGTACGCAAGTGTCATCAATGCCAAATACACGGAGATTTGATTCATTCTCCACCATCCGAGTTGCACACAATGTCGGCACCATGGCCTTTCGTTGCTTGGGGCATGGATGTGATTGGTCCAATTGAGCCGGCAGCATCCAATGGACACAGATTCATTCTGGTAGCTATTGATTATTTTACCAAATGGGTTGAGGCCAAGACATTCAAATCAGTAACCAAGAAAGCTGTGGTCGATTTTGTCCACTCAAATATCATATGTCGATTCGGAATCCCGAAGGTGATCATCACAGATAACGGTGCTAATCTCAACAGCAACTTAATGAAAGAAGTATGTCAACAGTTTAAGATTACACATCGTAACTCTACCCCATATCGGCCCAAGGCGAATGGAGCAGTAGAAGCAGCCAACAAAAACATAAAGAAGATACTTCGGAAAATGGTAGAAGGTTCAAAACAATGGCATGAAAAATTACCATTTGCATTATTGGGATACCGCACTACTGTTCGCACTTCAGTAGGAGCAACTCCTTATTTGTTGGTATACGACACTGAAGCAGTAATTCCTGCAGAAATTGAGATTCCTTCCCTTCGGATCATCGCCGAAGCAAAGATTGATGATGATGAATGGGTCAAAACCCGTCTGGAACAGTTAAACTTGATTGATGAAAAACGATTAACCGCAGTATGCCATGGTCAATTATATCAAAGAAGAATAGAAAGAGCATACAACAAAAAGGTACGTCCTCGGAAATTTGAAGTAGGACAGCATGTGCTGAAACGTATTCTTCCACATCAAGTTGAAGCAAAGGGCAAATTTGCCCCGAATTGGCAAGGACCATTCATTGTGACCAGAGTATTATCAAATGGTGCACTATGCTTAACAGACATTGAAGGCAAATGCATAGATATGGCGATCAATTCTGACGCAGTAAAGAGATATTATGCATAACTTTTTGAGTGTTTATATTTAGCATTATTTCGAAGATTGGAATGACAAAGGCAATTTATTCTGCTATCCAAACACTATACCATTTGCTTCCCCTTTGAGCCATACTTGTTTCTTTCCTACCCTCTCTTGGAATCAATAAAAATCAAGTATTATTAAAAAAAAAATCATCATTATTATACGGGTGAACTACGTTTGACCTGATTCCTCAAAGAAGGATACGTAGGCGCTTCATGGCTCGGTCATAAGGTGCACAATATACATAAAATGTGCACAAAAAGAAACATCAAGCAACCCCAATCAAGGAACTGGGGCAAGAATTGTATTGAAAACAAGAAAAGACTCCAAGAGTCGTAATTTTAAACACATACCAAAATTGTTTAGCTTTTCCATTCCTAACCCTATACCAGAAAGACCTTTCGACCAATCTTAGAAAAATGCTAAGTCAAGCAAATAAAGATGGTTCATAACATTCTGGTACAAACAAGAAAAGAAAGTAAAAACGAGAGAGTCTTATAGGTGAAAACCCAAACGGGCACCATAAGGCGACGGAAGTTGAGAGAAAAGTAAAATGAGAGAGTCTTATTGGTGAAAACCTTTGTAGGCACCATAAGGCGAAAAGAGAGTAAGAAATGAACAAATGAGGAAGGTTTATTGGTGAAAACTCTTTGAGACGTTACAAGTCCAACAGGTCTGTGTAATGAAAAATGAAGTTGAGTTATGAAAATTTTGGCAAAAACAAAAATGAGACAATTGAAAGGAGATTGATTAAAAGACTGGGTTGATTAATCCGAAATGCATACCCTGATCATTGGTGCCAGTAACTCCAATCAGATAAGTTTTTATTTTTTCTCAAACAGTCATCCAAAATTGGATTTTTCTTTTTATAATTGTCGAAATCAACGTATTTCGTCACTAATAATCTTACTTTTCTAAAAACTTTGAGATAAGTTTTATTCCAAACAAACAAGAAGGAATGTCAAGGTATGCTACCAAGATCCAAGGCTACAAAATACAACCACGAAAGGTGGGAGATAAAAGATATGGGTATAAGAAGGGTGAAATCAAAAGTGGATCAGCAAAGTCAGAAGGGACATATGATTACAGTTAAAAAGGTTTTGAAGGAAAACATACAGAGGGAAATCCTATAGTCGAGAATCAATTACAAAGACAAAACAGTCTTTTCAACCATTCTAAAGCAACAAAGAGAAACGAAGAGAAGCATCACCATCGGCAAGAATACCCCAGTCAACCACCCTGCTTTAAACTAACGAAGTTTTCTTTGATTTAAAACAGGGGCAAATACAATATTTGTGTCAGGAAATACCTGGTAAAGAAAAGAAGAAGTCAGGCGTCCACCTGGAGAATGAGGACAAAGAAAAGAAGAAGTCAGGCGTCCACCTGGAGAATGAGGATGAGAAAAGAAGAAGTCAGGCGTCCACCTGGAGAATGAGGATGAGAAAAGAAGAAGTCAGGCGTCCACCTGGAGAATGAGGATGAAAAAGAAGAAGTCAGGCGTCCACCTGGAGAATGAGGATGAGAATTAAAGAAGTCAGGCGTCCACCTGGAGAATGAGGACAAAGAATCGAAGAAGTCAGGCGTCCACCTGGAGAATGAGGCCAAAGAATCGAAGAAATCAGGCGTCCACCTGGAGAATGAGGATGAGAAAAGAAGAAGTCAGGCGTCCACCTGAAGAATGAGGACAAAGAATTGAAGAAATCAGGCGTCCACCTGGAGAATGAGGATGAGAAAAGAAGAAGTCAGGCGTCCACCTGGAGAATGAGGATGAGAAAAGAAGAAGTCAGGCGTCCACCTGGAGAATGAGGATGAGAAAAGAAGAAGTCAGGCGTCCACCTGGAGAATGAGGATGAGAAAAGAAGAAGTCAGGCGTCCACCTGGAGAATGAGGATGAGAATTAAAGAAGTCAGGCGTCCACCTGGAGAATGAGGACAAAGAAAAGAAGAAGTCAGGCGTCCACCTGGAGAATGAGGATGAGAATTAAAGAAGTCAGGCGTCCACCTGGAGAATGAGGATGAAGAATTAAAGAAGTCAGGCGTCCACCTGGAGAATGAGGATGAAGAATTGAAGAAGTCAGGCGTCCACCTGGAGAATGAGGATGAAAATTGAATGAGTCAGGCATCCACTTGGAGAATGAGGACAAAGAATTGAAGAAATCAGGCGTCCACCTGGAGAATGAGGATAAAGGAATCGAAGAAGTCAGGCGTCCACCTGGAGAATGAGGACAGAGAATTAAAGAAGTCAGGCACCCACCTGAAGAACAAGGGAATGCAATTGAAGTGATGAAATCAAAAGCTCGCTCATATGAAAGGAGCACATTTAGAATCAATAAAGCAGGGGAGTCCAACAGAATCCCCAGCAAGAAAATAACAAGAGTCCCAAAAGAAAATACGGGACATAATGAAAAGAATACGGAACAAGCCAAATGCCCAAGAGTCACCAAGATATCAAGACAACAAGAAACGCAAGGGCATGATCTAGATAAGATTTTTACAATTCCTGTACCATAATCTAGTTTAATTTTTGTATTTCCTTTAAAGTAAGGTGTAATAAGGAGGTCAGCAAGCAGTAATAGCAGCACGAAACAGCAGTAACTTCACAGTCCCATGGTAGTCCCAGCTACCCAAAACTTCCCGAACTACATTGACCTGATTCCTTTATAGCCAAGGATATGTAGGAAACCTTTGAAGCAGAGGTTCGGTCAAATCTTTCAAAAAATGCTTCCCACGGAGTATTTGAACGGGCAAAAATCGCTCGTATCCGCTCACTTTATCTTTGCACGAAAACTCTTCGAGTTTCCACACAAAGAGGGGCAGCTGTGAGCACGTGATTTTTGCCTCACGAAAACTACTCCAAAATAAATCAAAAATAAAATAAATTTCTTTTAGTGTGCAATTTTAGAATTTGTGTTGCGTTTATTAATTGTTTGTGTTTTGTCCGTAAATGTTAACGTTGTTATAATTAAACGAAAATAAAAATACATGTTGCATGCATATCTAGGATTTAATTATGCATTTAAAAGATAATTGAAATAAAATCACAAAAATATGCATTTATTCGATTTTAAATATGTCACTGTGTGATTAGTGTTTTGTCTATGTGTTAAATAGTTGTTAAAAAGTAATTAATATTTTTGTAAGGTTTTTTTGTTTTTATAATTTTAATTAGGATTTTTAATAATTGAAGAATTAAATTGGAAATAAAAAAAAATGGAATTAAATGGGCAAAAACGGATCTGGGCCAAAATTTCTAAACAAAATCAGGCCCAATCCAAATGACCATGTCCGGTCCAATTCAAAGCAGAATCAAACGACGTCGTTTGGTTACCCCTTATCAAGGGCCGTTGGATTAAATCCAACCAACGGCCAAGATCTCATCACCCTAACCCAAGACCCTTACCCGATCCAATACCCGGTTCAACCCGTCCCCCTAACTTAAACCAAACGACACCGTTTGGATAAGTGAGTAGATCTCAGCCATCCATTCTACTTGATCCAACGAACGATACCAGTCCACCCCACCCCTATATAAATCCCAAGCCTCTACCCGGCCCCTAACTGAACACCCCCCCTCCTACACTGTTCATCATCGTCCCCCAAACCCCCACTCTTAACCCTAGCCGCACTAGGATTCCACCGCCTGAAACCCGGCGGCATCAACGCCGCCGGTCACCAACTTAACACCCTAGGACCCCCTGAACACCCTCTATCCGAATATGTTACCTGCTTGGTTCGAATCTCCCTGGAGGTTCTCGAATCTTCATTTGAAGATTCGAGCCAAGTTCAGATCTAGACCTAACAGTCCCAAATCGACACCACAGCTTCCCTTAGTCACCCTGAATATGGATCTATCGTTTGTTTGGTTCGAATCAGTTCGGAACTTCTCGAATCTTCTTTTGAAGATTCGGACCAAACAAGAACAGAATCAGATCCGTTTCAAACTAACACCAGATAACCCCTAGGCTACCCTCACCCTCGTATCATGTTTGGTTCCCTGCAAATCTGCCCAGAAATGTTCGGATTTAAGATCCAAGAACATGAAACCCTAAAAATTTCCAATCTTGGAATTTTTCCGATTTCAAGTAAAAGATTGAGGTTCAATCGACCTTAGTCAAAGTATTTTCAGTGGAAAATACTTCGACTAAGGTCTGTTTGATTTCAAACAAAAATCCGAAGCCGAGTTGAGTTCGAGTCTGATTAAAATTCAGAGGTATTTTTCTATTATTTTGTGTATTCTAAGTGTATTGTTGTCTGTGTCAATAGCTTTTTGATTTTTCATATTTGTTTTGATCAATTCTGTCATTTCTGTCTCCTACCTATTTACTTGATCCGAATGTGAATTGTTTCTATTGGTTGTGATTATTTACAATGTATGTAATCGACTCGATTAAGTTCGTCGATTAGTTATATTATGAATTCTCGTTTATGATAAATACTGATTGAAACAATCTGTCTACCTATTGTTTGTTGACAATTGTTATAGATAGTTAGTTAATTAGTCTTTTAAATCATGTTTGTTTGTAAATCAATGAGTCCGTCAAATGGATGTTGTGTATGTATTGATTTCTGGGCAGTTAGTTTCAGGTAATGCATATACTGTCAATACCCACTTATGCTAAATTCAATTTCAATTCAGATTTTGTTCTGTTAAGTTCTGTGTATTATTAAAATGTTTGTGTACAAGTTCAGTGTTCGAATCTGAATTTAGTTTTGTCCATTAGCTATTAGACATTGGGTGTTGGATCAATTAGCTATCATTGAATAGACAGAATGTTTGTTTGATTTAGGACTTGGTTATTAGCTGCTAAACAGGTTTAATTCAGATAATTTGGTTAAGGTTTAAGCAGTTTTGGTCTGGGGCAGTAATAACAGTAGTATTAAGGGATTTTCAGTGGGTATTTGAGAAATGAAACAGTAGGGTAATATAATAATAATAGTGTGCTTATAATGGAATGTTAGTGGCTATAATTTAGGAGATAATGGGAATCAAAGGGTAATGGAATACTGGAAATCAGGAAAAAGTTCACTCAATGGGATTTAAAGTAGTTAAAAGCAGATTTTAGATATGATTTTCTGTTTTTAAAAGATAAAAGGGGGTCCAGGCAGCACTAAAAGAAAGGAGGCATACCTGTATAAATACAGGGGCAGATTTCAGGAACAGGGGGGAGTTAGAGAAGATTTTAAGAAAGAAAAAGAAAAGGAGAAGGAAGAGATTTTTAGGATTAAGATTCTGAAGAAAGGAAAAGAACTCAGATTTTATTTAAAAGGAAAGAGAGGAAGAAAACAGAAAGAGAAATAGAAAAGAGAACATTCACACACACGCACAATCTGAAACAGAACAATCAGAAATAAGGAATCCGCAACAGAAAGAAACTGAAATCTGAAATGCATTCTTTCTGGAATCTGTCCGTTGTTTGCCTGTGAATGTTATTCAGAAAATCTGAAATTTCCTTAAGTCTCTGTCACTGTTCATCTGGTTCAACGGGTCTTATTCAGACTTGCTGTGTCATGGGTATATTCTACTGATTTTGTTATTGCTGCTACTGCTGAAATTTACTCCTTCTACCTTCATTTTCAGGTATATATATCCTTTTAAATTCTATGTTGGAAAGAGTTTCAGCATGACAGATAAATGAAGTTTGAATTGTAATAATGTCTGTTATTCATTGGAGCTCTTTAATTAAAAATTCAGTTTTGTTTCTTGATCAAATAAGAAATATATGCTGATAGAATGATTGTAATTTAAATATCCTTCATTGAAGACTGTATAAGTGTTGTAATAAGATTAATTTTCTAAATTTTCATTGAAGTATAGTTATGATTGAATTGTTAAGGTAAGGAATATGATAGGAAGTTGGTTATTAGTTAAGTTCTATGACATTGTTAGTCAGGTATAAAACATTCTGAAATATCAAGGAAAATATGCTATCAGTTTATTTTGTTAGTTAATTCAATGTTGTTTAAAGCTAGATGATGATTGGTTGCAATTAATTATCTTTTGGCATAACATTGGTTGTGTTCATAATCTATAGTTGAAAGACGAGTTAGTATAATCCATTATGTTTATAATGTCAAATATGGTAAGTAATATTGTATGCAATATTCATTTTTATTTAGTCAGTTAGACTTGTTCTCGTTCTTAATAATAAATGGGTTTATGAACTTGTACGATTCGAAAGTTAATGGTTGTAATAATTCATATAGATCTAAAATCAAATGGGTTTGATTACATATATAATTCAATCATAGGCATAATTAATTAAGTCAATTTCGCATATTGGATCAAAACAAGTATATAAGAGCAAGATATAAATTGCAAAACTTTATATCAATGGTAATTAGAATAGAACTTGCCCTAATTAATAATAACAAAAGTTCTTAAAAATATTCTTCTCTGTAGTAATTCATTTCAGTTTTTATATATAATTCATGCGTTGGCATATATATGTTTTATAATTGTCAAAAATAGTGTTAATCATATTTTATCCTTTCAATGAGAGTTTGAATAGTCTTGGGATAAACATAATTAATACTCGGAAATTATAGTCAACGGGCAGCATAAAAAATTTGTGAAATTCTTTTAAAAGAATCTAAAGACACCCCTTTAATATGAATTTCTCAGCATTTTCATATAAAATGTGTAGATATAACAAATAATTTGTGGAAAAATCCTTAATATCATCGCAAATATTTTTGCGCAATTAGGGATACGTTCGCGTACCTTGATTATTTTTTTTTTTAAAAAAAGCAAAAAATTCGGATTATGCGTACGCGCAATTTCGAGCGAATATTTAATAAAAGGATTTTTTTTTAGGGCGTCAAGTTAATTTCATAAAAACCCGCGATGTGCGGTTCAATATTTAAGAAAAACAAATATTCTTGATTCAACACAATCTCGGAAAAATGATTGCTTAATATATTATCAAAAGTTATTGTGTACACGTACGCGTGACACAATTCCGCATTTTTAAATTTGTAACACGAATATACGTACGCGTAATTCGATTCAAAGAAGGGTCCTTAATCATAATAAGTAAAAGCGGTAGAAAAATCACGTAACAAAAAGTATTTAATAAAATCAAGATAATTAAGCCAATAATAAAAACAGTTAAGCGACCGTGCTAGAACCACGGAATTCGGAAATGCCTAACACCTTCTTCCGGATTAACAGAATTCCTTACTCAGGATTTCTGGTTCGCAGAATAATAAACAGAGTCATATTCTCCTCGATTCAGGGATTATAATTGGTGACTTGGGACGCCTTAAAATTCCCAGGTGGCGACTCTGAAACAAATAAACAAATCCCGTTTCGACTGTCCTTCAATTGGAGAAAACTCCCCACGCGCCCCGCGGGCGCGGCGAAAAGGAGGTGCGACAGTCTTATTCCATTATAATTAATTCTAAATCAATAAGAATACTCTCTTTGTTTTTATCTCCAAATACTTTTCTTCTTCTTTTATTGTTTTATAACTATCTTATTGATATAAACGATATAAGTACTTAGCTACAAAATATTAAGAAAAATTTGATGTGCTCAGCACGGGTCAATAACCACTAGTCAATAAATACATGTAATTTACTCCATTCATTTCAATTAATATGACATTATTTTTTTAATGTCCATTCAAAAAGTATGATATATTATTAAAATTTAAAAATATTTTTAATTTTTTAATTTTTAATTTTTTTACTCTTAACGAAAAACTTTCATAACCATACAAATATTATGAGATAATTAAATTTAAAATTTAGAAATATTGTGATTTATTAAAATACACATTTAATTTTTTCCCGAAACTTGTAGTAAATCGTTGAAGCGGTTAAAGACGTCGGCGTCGTTATCATCTCACCGTTAATTCCTATCTCATCCAACGGCTTAAGATCACGATCCACGTGATCTACTCTAATTGGTCCAATTTAAAATCCTTCACCTCTATATAAAAGCATCAAAACCCAGTAGATTTGCTCAGTTTTTACATTCATCTTTTCCGTAGAGTTCAAAACTTCAAAGCAAAATTCTTCTATAATGGCTGGTAGAGGAAAAACCCTAGGTTCAGGAGCTGCAAAGAAGGCTACATCCCGTAGTAGTAAAGCCGGTCTTCAATTTCCGGTCGGTCGTATCGCCCGTTTTCTTAAAGCCGGCAAGTATGCTGAGCGAGTCGGTGCCGGAGCTCCGGTCTACCTCGCTGCTGTCCTTGAATACCTTGCTGCTGAGGTTAATTTCGTCATTTACCTCTTTAATTCTTCCGTTTTTTCTTAATTCAATTTATTTGAGTTTCAAATGCTAGGGTTTACAATTCCTCTGTTATGTTAGATTTTCCCTAGCATTTTTTTTATTTAGAAATTTTCCTTATTTTTAACCAAAAAAATATGAATTGATTAGGAGTACTAGGTCAGCTCCTATTCGGTATTAATTTCTTCATGTTTTATGATAAAGTTTATATGCAGATAATACTTTGTTATAAAATACGGTTTTTTTTTTTTGATAATTTACATTTCAAATAAATTTGAAAAATTCATTGCTGAAAGGGAGAAATGGTTTGAGGAGCCAAAGATTGAGGTCAAATCATAGGATTTTTTGTTAATTCAGATATTAATTTCTTAAATTTCGTTTTTTTTTTTCTAAAAACAAAAGAAAATCTTAATTTTGTAAAGTGAAGTCTATAATAACGCGGTGAATATCTTAGAAATGTTTGAAAGAAAATTTGTTTCGCTCTTCAAATACACATGGCCTTAAATACTATGAAATTGGAGGATTAATTAAATTTTTTAATTACTACGTTTTTTATTTTTGGAGGTGTTGTTTAGGTGCTAGAATTAACTGGAAATGCAGTCTATAGTGACTGAAGTAATATGTAAGAAATTTTTGAAAGAGTCATTGTCGAAGAAAAATTTGTCTCAACTCTTCAAATAGACGAGGTGTTGAATAAAAATGAAATTGGTGGAGTAATTAAAACTTTCTATTACTATGTATCTGATTTGTGGGGATGAATTTTGGTGTTGTGTAGGTGCTAGAATTGGCAGGAAATGCAGCGCGAGACAACAAGAAGACGAGGATAGTGCCAAGACATATTCAATTGGCAGTGAGAAACGATGAAGAACTCAGCAAACTCCTTGGAGATGTTACAATTGCCAATGGTGGTGTCATGCCCAACATTCACAATCTTTTGCTCCCTAAGAAATCTGGTGCTTCTTCTAAGCCCTCTGCTGATGAAGATTAAATGGGTCTAAACATGGTTTCATAGTAGCTGTGCTTTGTTTTAGAGTAGGATTTTTGGTTTTGCTATTTTCCTTTTAGAATAGTTGGTAGGGGTTTATGTTGGTTTGTGAATACAACAAATGAAACAATGAATGAAGACCACTGTCTATTTTCTTACAAATGAAACAATTATTGTTATTGCTTTTACATGTATCGTCTGTTTCTTAAGATGCTGATATTATTTTTCTGGTTTTTGTTGTTGTCATTGATCTGTTGTCTATTGTTTATTTTCTTCTTGAGCGGAGGGCCTTTTGTAAACAACCTCTTTACGGAGAGGTAAGGTTTGTATACACTCTATCCTTTCTAATTCTTACTTGTGAAATTTTATTAGGTTGTTGTTTCAAAATGGAATGCCATTGTGAGTAGGTGATACATACCGGTATCTATTTTTTATACATACATGTACAATTACTTAAGTTAATTGATGCAAGCTAAGCCAATATGCGAGGTGCATGTTATTAGAATTTTTGATAGAGAAAGAAGGATAAAAGAGGAGAAATATAGAAATGAACATATTATTATTGCCTACTATATAGAAATGGACTTTTGTGATACAACAAACCTACTATCAATTACATTGAAACGTTTTAGATTTGAAGTGAAACAACACTCTTATATATTGAGTGTTGGTAGGCTGGTAGTTAATTCCTGCAACTATTCAGATTAGATATAGAGTCATGTCCTTTGGAATTTAACTTTTGAAATAATAAGAATAATAAACTACACAACATATATAGCTATGAAAGTTGTTTTTCACTTCCATTGCGAGACAATACTGCATTGCCCATTAGGTTATACTCTTATGATTTGGTCAAGTGGATATTCCAAAAATCCACTATTACACGTGGCTATTTTGGGTTGGCTGTAAGAGAGGAAATCTTCAATGGGTTGGATTTTTTTAAACATAATGTATCTAAAAGAATCTAGTCATGCTTAACGGTGCTGAACTTTGCCAAATGGACATGAAACGAATAAAATAAAAATATAGCAAATTGTCATTCACCAATTATAAAACAGATGATGATATTCTAGGATGAGGACTTTGGTCCTACCTAGTTATTTATATACAGTTGCTGCAAGCCCATTAAACTCAAGCCATAAATCAAATACTCTTTCTGTGTAGTAGTTGCATTCAAGAGACAAGAGTATCTCACTTTATTTCTACAATGGCAGCTACTACAATGGCTCTTTCTTCCTCTTCTTTTGTCGGAAAGGCGGTGAAACTCTCACCGTCTTCCTCTGAGATCACCGGAAATGGAAAAGTCACCATGAGGAAGACTGTTACCAAGGCCAAGCCAGTCTCTTCTGGCAGCCCATGGTATGGTCCTGATCGTGTCAAGTACTTGGGCCCATTCTCCGGTGAGTCTCCAAGCTACTTGACTGGTGAGTTTCCTGGTGATTACGGATGGGACACTGCTGGACTTTCAGCTGATCCAGAAACTTTTGCTAAGAACCGTGAGCTAGAGGTGATCCACTGCAGATGGGCCATGCTTGGAGCTCTTGGTTGCGTCTTCCCCGAGCTCTTGGCCCGTAATGGTGTCAAATTCGGTGAGGCTGTATGGTTCAAAGCTGGATCCCAGATTTTTAGCGAGGGTGGACTTGACTACTTGGGCAACCCAAGTTTGGTCCATGCACAAAGTATCTTGGCCATTTGGGCTTGCCAAGTCGTGTTGATGGGAGCCGTTGAGGGTTACCGTGTTGCTGGTGGGCCTCTTGGTGAGGTTGTCGACCCACTCTACCCTGGTGGTAGCTTTGACCCATTAGGCCTTGCTGATGATCCAGAGGCTTTTGCTGAGCTCAAGGTGAAGGAGATCAAGAACGGTAGACTTGCTATGTTCTCCATGTTTGGATTCTTCGTTCAGGCTATCGTCACCGGAAAAGGTCCATTGGAGAACCTTGCTGACCACCTTGCTGATCCAGTTAACAACAACGCCTGGGCCTATGCCACAAACTTTGTTCCAGGAAAGTGAAGTTCTTAAAAATGTCTCCTGTGGTTTCTCATTTTTTTATGGAGCTTGTAAAGCTATTGTAAATTAGTGAAGATTATATGTGAATTTTGTTTAATTGTGTAGTTCTCAGTTACATTTTATGTGCTTTCCATGAATTAAGTATACAAGTTAAGAGGTTACTATAACAAATGCTACATAATAGTAACAACAGAGCGTTTTAACGTTCAAACAAGAATTTGCAGAGCAAAGAAAATTGATAGTGAAAATAGAAGGGAAACTAAAAACTAAAGGGAATTCTTTTTCTTGATTAGTATTTCTTAAACATTATGTAACATATTGGATTATCCCCTAAAAAACAACATTTTGGATACATTACAAAAAGCCATTGCCTAAGAGACCAGTATTGTCAAAGGCTCGCGTAAAACATGCTTAAACCCTGAAGCTAGGTGCAAAACAGGTTGAGCGCTTTGCCTCGCTTAACAAGAACTTCAATTCAATCACAATCCATTGACACTAAACAATAAATATTTCACTATTTTAAAATCTTTTGATTCCTTTGTCCATATTACTTCATTGGTACTTTGAATTATTATTCTTAAATTATAGATATATTTCTGTAAAAAAAATTCTTGCACCCTTTTTCATTAAAGCTCGGGTGTTACTTACACATTAAGTGCGCGCCGATAGGCGCCAACGCTTTTCGCCTTTGACAACACTACATAGGGAATAACTCATTATAACATGGACCACTTTTTGAGACACCATATGTGATAACTGATAATCAACAGAGTTACTTTTTTCAAATACATTGAAACAAAGAATTACAGGCTAAACTATGAAAATAATGAATGAGAATTTTCCTAAATAATTTTAACTACAAGTAGGAGCTTCAAGAAAGGAAATATTGATATAGAAAGAACCATGTAATAGGTAGAATTTGTAAGCATATCTTCTGCCTGATCTCTCTCTGCTACAACTGAAGCTTCCTTATCTACCATACTTGATCTCTAAAATGAATGAGTATTTAAACAAGCTTTCTCCGTCCCCTCCGAAACCTGCGCCAACCGGACAAAGAAGTGATCTTAGTGTGTCATCTACGCATATAAAGCGAAAGATAGAAAACAATGGAAGCTGAAAATCTGTATAGGTAATACTAACAAGAAGAATAGCGCTTGCTAGAAGACGCGTTAGTACGGAGAATTGTAATATTATGAATCCAAAATGAGGCATTTATGATAACGAGGATTTATATCGCCAACTCCAACTAGCTTGGAATTGAGGCGCGGTTGTCATAGGTGTATATACAAATGTTGGCTTAACATCATAGAATCATAGACTACATTTTTTTTATAACCGTAGTGTCAGGCCAGTTTACGTGCACCTCCACTAATTCCACAGGATACCTACCACCTCCCACCAGCAACAGGTACCAAGTAACTCTATCCACCAAGGCTTGGACAGATGGGAAGAAATCACATAGTGTTTTTGCCTCCGTTGGGATTTGAATCTGAGACCTCATGGTTCTCAACCCACTTCATTGACCACTATCATAGACTACATAATCCCCCCCCCCCCCCCAAAATTACTTCATGCTTTCAACATAAAAAGAAAGCTTATGACTCGTAAACTGCTCGAGTACATGATAAAGAAAAAGTCATAGGCAAATCTATTGATTTTGATTCTTAGGGCTAGCAAGTAACATATCATATATTTGAAAGTATATACTTAATACTTAATGCAACATATTATATTTTAATCATTTGCTCTGCTTTTAAGATTTTATGTTTTAATAGGTCTACAATTTAAGGTAGAAATTACCCTATTTTATGAATAGTTTAGTAAATGCATCACTTTTAAGCTCTTAGTATATATCTATTCATTAGTAATTTGTAGATTAATGATGTGTTATGAACTAAAAAGTGATAAACAAGTACATTAAATCAGTGATTTTACCCTTATACATCTATTTTTATACATTTTTTAAGTCATGAAATTAGAATTAATAGACCCGGTGTCTCCTAAGCAGACAAAATTAAAGCAAGCAAATGAAGAAAAACACAGAGCCAGTTTCACCTTGATGAAACCTTACCTTAAGGAGTATCATCATCTGAACTAGAATCATCAATTCTCCGGTCGGCAATAGCTGGAAAAAGCTTCTGACGGAGATCGAGGGACGGTAAATTGGTGGACTCTGAAGTTTTACCTGCCAAATTCTCTTTCTTTGGCGTGCCATTTAGCTTTCTCTGAGCATTTTTCACCTCTATGCATACCTTATCTAAAATTACCAGAAAATCTCGAACAATAACAAACAATCGCAAACCTTCATCTTTCCCTGAATTCCCGTGGAAATAGTCACCCGTGCTCTTAACTAGAGCCATAATTCTTTTTTCTTCCTCAAGTAACCACATGATGTCAACCTCAGCGTTCTGCACAAAACTCTTTAGGGTCTGGAGAAACCCGTTCTCATCATCCACGTTCTTCATTTCTGAATTTAGGAAATCCCGTGACTTTTTGAGTTCGTGACCAAGCTTGGACACTGTGCCTGTTAAGCTATCCGCATCTAAAATTGCAGCTTTTTTCACATTTTCAAGTTCACTGCTCAAACCTGAAACGACCTGGAGACCAGTACTTCGATAATACTCCTCCGATTCCTGAGACTGATCCTCGGGTAGATTGCTGCCTCGATCCCTGGAACGGGCAGCTCTTACACCTTCTGAACGGATTATCTCTTGAACAACAAAATGCAACAACGTAGTTTTCCCATCTATCCCTTTTACATCGGATAGTTTTAGAAGCGTGTCAAGTTTAAATGCTTGAGCACCACCACGAAATGTTCCATCATTCATACGATTGCCAGTTTTTAGAACAGCCTCAAGGAGCTTGTGAAACAGCCTGCTTTTCCGGAGTTCCGTGCAAGCAGCCTGGAGCATAAATGAAGATGCAGCAAACGCCAATGTCAGTATATCCTTAGAAAACAAAAGAATGTTAAGGTTTTAAATGTAAGGAGAAAGAGGAAGAACAGCATGTAGCGATATGCTGGAAGTAATGAAATCCCTACAACTCATTAGTTAATCTGACAAGTTGACCTAGATTAAACTTTCAAGTACTTTCAAGTAGTTTAGTGCAGAGGCGGAGCCAAGATTTAAAGCTTATTGAGTTCTGAATTTGCCATCAAACTCATAACTCGTTTTAGTTACTGGGTTTGCAATTAAATATTTATACATATTTAATGGAATTCCTAATAAAAGACAGGGTATAAGCAAAAGCTAGTGGGTTCATCCGAACCCGTAGCTAATATTGTAGCTCCGCCCCTGGTTCAGTGGACTTCAACCAATAGGAAAACAACTACAAGATAGGAATATTTACAAATAATCCAACAGTTCATCACGATCAGGAACATTTATCTCACCTCCAAAGTGGCAAATGATTCTTTAACCATTGATGTCTCCTCCTGAAGACTGCACATAAAAAGCAAGGATTCAAGCCTCTTGAAGGCAAATGGAATATCAACCAAGACTTTCAAGAACCGCTCTGCAGGCCCAAGCCGAGAGAGATCCCCATTATAGAGCCTCAACTTCAATTCTTCATCGGTAGTTGGAGCCATCTTAAGTAAAGTTTGAAGGAGTTCAGGAGGCAGCTCATTTCCTGAGTCAGTATAAAACATTAGTTACTGCTTTGGTAGATGCAAATGTACAAAAACCAATATTCCCATTTCCAAGAAATAGCACCCAATTAAGTGACCAATATCAACTGATACTACATACTCCTCCTTTCCCATATTACCTACATACTTTTTTATATCACCTATCCCAAAGTGACGTCACCCTTGCCAGTAAAACAAAAAAACTTTACCTTTTCCAAGAATTCAAAACCATATAAAGTCAAACTACCTATATTTGTCTTTACCATGACGATAAACCTTTGCAAGTAAGCATTTCACTTTTCACATTTTGAATACTTTTACAGAAATCTCGAGTATGATGATCCAGTTAAACTTCTTCTCTTAATCTCTGTAGGGGTAACTATCATATCTTTTGAGACAAATGGGGTATAACATAGAAGCAAACTCCTGTTAGGGGTAAGCATCAAATAGTTTTTTCTCGAACATTTTGACAACCGACAAAATAGTAGAAAATGATTTATCTTTTAGGATAAGGATGAATGCAAGTAGAATCATTAGAAAATCATTTTTTTAATAACAATAGTGTCCAAGCCACCTTGCTCGCACCTTAACTATCCCAGCGTCTACCTATTACCTCCCATCAGGTACTGAGTACTCTTCCCACCCGGACTTAGGCAGATGGGAAACAATCACCTAGTATTTTTGTCTCTGATGGAAATCACTAGAGATCATGATATACTAATATAAATAAATTTTATAGGACTTAGAAACAATTTTATTTCTTTTCAGAGGGGAATAGACAATTAAAAGTAGTTGAACATGGCGTTTTCAACTTTTCATTGAGTAGCCAAGTAAGAGAATGATGAGGTGATCAGTGAAACTCAAAAGAAAATTAGCAGAAAACATCTTAAAATGCTTTCCTTCGAGTAAACGAGCTTATTTAAGTATTTAAATTTAAAACTTTTCTACCTTTCATTTGATTGCACGTGATAATTAAAGCCAATAGTACTCTTTCAGTTCTCTGAATAAGGAAGAAAGGAACAGGAGATCACCTTCTTTGAGAGCATCACAGACTTCTTCAGTTGTCACGTTTAAGGCTTTAAGAAGAATAGATAAATTCTGTGCCTTCCTTTGATCAATAATTTGAACATATTGTTTGGAAGCATCTTGGGACGTAGAGTCCTTTGAAACGTTCTTGTTTTTGTCAGCAGGAGCATATCCAAAGAGACTCTCTATCATCTCTTCATCAAATCTGACAAACGATATGCACTGTTCATTTAGAAACCTTACTCCATCAAAACAATCGTAGAGCAACGTTAAGCAAGAAAAAGGTACACTTACTGGAAAGATCCTGATTTGATCTGATGCCAAACCATTGAATGGTCAGGGTTGGCTAGAACCTTATCCCAGAAGAAAGGCTTTAGCTTAGTTTTAGAAGCGTCAGCCCCTGATCCCTCAGCTGAAGCACTAGAGGATGCGTTTGATCCAAGAGGTGAAGGTCGAGGCGGCTTCAACCCCGTGGGAGGAGGACGAGGTGGAGTAGCACCAGGACCAGGAGGTGGTGGTGGCCGAGGACCAGCCTTCGCACGAGTTGGTATAGGTGGTGGTGGAGGAGCCCCTGGTGCAGGAGGGTGTGGACCGCTAGATGAAGGTTTCTGTGGTGGTGGAGGTGGAGGTGGAGCAGCAACATTGGCTGGTTTGGCAGGAGACAGTGGGTCTTCAAAAGGATTCACCCTACCCGGGGGAGGCTTAAGTGGAGGCAGTCCATGCGTCCCCATCCTACCGGGCGGTATCTGTGCAGAATCCCCTGCTGCAGCCACAGCAATGCCCGTAACAGTTCCCAAAGGTATCTCGGTTTTGGAAACATTAACACCGTTTGGCTCCATATAGAAACTTTTACCCATTTTATCGTCGGAATTGTCACTGACTGAATGATTACCAGCATTACCCATTGAAGCTCCTAAAACTGATGACTTGTGTAATGAAGCTGAAAGATTGAAATCTCAGAAACATCAGTATACCAAAAGCAAAAATCAATACTCCCTCTGTTTCAATTTGCTTGAACCTTTTCGGAGTACGAGGGTCAAATTGACTAATTTTCAGTATGAATTCAGACATAGATTCTTTAAGTTATTTGAAATAAAATTAACATATTTAGAAACTACATAAAAAGTACTATAAGTCATAATAGTTAACAATGCAAAATATTTAAAAACTATTTGCAAAAAATATGGTCAAAGAAAACCTTGTTTGACTCCCCAACTAGTAATAGGTTCATTCTCTTTGAAAACGGAGGAAGTGTATTATATACATACACATATTTATATATACAAGGGAAACAAGGAATAGTGAGTGTACCAACAGAATATTCGCTCATGCTTAAGCTGAGAAGAGGTCTCTCGTCATTCCTTCCTTTTCTGGATCCAGCCCCACAAACCTTGCAATAGCATACAAAAAAGAGTGCAACAACAACAAATGTGACTGCAGCAGTCACAAGAACTGCAACAAGAACTGTTTTCCTGTTGCTTTTTCGCTTATTTGAGTGTACATCCGAAGTAGCATTTTGACTAGTAGAAGAATGATCACTAGGTGCAGAGCTTTTGCTTGAATCATTGTAGTCTCGAGGAAAAAATGGCTTTGAAGGAGGACGGGCAGGTGGCGTAGAATTCGGAGTTTCAGAACTGGAAGTTGCTGGATTAGGTGAAGGAGCGGAAGCAGGAGCGGAAGCAGGAGCATCTCCGACCTGAAGCAATTCACGCCGTGTAGGTGCATTGTACCAGGAAAAGAGAAAGTCGGTGCACCTGGTATACCATGTAGGTAGATGCTTCTCCTCTCCCGAAATAAGAAACAGGAGATTTTTCTTCACCAAACAACGCACAAGGGCTTCCTTAGTGAATTGATGCAAGATATTGACATGTTTCTCTTTATTTTTAGTTAACCGTCTTCTGTTAGAAAGGATTTCGTGGCTCCCACTTGATTCTTCAACATCTTCAACAGCGCCATTAGCATGTAATAACTCTAGCCTACAGTTCACCCATAACACTTCAGCCTGCAGCAGAAGATTACAATCAGAATTGCTTATGAATACTTATTCTCAAAGACGTACAAATGAAAATACTACCGATAAATATGTAAGGGGAGAGTTATTGATGCTGGTCCGAATTAAAAAACTTGGAAGTATGGAAAATTGAGGGGAAACATTTGGAACTTCTGATGAAGGAGTGGCTGAAGTTTGGATCAATATATAGGGAAATTGGCAGCAGGTAAGTGAAAGGAAACTATAGACCAGTAGAATGTAGCGTTGCCAAAAGCGAAAAGCATAAGAAGTGCCTCGCTATAAGGTCTAGCTGGTCGAGGGAACAACACAACAATCACCTAGTTGATCTCAGGAATGAACTCAAGATTCCATCTAAATGAAGTGATGCATAGATTGCTCACATTCTTTCACAAAATGGCACATCAAATGCTTCACAAATTAAAAAGTGATGCTAAAGAGAAGGAAAATTATTACACAATATAAAGTTTGTAAACATGGATACGGAAACATATGCTCATTATGACGAAATACTGCTACATATAGTTCTCAAAAGTGGCGGGATCAAGTAATGTAAATTTTTCATCGAACTGCTCCATAGGAACAATCCATGACATTCATTCTATCCCTGTCCAAACACACTATTCTCTTAAGTAGAAATTAAGCAAACCAAAGAAACCACTTAACACTTCAAAAACAAAAAATATTCAAACGGCATGTAAAATGAGTCAGCTAAAGAAGAGAGTTAGTACCAAGTCATGGTTGATCTCCCCGGAACTGATTTGATTGACCAGCAAATGTTCCACCGACGTCTTGCTATCGGGATTTGCTGCTACTATAATAAAAAGAGTACTGATAAAAAAACACAATTGGGCTACTCCCCTTACACCCATTTCTTCTTGAATCAGCATAAACAAAGCAAGCAATGCTTATCATGAATAACTCAACATACCCCCAAACCCCTTTTTGTTCCCTCCTCAAATCTCACAAAAGGCCAAGTCTTTGCAGCATTTACCACTAACCCTATGGAAATCTTCTGAAGAACACCTTTCAAATATCCAAATCACAAACTTCTCAAATAAAAACTCACTGACCAACTTCCTATTTTCATGCAAGAACTCAATATAGTGCCATCAAACACACTGTATAAACCAATAAACCAAAAGATTTCACTCCCTCTTGAAAATCCCACTAAAGGTCAAGTCTTTACTGCATTTACCACCAACCCTGTTGAAATTTTCTGAAGAACACTTCTCAAATATTAAAACCACAAACTTCTCAACAAAACTCTCACTGACCCACCTCAGATTTTCCTTCAAAAAACTCAAAAACCCTCTTGAAAATCCACAAAGATCAAGTCTTTACTGCATTTACCATCAACCCTTTTGCAGTCTCCTGAAGTACACGTCCCAAATGTCTAAATCACAAACTTTTCAACAAAAAACTCAGTGACCCCACCTCAGATTTTCAAGCAAAAAAACTCAAAAATACCAAAACAGATTTCACCCATCTTGAAAATCCCACAAAGGTCAAGTCCTTACTGCCTATACTACCGACACTACTAAATTCTTCTCAAGACAGCCTCTCAAATATATTAACCACAAACTTCTCAGCAAAAATCTCAGTGACCCAACTCAGATTTTTCACGCAAGAACATCCAAACAGTGGCATCAAACAACACACTGAATAAACCATAAAATAGAAAGGAAAAAAAAAACTCAGCTTTAACACAAAAGGCTAACTGACCGAATCAAGAAGTAGTCAATTCAAGAAGGCAATATTGTCAAAAACAAACTACAATAATTCCAATGAATTGGCCATCAAAGCCAAATTCTTTAACTTGGGTTTTTATCAGATCGAGCAAAAAAGAAGCTAAAAATACAAAAAGAATAAAGAATTGTAAAGGGTGTGTTTAGAGAAGGCGCGTGAGTTGACCAGAGAAATTTCTTTGTGTGGAAAGTGAATTTTTCTTTTGTGTAGAAGGCAGCCGTGTCTGAACGCAGATGACAATGTTTTTACTATCTTTAATGCTGTTTCTTGTTATGTTCAATTTATCTAGAAGAAAACAATTTAGATATTTTTGTTCACTTCATTTTTTTTCTGTTCAACCAGTAATTGACTTTAATATTTACACACCACTATGTGTAAAAATATGTATATATATAATATGATTCATACTAAGTGTACATTGACAGTTTAGAAAACAAAATAATCAGTTAAATTGTATTTGATAGTGAAATTTTTTTTATTATAATAAGTAGTAGACACACTTTTAGTTTTTGTTGATAAATTATCATTATAATAGAAATAAAGGAGAAAATGAGTCGGAAAGGCACAAATTGGAAAGATGAAGAAAATGATGGGAATTAGCTCGGATATCCTATTCTGAAATTTTCCTCATTTGCATGTTTTATTTTAGTACCCTAAAAACTTACTAGGGATTGAATAATTACAGTTTATAATAATTCTCCTTAACTACTTTATCGCATTCGAGTTTTTGGCCAATAGTGTCCTTTATCTTTGAGGGTAGGTCTATTTTGGTCCCTCAAATATAATCTCGAGCATATTTAGTCCCTTAAGTATGCTAAAGTGGAGCACCTTTAATCTCACTGACAAAATGTGTTAAAAAACTAACGGTGGTAACCAACTCTGATTCATGAAGCGAATCTTCTGCTCTGAATCAAAATGTTTCCTCTCCTTTTATTGGATAACGCAAATTATTATTTTAATTTCTCATTTTTAGATAATGTCTTCTAAAATTTTGAACTTGGAAATATCCCCTTCTGTGCCAGTTTCAATGAGAAAATGACACTTTAGAAAAAATATATAAAATTTGTATATCATTTTGTATATACATAAATTTTGTATGTTAATATACAAAAATTATACAAATTTTATATACTTTTTCGATTACCAGATGTAAATAGTTTTTGGCACGGGCTAAAAGTGATAATACAATCTGGTTTTTCGTTTGCTTCAATAATATGCTCATACGTGATCTTGGCAGCTCTATTTTTTTCAAATTTTAACTTTTTTTCTTTTTGAAAAAATCAACCGAATTTTTTAAAGTAAAAGTTTCAACGTTAAAATCTTAAATTTATTAGCTCTGTACTATTAGTGGGTGTTGGTTTATAAAATATTTTCGATAAGTAAATTAAAAAGACGGTGAGTGCCGAAACCAATCCCGTAATTGATCTTCGACAGATTTTGTTAGTGAAATTAAAGATGCTCCACTTTAGCATATTTAAACAGGGGCGGATCTACCATGTAAAACATGGTTCACGTGAATCTGTAATCCTCGGGTTAAAGTATAGATATGATGTATATAATTTGGCGAAAACAAATATGTATACTTGATGGAACCTATGGTCAAAAGAGACAAGTGATGCATTGATTTTGGTCTCTTATTTCTAATAGCCTAAGGTCAGGGGATCACCTACCAACCTTTTTGTTTAATTTTTTTTAAAAAAAAGTAATAGTGCACCCTTCCTCCGAAAATTCTAAATCTGCCTCTGTATTTAAGGGATTAAATATACTCTGAGTTATATTTAAGGGACCAAAATAAATTTATCATAAAAAATAAAGGATAATATTGGCCAAAAAATCTATCCCTAAGAAAGAAAAAAAACTCGGAAAGGTATACATTTTGCATGTTGGATTTTGGGGGAAAGTATGCTACCAGGTATTATCATGGATATTATTTTCTCTTCTCATGATATCTTCCTTGCACAATTTACAAGAATTTAAATTTATTATCTTTTCAACAAATACTTTTATATATATATATATATATAAGTCAAACTAATATCTTAAACTTCATGCATAATCTAATGTCGTGAGACAAAATAAAAGGTCATCTTCCTAAGATTCATTGGCTCTTGAAATCGTTTGCATGCTTCTTCTTCTTTTTTTTCTTTTCCAAATGGCAGTGACAGTTAACGTCAAGCAAAGTATTTACTAAAAAAGATCTAACTCCGGGTATGTTTGGTAAATATTTTTCTGTAAAATGTTTTTATGAAAAATAATTGGTTTTATCACTTAATTTCCCTTGTTTGATTGGTGGGAGAAAACTTTTTTCCCGGAAAATACTCTTTTTGTTTCAATAAAAGAAAATAATTTTTACTGCATTATTTTGTTGATATGAAAGAAAATGTTTCTTCTATATCATGAAAAGAAAGTACTTTTTTTGTTAATTTTTTTTTTATATCGTAAAAAGAAAATGCTCATTTGCTGAAATAAAAAAAAATACTAGAAAATAAAGTACTATTAATAATATTTCTATTTAGGGTGGGGGCGGGCGGGGTGGCGGTGGGGCGAGGGTAGGTTGAGTTGGGGTGGGGTGGGGTATAGGGATGGGTTGGTAGAGGTTGACGGGGATGGGAAATGGGTAAAAGTTAGAAAAGAGTTTTGGAAAATGTTTTTCCTTTTCTTGATAGAGAAAATATTTTTCTCCAATTGGATGAAAATGAGTTAATGAAGAAAATATTTTCCAAAGCATTTAAACCAACCAAATATGAAAAAACAGAAGAATATTTTTCGATCTTTTGTGTATAATCCTGCATAATCTCGAATGTTATCAGTTCCGGTACGTAGACCAAATAATACAATGCAAGCAAAAGTTCCTAGATTCATGAAAATATAAAACAACATATAAGTTATCATGCTTGCATATCCATCATTTGAGTCTCCAACAATTATTCCAATAATTACATATCCGATTTGGTCTATAGACGAATATTTTGAGTAATTGCAATGAGATTTCTCAATATCATGCTAAGAATAGATGGGATTTCCAAAAGAAGATGCCATTTGTTTGATGAGAAATAAAAAGGAACATTGAAAATTCAAGTGGCTGAAGTTGGAGCAGCTACTTTCGAAGTAACAGAAAGAAAAGCAACGACTAGAGTAGGAGAGTCAGAATCGAAAAGATGATTCCTCACTTCTTTCTCTGATTAAAAACAGTGCATGAGACTTTCATCTCACACGGCTCCTAAGTGATAAAAGAAAGAAGAACCCATATTCTTTCTTTTTTGATTACCTTCCTCGAGTATGTATAAGATCAATTCACTCCATTTCTAAAAAGTATTACTAATTCTTAATATTTTTCGAAAAATATTTTCCTTTGTACCAAACACACCCTCCATCTCCCCTGCATTCTAACTCTCAAAGACAAACAAAATAAAGAAAATGAAGTTTGTTGCATCTCAACAATGACTCCAACAAGACTTTAGCCTCATTTTAATTTTCCCAAGGTTGACAAGATTTGCCATTTTTATTTATAAGGATTCTCTTTAACTCATTCGTATTGTATAAGGTAAGGCTTATTTAGGAGTGTTAGTCAAACTGTAATGCTATAATATAAAGAAACAGTAATATTTCTGTAAAAAGAAAAACAGAAACAGAAAAGCAGTAGTATAGCAGAAATGTATATAATCAAAAACAGAATCTGAAAATATATTTCGGAATAAAATCGAGTTCATTGAATGCACATGTGTTTTTAAGGAAATTGTTACCCTCAAGTACCCGAGGTGTTAGAATATTATCCTCCCAGTATAGAACGATTTAACTCACCAGAGTATCAGTACCAAAAACGCCGGTGAAACAACAAACCACTTGAATGTTGTAAAACACACTGGCCAAGGGAAGTGTTTTCTCAATATAAACACATTCACTTTTCTTTCCACCACCAACGAAGAACACTTGTTCTTTCCAAAACAAAATGGAGCTCACGTTCCCTTCACTTTCTTTCCTAAATTTTGCATTCACCAATCTTTTAATCCCAACGAGGAGAACAAAGTGTCCCCTATGAAAAAAGTTTATTTTTAAAGTTTAAACCCAATGTACGTCTAAATTCTAATTGATTCGTATGGATAGGCCTATTAAAGAGGGTTAAAAAAAATAGAGGGTAAAGCGTGGCTTAAGAAAATGTTGTTTATTTTCAAAGTTTAAACCCAATACACGTCTAAATTCTAATTGAATGAAATAATTTCGACCATGCCACCACACTTGTGGTGGTTCTT
This sequence comes from Nicotiana sylvestris, assembly GCF_000393655.2. NCBI lineage: Eukaryota > Viridiplantae > Streptophyta > Magnoliopsida > Solanales > Solanaceae > Nicotiana > Nicotiana sylvestris. The sequence continues at coordinate 5,888,287 of NC_091064.1, forward strand.
ATAATGATTAGATTAGATTACATAGGCCCATTTGGCCATACATTTTGGCAACCTTTTTTCAAATTTTTTTTAAAAATGTTGTTTGTTCGTAGATTAATGATCTATTTTTGAAATTATTTTTCAAGTTCCCAAAATCTAATATAGAGTAGATTGAAACTTGTTCTCCCACTCATAAAATTTCAATTTTTTTTAAAATAAAATGCATGTCCAAACATAATTTCAACTTCCAAAAATTATTTTTTCAAGTTTCAACTAAATCTATGTCCAAACGCTAGCATAGAATCCTGCCTTTTACTTTAAGTGGGCATTTGGACATAAGAAATGTAAAATTCCAAAAAAAATCGAAAAAAAATTTCAAGTGAAAATGGTTTTGAAAATTAGAATTGTGTTTGGACATGAATATAATTTTGGGTTGTTTTTGAAGTTTTGTGAGTAATAATATGAGTGAATTTTGAAAAACAGTTTTTTGGAGTTTTTTCAACTTTTCAAAAAATTTCAAAATTCATCTTTAAGTGAAAATTAAAATTTTTATGGCCAAACACTGATTTCGAAAAAAGTGAAAACTTTTCGAAAAAAAGTGAAATTTATCTTTATGTCCAAATGGCCTCTAAATTTCCTGTCCATATGCTACATGTTCCTTCTGTCTCTTTCTCTATTGCATTTTTGTTTGAGGGGGGAACGATCCAAACTATATTAAAGTAATTATTATTAGATTCAAATATTCAATAGTGATAAAGCAGAGGGTAAAGAAGCACTAGTTTTAAATTATATTATCCTTATCTGCGCAATTTTTTCTCTCAATATTGAATTAAACATGATTTAAAGTTTAAGCCAGTACCCGTTTGCTTTTAAGCAATTATTGGAAGAAACATTTTATTGCAATATTCCTTCTTTTGTCTTACTATGGCCCCATTATATAATTTATATTTTTGGATTTTTTTTTTAATTTTCTGCATACTATGTTTGAAAGAAATTAGAGAAAATGCATAAAGTATCCATTAAATTTGTCAGCAAAAATCATTTGCATACCTAAACTTTACGGGTGTCCTAACACCCCACTATTCTTATCTAAACTAAATTTAATATCCCATTGAGTGATGATCTGGCATGAAAAGTGTAGCTCATTTCGTAGATGCGCGTTAGAAAAAAAAAAAGCTTTAAACTAATTTAATTGTCCAGGTGTCACTTTCCTATTGGATACTCTAACTAATTAAACTGAATACTAATTTTTTCTCTTTTCTTATTTATTTTCTTTTCTTTTTCGTTTCTTTTTCTCTTTCTTCATTTTAGCAAACCAGTGCCACCATCTTACTCCCCATTTCTTGAAACTAAGTCATATTTTATCTTTTGCTTCTCTTTTTCTTCTTCTTGTTGAGTTTCTATTTCCACTCGCCTGTTTTCTTCGCCATATTCCATCAATATAATCCTACTGCAAAGAATTAAAAAAAAAAAAAGAAGACAAAATATCTCACAACCAAGGGCTTATTTTTTGGATTGATTTTAAGGTATTTTGAAGCTGTAAATTGGTGGTTTTGAGGGCTAATTTCAGCAGGTTTTGGGGAGGTTTCAGGGCTGGAATTTGCTGTAATTTTCAGTGATTTTAAAGGGGGGAAAACTGCTGGAATTTGGGGGTGTCTTGGAGCTGATTTTCGCAACTGATTTTGCTCCGATTTTTTGGTGGATTTTGAGGTATTTTGGGGTGAGTTTTAGGTGTTGATTTTGGGGGTCAGTTGTGGGGGGTTTGAGCTCTGTTTTGAGCTGCTTTAGGGCTGTTTTGCCAGCTAATTTTTAGTAGTTAAAAGGAGCGAAAATAGCAGTCATTTGGTGGCAAATTTACATGACTTTGAAGGATGAAGACATGACTACTGTTTTTGGGTTTTCTTTATGTTTTTGCAGCTCTTCAAGGTGGTTTAGAGCTGGTTCCATGGTGGTGTAGGTGATGATGAAGATGACATGGAAAAAAAGAGTTAAATAAAAAAGTATAAGTGAAAAAAAATAAAGCAGCTTTCGACACGTGGCACGTGTGTACTACACATCCCAATACAAGACTGACTAAGTGTTACCAATAGGGTATTAAATTCACCCCAAACAAGAATAGGGGGGATATAGGTCGCCCATAAAATTAAGGTGTGTGAATGATTTTTCCGAACAAGTTTAATATGCAATTTATGTATTTTCTCAAGAAATTATTATTGAATTATTTGATAGGTGTATGGATGGGCATCGTGTGTAAGTTTGTCAGCTTTTTCAAGTATAATTTTTGGCCTTTACCAATACGTAGCCAGCTTTAGTTTTTGTAGTTCTTAGTGGGCGTTTGGACATAATAAGAATTGTAAAGTTCCAAGAAAAAGCGAAAAAAAAAAATTCAAGTGAAATATTTGAAAATTAGAGTTGTGTTTGGACATGAATATAATTTTGGGTTATTTTTGAAGTTTTGTGAGTGATCTGAATGAAAATTTTGAAAAACAACCTTTTGGAGTATTTCAAATTTTCGAAAAATTCCAAAATGCATCTTCAAGTGAAAATTGGAAATTTTATAACCAAACACTGATTTAAGAAAAAAGGAAAAAGTAAAAAAAATTCTTATGTCTAAACGGGCTCTTATTGTTTTTACCTTATGAAAAACTGACACTTACCAAAACCATCAAGTGCATGAACTACATTTTTCCCGAAAAGTGACTTTTTAGTAGGCCGGGTTTGGACGTATATAAATTGCAATTTTTGAAAAAAAAATAGTATTTGGAGTTAAGTTGAGAAACGTAATTTGAAATTATGTTTGAACATGCATTTCACTTGAAAATATATTGCAGTTTTGTTGAGTGGGAAAAAAAATTCTGAAAATTTTGGAATTCTTTTTAAAAACTTACAAATTTTATGGACAAACATATTTTTGAAAAAAAAAATTAGAATTTTTTTTAATAGACAAACGAGGCCTTAGTATTCAAAAGGAGTGGATCCAACATGCAAATGCCACACCTATCCTTTCTCCATTAAGTTCAAACTTTTATTTCAAGTGACGAGACTGTTTTAAAGAAAACCAAAAGAAAAAAGTTGGGTGCAAGTACGAGTTTGTTGGATTAATTTCACGTATGATTATTAAACTGTTAGTTTATTATACTAAGAAATTACAAGATTAATTTTTATAACGGAAAAATTAACTCGATTATTGTCACTTCAACTACTCACCTTATATAATATCCACGTATACTTTATAAAACTACATGATGGTGTAACATGGTGAGCAACTCACCTCACGTTTTAGGAACCAAATGAGGAATCACACGTAGACGGACCTGAGCATTCTCCTGCTCTACGGAGCCCTCTGGAGCTAGAGTTGGGGCTGCTTGGGCTTTTGAGGAGCGAGAGAAATTGTTGGAATTCTATGAAAGAGTCTCGACATTCGACATTAGACATTAGGAACCAAAGAGTATCAATATAGTACTATTACGTGCACCACTTACAAAAGGGGATGTAGCTCAGATGGTAGAGCGCTCGCTTAGCATGCGAGAGGTACGGGGATTGATACCCCGCATCTCCATATTCCTTTTTCCCTACTTGAATAACTTTTTTTTTCTGAAGATTACTAACAATAATGTATCCAATTTTATTTGTTCTCATCAATCTTGCTTAATGTATTTTGTGTGTTAATGGAATTCACGTTTTCTGGAATTTTCATCATTATGTGACACTTGATTTTAACTTAATAAAAACAGCTCTAACAGCATAACCTGTAATTTGTACAGTGGAGAGAATACTGTCTCCTTACCAGTAATAGCTTGGAACTTTTCCTTTCAACCATTTTATATGTATTTACAAGGTTATATACTGCAGGGGCGGAGGGAGAGTATCGGTGACGGGTTCGGCCGAATTCAGTAACTTTTACTTAATACTTTATTTTTATATTAGAAAATTCATTAAATATGTATAAAGGTTTAATTGCTAACCCAGTAACAAAACGAGTTATGAGTTCGATAACAAGTTCAGAACCCATAAACTTCAAATTCTGACTCCGCCAGAGGCGGATTTGTAGGCATTTACACGGGGCACGTGAACCCATAGTCTTTCCGTCAAACTAGGTATTTTATGTACATATTTTTTAGAATTGGTCTACAATTATCTGCTGGCACCATATTCCAAAGAGGCTAAATGATGTACTTGGTTGAATGTTGAGTTATTTACTTAGAGGATTAGGGATCAAATCCCACTTAATACTTTTTTTTTCTCCTTTTTAAGCGGTGCACCCATGTTATTAAAATCCTAGACCCGCCTCTGGACTCCGCGTCTAAATTCTATTATATGTTAATACCTGATATTCTTTCAACAAACTTGTGTTTATAATCACAAGCTTTAACTTATTAATCCTCTAGATATGGTGCGATTTTTTGTTTAGTTCCCACTTTTGTAAGTTAAATCTTCAGTTTGTGCTGCTTTTTTGTTATCTTTTACTTGTCCTGTATATGCAATGAAAAGAAAATCAAATGAAATTCCAACAAAGTTCCAAAATTTACTAGTAACATTCCTCTTGCTATAAGAAAATTACTATTTCCATATATGCTTCAATATTCATTTGGGAATCTACAAAATGACAAACAGAATCCAAATATATGTAGTTTAAGACATTTTTTCCATGACTTCTTGTAGAATTGTAGTTGTTTCTTGATAACATGTTTGTGTTTGAGGCAAGTTTTTTTGCTTCACTGCATCTTCAAGCTGCATAAAAAATGGAGCAAAAACACAAGAGGGTTATCAAAAAGCTACTACTGCTACCTACATCAAACCTATGTTGCTCATACTGTTCAAAAATACTACCGGCCGCTAATAACGGAGCCGAAATTTTCACTAAGAGGACTCAATATTTAAAGAAGTAAATACACGAAAAAGTTAAGGGGATTCAATACATAGTATATATACAAAGGAAGCGGATTTATAGGGTAATTTATTGGAGCAAGTGCACCAATAGTCATTCTCAGGAATGCTATTTAGAGATTAGCCAGTACTTATTTTGTCCTTAAATTTTATACTAAAAATCTTAACTTCAGAACAATTCAAGATACTTTTGTCCCGAAAATTTGCTGAAAAACTGAAATTTAGGACGCATTTGCTAATTCTTAAATAATAGCCTTTTAAAGTTGCTACCTGGTGTCATTTCTACTAGTTTACTGGGGCACGTGAACTCATATTCTCTTCGTCAAACTAGATATTTTATATATGTATTTTCTAAAATTTATCTAATATTATCTATTGGCACCCATGCTCCACAAAGACTGAATGATGCACTTGGTTGAATACTGAATTATTTACCCAAAGGAACATGGATTGATTCCCATTAAGTACTTTTTTATTTATTTAGTGGTGCACCATATTCCAGAAATCCTAGATTCGCCTATGTATATACATAAAAAAAAAAGGTTTTACTTATCTAAACAATATACTTTTCCAGTGAAGGGATGTCAGTTGACACCCCTTGAAGCTAAGTAGCTCCGCCGCTATCGGCCACCTGGTGCGCGAAGGATCAGATCCAACACTTGCACGACAACATTTTTTGGAGGATCTAAGCAACATAATATTATCATGCAAATGAAAATCAAGAGGGGAATTGAGTCTACCTTTTCAACATTGTCAAATAATCTATTGGCAAGGTCCATTAGAGGTTGCTTATCATTAACTTGAGCAGCTGAGATTACTTCATCAAAATCAAAGTACATGAATGTTGACTTAATGCGCAAATACTTCCTTACATAATTCCAAGCATCTGATCCTATCAAATCTCCCAAAGCTAATAGATCAAAGGCATATCTTTTCAGCCTATGGATTCTCCCTTTTGTTCCAATGTTGGCAATGTAAATCCCTTTCTTCAAAAATGTTCTCGTACCCGTCTCCTTGTTTATTATGTCTATATCAAAGATTAAACATTTTCAATATATACGCAAAGCGGAGTGAAATTATGAACAGATGACTCGATTCTTGATCTCTTATCATATATATGCAAGAACTAAGACTCGACTTATGAACATCGTAAGAGAAGGGGAAAATGGTCAAATTTGCTCCTGTACTATACGAAATTAAGCAATTTTTGATCTAATGTTACCTCGTCGTTAGGAAAAAGTCTCTTTTTTGCCCGTGACTCCTAATGGATTCCGACCTGCCGGTAAATTTAGACCATACCAAAAACTTCAAGGGGGGTAAATTTGGACCTTTCTTCTCGAATAATTTGGACACGTGGAGTCATCCAATTTCATGCTAGAACTCCGTTAATGATAAAGACAAATACGAGACGATTTGTTAAAGGCAAGAGTATGATAGAATCTAAGTGTAACGGGCCAGAAAAATCATAAGAGAAGGGGAACATGGTCAAATTTGCTCCTTTACTATTCGAATTTTAGCAATTTTTGGTCTAATGTGACCTCACCATTAGGAAAAATTCTCATTTTTGCCCTTAACTGTCAATGGAGTTTGACGTAAGGGTAATTTTAAACCATACTAAAAATTTCAGGGGTAAATTTGAATTTTTTCTTCTCAAATAACTTGGACACATGGAGTCGTTTCATTTCAAGCTTGAACTCTATTAACGAAAATGACGAGACGATTTGCTAATGGCAAGAGTATGAATAGATCAAAAGTGTAACGAACCAGAAAAACCGTGTTTAAAAGGTGAAAAGAAAGCTTACTATTGGATGCTAAAGGAACTGGTAATGGACCAGTGATAAAAAATCCATTATTATCTTCAGCTAGAGAATTTCCAATGCCAGAATTTGCAAATAAAGCAATTGAAGCAAGGCCTAATGCTAGTCTTCTTGTAGTCTGTGTTGGTAACTTTTCTTGAATTTCTTCTGTCTTTTTGCTTAAAAAGCTAACTGGTTTTGTTTTCTTTTGAATTTTCTCAACACAATGAAGTTTGGGAATGAGTGAAAGAGCTTCAAATATACAGTTCAAATTTGTTGTGTTAGCCATAACTGGTGTTGAATCAAGAAACAGAAATGATAGGCCATTTGAACTTTTTGCAGTTATATCCATTTGAAGATTGTTGTTAACTACTGACCACTAGAAGGATATCCCAATAGAGGGCAAATATGTAATTCCGTCGGTATTTTTTTTATTTATTTTTATCTGATATATATAGTTAGCGTTTTTTTTTCCAAGATCTGCTCTTATTAGTTTAATATCTGTTATATGGGTCATCGCTTCACATCATAGTAACTCAAAAATTTTTAGGGGAAGGTCCTTCACAATCAAATTGAGAAAAAAAAAGAAGGTTGCCAATATCATATGGATTAATTATTATTTTTATCACATTACCAATTAATATTTAATTTTAAGGACTTTCAAAAATAGCCAGATTTACAAGTGGTCATCCAGAAATAGTCATAATTTCAAAAGCAATCGAAATTTAGTCACTTTTTATGTAAAGATAAATCTGGATGAAAACACTATTCAAAATCTGAAAAAATACTCCAGTATAATATACTGGAGATCGGTGCACCTGTGTGTGAACTTCCAGTATATTATACTGGAACTTTTTGCGTGTTGGAGTTCCAACATAATATACTGAAAGTTCACACACAGGTGCACCGATCTCCAGTATATTATGCTGGAACTTTCCGTGTTGCAGCAAAATAGTGGCTATTTTTCAATGACTTTGCAAATGCTGGCTATTTTTAAATAACCAGTCCGAAATATGACTCACCCGTACTATTTTAACATTTATATTAGTAGCAAGGCCCAAAAACTTTGGTTTAGTGGTAAGAACGTAACACATGATGTGTAAATTAGACGTATATCACAGGGTAGTGAAGGATAAAGAGGCACAATATCCGCTGAGTTTTGAACCATATGCCCCTCGCAAATTTGCCAGTTTTCAAGAGAATATATGTTAGCATTAAGGAAGAATTGTCAAACCCCAAATTTATGTGTCTACAAGTAATTCTTTTACTCAATATAAACAGTATTTTCTAACAAGCAAAAGTTTTTTTCATTTTTTATTATGAATTATGATATTTTTTATAGTAAAAGCAGTTAGAACTAAAATAACAGAATATGGGGACGAAATAATTAGGCCTTGTTAGTGTAGTTATTGCCCTTAAGGAATTTAAGCCTTCCAATTTCGTTGCTGCAGAGATTATGATAGAATTCCTCCAGGATTCTACAAAACCTCTGAAATTCGAATACCGACAATTAACTCGAATTTCCACTTGAACAAAAGCAAGCTTAAAACTTCAAACGTCCGTGTGCCAAAAAGTTAAACTGTAAACAAATTGTTATAGTTTGTAAAATTAATACATAACTTTTTTATTGTAAGAATTGGTTCTTTTGGCAAAAAAGGTCAAAAAAAGGCCTAATTTTATTTGACAAACAATTTGGTGGAACTCCATTTATGATACAATAGAGATAGAGATCGTTTCACAATTTCAAACATATTAATACTTTAGCGCTTAGAGCTTTAAATAATAATGTAAGAAATGGAACCACTAGTCCATGCACACCTTAGTTGGTTTTCTACCCGATATTTGATAATTGATACTTACTTTTGAATTGAGACTGCTCCGAATTCGTGTCGTATAAGACTCATTAACGGAGGAATCGCCTCCTATAAAAAATAATTCATTCCTAAAGCTCGAACACAAGACCTCCAATTAAAAAAAAAAATAAATAATACCAATACCCTTTCCCGTCGATTTTATAAGATGTTATTTGATTGGATGTTATGTATTAATTTGATTTATGTATTATATTAATGGGAGGAGAAGAAAGTATTAAAGTAATGAGTGAAAATTTAATTTTGTAGAGAAAACATTATATCAAAAGTTTAAATTTAATTGATTTAATGAATTGGATGATGTCACTGACTATAAATAATGTTACAATTGAATTCCATCCAATTATATATAGAACATCCTAAAATGAAAAGAGTGTTACATATTTTAAAATGAATACAGTAGTTTTCAGGTACATATTGCTTTCCGCGATTCAAATAAAAATTAACGTGGAACAGAAAGTAATTGAGATAATGAATATTTTCTTCGTAGAAGAATTAATTAAATAGTTGTTGCCCTAATCACTTAATTCAAAATAGTTAAACGGATCTAAAAAATAAACAGTAAATTCGGCCGGTTATCTATATTTATATTTATATTTATATTATATTAAAAGCACGAAGGCCCTTAGTGAAATGCCGTTCGTCTTTTTTACCCTTTTAAAATAAAGTTTACAATAGACAAAATAGTCATTTAATTATTTCCCTAATATCAGTTTATAGAAACAATATGCAGGAGGTTTATATGGTCGGGCAATGCTGAATCAACTAAGAAGGCATTGATCACTTGGGATAAATTATGTGCTCCAAAGGCAGCAGGAGGGCTAAACTTCATCAATGTGGAATTGTGGAATAAAGCAGCCATATGCAAGCTTCTTTGGGACATCTGTACAAAGAAAGAAAAACTGTGGGTTCAATGGATACATGCCTACTATATAAAAGGGAACACTATATGGAACACTGAGCCAAAGAGTGCATCATGGGTTATCCAAAAGATCTTCAAGGCCAAAAGACAGTTTGAAGAGCCTGGTTATTCAGAAGAAGAAGTGAATCGAATGGAAAAGTTCTCTATAAAGCACATATACAAAGCATTGCAAGGGAACTTTCAAAAGGTATCACGAAGGAAGATAGTCTGCAACAACAATTGGCTTCCAAAATGGATATTCATCTTAAGGTTGACACTACAAGATAGGTTAACCACCAAAGAAAGGCTAGCAAGATGGGGACTAATAGAAGACACAATATGTTCACTGTGTTAGAGAAAGAATGAAACAATACAACACTTGTTTTTTGAATGTGAATATGGCAGAAGCTTCTACACTGGCAAAGAATCTCGAGAAGGAAGAAAGACTGGTAGGAAGAAATGCAGTGGGCAGAGAAGGTGGCCAAAGTAGCAATATACAGAATATTGTTAGCTACAACAGTCTATCATATATGGCAAGCAAAAAATAGTACCATTTTCCAGAAGAAGAAGAGTAATGCAAATGTTATAGTTAGATTGATTATCCAAGAGATACACATTAGAGCTCAACAAGTTGCTAAACTGGATAGCTATTTGAGTAATATGAATTAGTATCCAGATTGAGCTTAAGTGTTGAGGCAATAGGAAAACATGAAGTAAGTTAGAAAATCTCCTTGCTGGGGCTTCATGTCCAGCAGGAGCTCTGTTAGACGGGTTGAATTTTGTAAAGGTGTAAATATTTTACTTGGTAAATAAAGTCTTTAATTATCAAAAAAAATTATTTCCCTAATATTTTGCATTTTGAAGTCAACTAAAACTTTACTTATTAAAGTTTTCCTTATTTGAACGACTACACAAAAAAATCTAACATTTAGGATATCAAAATCAAGTACATTTACCATATACAATATTATAATATTACAATACTAATAATATAAATGTTTACGTGTTATATTTCCTGAGAGGATGTGCATACAATTAATGGAAGGAAACGGCCAAACTTATAATTGAACAATAGCCCAACCATAATTTGAAAACTAACAAAGGCAGCAAAATTTAGGAGGAGATAACGAGATATATAAATACGATCTTATCATTTTCACTTATTTATATTAAACATATGCTAATTAATTCAAAAATTAAGAAGACAATTAAATAACTTCGATAAGTGGGGACAAAGCGAGAATTCATAATAAAGCATCTAAGAATTTATGTAGGACATGATTTTTTCTTTTAAGTTAGCTAAATAGGATTAACATTCATCATTTTTAGGACCTTGCATTTTTTTTCTATAATTTTTTTAATAACTCATACACATTGGTGAATATGAATATGTAATATTTAAAAGTTATATATTCATGATTATAGAGTACACATTGGTGAATATGAATATGTAATATTTAAAAGTTATATATGATTATAGAGTACACGCGCAAAACGCGTACCCTAAGACCAGTTTAAGTAAAAATTCCTATGTTGTAAGCCGTAAGGTGTCCAATATATGTCCAAATAGATCCCAACTTGTTTTAAACTTTTAATTCTTTTCACTGGTAAATTTTTTCTTTCAAATCAATTATACGCATGAGGATTTCTTTATTCCACTAAATTGCTTGACTTTAAATTAGCATATAGAAATTAGAGCATATGGCAAACCTTACTTCCATAATTGGCGTCAATGCAAATTTTGTCATCAAGTTTGGATACCTTTCGGGAATTTTTAAATTTAATTTGTCTTCTGTATCATATTTTAAAATATTTAGTTAGAGATAATCAAATATAACTCATAGGGGGGCGAAAGTGTAAAATTTTCATAATATAGGATGTGTATGTGTTTAATTTGAAAACGCAATGGATGTATGAGAAGTTAAGTCAAATATAGGGGTATTTAGAGTAATTTAGACAAAAAACGCAATTGAAGACCGTGATTAATAAGTCGTATTAGACAAATGCGATTTAGAAGCTGCATTTGATTATTGCGATTTATCTATTATTGCGATCTATAAGTCGCACATTGAAGTCTCAACTACCACACTACTACTATACCAAACGCACTCCACGAGTGGATTAGTTGAGTGACTAGACTGATACTCTAGGAGACTAATACTATCAAAAAGAAAGTAGAACTATAAATCAGTCGTAAAAATTGCATGGAGCGCCCTATTTGGTCGCCCTTTTTAACTTGTACCCGTTTTGTTTTTCCGTTTGCATCCATACCCATTTTTTGTTAAAAGCATTTTAAAAAGACGATTTTGCTCTTCTTTAATAAAAGACCACTTTCAGCAAAATAGACTGAAGTTTCGGATAAAACTCATGACAAAACTGTAGATTGCAGGACAAAACTTCAACATGTTTTGATATGAAATTTAGCAAATGAACTAAATAACTTCAGCGTGCATTAGCAAAAAATAAAAGTTTAATTTGAAGTTTTAGCAATTGAACTAAAAACTTCAACTTGTTTAGACTGAAGTTTCAAATAAAACTCATGACAAAATTGTAGACTGCAAGACAAAACTTCAGCATGTTTTGGTATGAAGTTTTAGCAAATGAACTAAATAACTTCAACATGCATTAGCAAAAAACTTAAGCATGCTTAGTCTGAAGTTTTAGCAAATGAACTAAAATACTTCAACTTGTTTAGACTGAAGTTTTAGATAAAACTCATGACAAAATTGTAGACTGCAGGACAAAACTTCAGCATGTTTGGTATGAAGTTTAGCAAATGAATTAAATAACTTCAGCATGCGTTAGCAAGAACTCATTAGAAAATTACATACTGCAGGACAAAAACTTAAGCATGTTTAATCTGAAGTTTTAGATAAAATTCATGACAAAATTGTAGACTGCAGGACAAAACTTCAGCATGTTTGGTATGAAGTTTAGCAAATGAATTAAATAACTTCAGCATGCATTAGCAAGAACTCATTAGAAAATTACATACAGCAGGACAAAAACTTAAGTATATTTAATCTGAAGTTTTAGCAAATGAACTAAAAAATTTCAGCATATTCAGACTGAAGTTTCGAATAAAACTCATGACAAAACTGTAGACTTTAGCATGTGTTGGTATGAAGTTTTAACAAATGAACTAAATAACTTAGCATGCATTAGCATGAAGTTTTAGCTTCAATGTGAAACAACTTCATGCTATATTAACATGAAGTTTTAGCTTCAGTGAAACAACTTCATGCTACATTAGCATGAAGTTTTAGCTTCAGTGAAACAACTTCATGCTACATTAGCATGAAGTTTTAACTTCAACGTGAAACAACTTCATGCTACATTAGCATGAAGTTTTAGCTTGTATTTGATTGAAACTTCATACTTCAACGTGAAAACTTCATGCTATATCCGTCAAACAACTCCATGCAAGTGTGATTCTAAAGATGGATCTGGTTCAAGTTTCTGATTTTTTGATAAAGATGCTGAGAGGAGAGAATGAGATCTTTTTTTCACGAATGAGGTAGCAGATCACGCGATTAATGTGTAATGCAGATTTTATATCTTTTGTCAGTGGTATAATTGTCATATTATTATGGATTTTTTATCAACGGGCTTATATTGGGATTATACTGGGTTGTTATTGTTGTTGTTGTTTATCAACGGGCTACTAAATCAATAATTTTTAAAAATAGGATACAAGTTAAAGGGTGGCACAAATATAGGGTACGACTGCAAATCCCCCAATCAGCCCTTACACTTTCAAGGTTGGACCTTTCGTTAATATTACTCAAATAGCCGATCGAATTAATCGCTTATTTTTTTTAGCCGATATATATAAATACACTAGGTATACACAATTATATAGTTATCCATGGATATACGTATATTGTTCATTCGCATGCTATTTTTAGATTAATTGATTGGGTGAGCAACAATTTGGGTTAATGTCACGACCCCATTCTAGGGCCGCGACGGGCAACTGGATCTAATCACCGATTACCACTAACCTACTATCTCATACTCATACATAAGCTACTAAAATCATAAATAAATCTTTAAAGGGGAAACATACAATATGCTGGGAGATTTTGTACAACTTGATGGCCGATAAGAACTACCATGACTGCTATAAAAACTATACCTAAACCACATGATTTATGTCTACCAACCTTCTAAGAATAACTGCTTAACTGAATATAAGAACGGGACAAGGCCCCGCCATACCCATATATAAAACTAAACATACCACTGTACTCGCAACTCCAGAACAAAAGAGTGCCTTCAAATTTGCTACCTGTTGTTCTACTGATGTCTGTCTTTTCTAGAACAACCTATACCTGCGGGCATGAAAGCGCAGCATCCCCCAAGAGAAAGGGACGTCAGTACGACTGACGTATTGAGTATGTAAGGTAGAAATACAATCATAAGGAAACTAAGTAATATCATGAGCAGTAATAATGTTACTCAAATACAAGCACTTATCTGAATTATCTATATGTTAGCTTAGAAAGATAGTACAAGAAAAAAGAAGGTAACTGAAGTACATCAGAAGGGCTGAGAATGCATATGAAACATATGGCATACTCTGGAACTGCCATCCTTACTGAATTGGAGAGTAACATAAAGAAACTCGAAATATAACTGAAGTGCATTGCTTACTTTTGAATATGTTATCATACTGGTAATACCAGATCTATATATGTGGTGTCTCTCATATCTATATATATACTATCATAATCTATATAAGTGTTTGAACGCTATCTCACTTAATGGCGTATGCACGCCCAAACATGTATGTACGTCTGAACGGTCTCGATGAGTCTGAACGCTATGTGTCTGAACATTCATGCGTTTGAACGTTATGTATCTGAATGCGATGCGTCTGAACACTACCGTCTGAATGGTTACTATCTATATTTATATGCATCTAAAAGTTTAAATATCTATCTCATGTACAACTATGGAGTGCAAAACTAATATACGAAACATGCTACATTCACCATCTACATGTGTCTAAATACTTACACATCCATACTATCCATGCACACATATATACATAATTGTCGCTTAACAGAATTATCGTGGACTTGCGAGCTGATATGGTACATAAATAGACCTTTTCGAACCTCAAACTCACTCTTGGCCAGAGAAAATTGCGGACCTCAAAGGCTCCATTACACTCCACAATGGGTTGCACGCCTCAAGCAATGGCCAACACCCACTCAATTGCGAACCGCATAGCTCAAGTACGGGGAGTTTCCAGTGAACTAGGTATAAGGTTACAACAAAGCATAGGCCATCCAAACACAACCAACACATGAAATTGAGTTTCTCAAATCGATTATAATCGAGTTTCAAAGCTCTCAACTCAGCAAGAAACAAGGAAAACTCATAATCAAATTCAGAGTCTCATAGGGATCAATTTTACCGTATTTGGAAAGTTCATGCCTCCAAAGAAGAAAGGTGAAACTTACATACAAGAAAGTCTTGAAATTGAGTTTTTAAATGGATTGTGGCTGAATTTCAAGGTTCACTTCTTACGAAAAACAAGGAAATATTCATACTTGAACAATATTTTCTCAAGAATCATATGAAGCAAATGAATTGTAACTTGACAAAACTCATGCCTATGAAGAGAGACGTTAAACATCACATACCTTAACCTTTCTTTACTTTAAATCCTTATCAAAAGGAATTCTTGAAATATACAACAAGGTTTACTTCAATTAAGGTTGGCATCAACAAGAAAAACTCCTTAAAACTCAAGTAGGAGATACAACATGAATACCCCCACACCTCTCAAGTCTTGCGTGAATTATTCTATCCAAAGTTACTGAAATTTTTGGACAATCTACAAGGAGAGAATGAGAGAATATTTGGGAACTTATTTTATCTCAAGAGGTGTTGGACATGTTCTGAAAAATTGGAGAATAAACGGAATGTAAAAAGCCACCGCCTCACTAAGCTAGTAGGTGACTAAGCTGCTTTTTGGCAGCTTGAATGGCCCTGCTTTGAACCCTTGATTCTCTCTACTCCGATGTCGTATCAATAAACGGTTAGATGTTCTGGAAACTAGATTCAACCAACTCCAACTTTCGTGTTTTATCATCCTCAAATTCCTTATGGATTGGGAGAAAACTTGTATGAAAGTTGGCCTAGTAACCTGCCTACTTTTGTCGTAATACTCTAGTGACGTTGTGGCAGCCTACTTTGGACGCTCAAAACTTTTCACTCCGATGTCGTATTAATGTACGGTCTGTAGCAATTGAAATTACATACATAGGCCTTCGATTTCATATAATTTATCCCCAAAAGGCTCTATATGCTAGGAGAAAATCTGGTAGCAAAATGATCTAGTTACATGCCGTATCTTAACCGAAATTGTGGCAACTCAAGCCAACTTTTCTAATACGACATGTTTGACTTATATACATAATGTATAATTAAAGTACATTATATATGGCATGTAAAATAAATTTCTAAACACATCAAATCCTTTTAAATCATATTTTCCACGTCTTGCGTAGAATAAATTAAGTTGCAAAAAAAACCCTCTACATGTCGGGGTGTAATAGTTAATTGTTTCGCTCAATTATGAATCTTGCTATGGTTTGAGCACAAAACCCTCTACATATCGGGGGATTTGCAGTCGTACCCTATTTTTATGTCACCTTTTAACCTATACTCTATTTTTAAAAATTATTGATTTCGTAACCAACTAACAAAAAATCCGTAATAATATGACCATTATACCCCTTCCAAAACATATAAAATATGCATCAAGCATACCCAGATTCAAATTCCAGATCTTCTCCGTATCTCCTCCATTAGTCTGTCTCTCCTGAGATCGCCTCTCGCAAACCAGATTTGAACCAGATTCAAATTCCAAATTTAAAATTACAAAATACATTCTAAGTATTCAAATTCATTTTCAGAATTCAATATAGTTTTTGAATTACATGTTTTCTGATTGATTGATTGAAGTTGTTTGACGAACTTCACTGATATGCTCAATTTGCATTCTAAATCTGTTTGACGATGAATTCTAACATTCTAATCCGACAAATATGCCGAAACAAGCTGAAGTTATTTAGTTCATATATAAAAAATTCAGCAAAACGAGCTGGCAAATAACACAATGAAGAAAAAATTATATTAAAATATTATATGAGTGTTTTAATATTTAAAACACCTATGCGCAAAAAACTTCGGCATACGTGCCGAAGTTTTTTTGTTAATATTCCTATTACACTGGGTAAAAAAATAAAACATAAATTAAAATTTCATATTGCACAAAAAATTTCGGCATATGTGCTGAAGTTTTTTAGTTAATATTTAAAACCTTCAGCAGGAGGAGCTGAAGTTTTCCTATTACACTGGTAAAAAAAATAAAACATCAATTAAAATTTCATATTGCACAAAAAACTTCGGCATATGTGCTGAAGTTTTTTAGTTAATATTTAAAAATTTCAGTAGGAGGAGCTGAATTTTTCCTCCTACACTGGGTAAAAAATAAAACATAAATTAAAATTTCATATTGCACAAAAAACTTCAGCACAGGTGCTGAAGTTGTTTAGTTAATCTGTAAAAACTTCGGCTAATGGAGCTGAAGTTTTCCTCCCGCACTATGTATTTTATTATTATTTTTTGGAAAAACTTCATAACAAAAAATGCTTATGTTTTCAGGAATATGTAAAACATTTTTCATATAATTTTTTGTATGCTGAAGTTTTTTTAGTTCATCTGCTAAAAATGCTTAATATTTTGTCGTGCAATATGTAATTTTCGGATAAGTTTTTGTTAATTGTTCTGTTCTTTTCTAAGTTTAAAAAGAATTTTTAGTTCATGCTTGAAGTTTTCATCAAGCACTGTGTATTTTATTATGATTTTTTGAAACATACCAAAAAATGTTTAATATTCGGATTAGTTTTTGTTAATTTCTGCTGAAGTTATACAGTTTATTTCCTCTGCTATTTTTTGACTTTGAATAGAATTAATATTAAAAAACACAGAAAAAACTTAAAACAAAAACTGAATATTTCATTAAACATAAAAAAAGATAAATTAAATTACATAAATAACAAAATAAACATAAATAACAAAAAGAAAAACTAATCGTTCATATCATCATCATCATCGTCGTCGTCACTACCATATGGACGAGCATCTTCATCAGCAAGATTATCAAATCTTGCATACCTCACAAACGTATCAAGCTTGTTGTTAATTTCTTCCAGCTCCCTGTCGTACTTGTCTATGAGCTCATCCAGTTTCAACTCAAAAGCCACTATAATGTCTTGCTTGATTTCTTCCACTATTTGCCTGATGACAGCATCCATTTTTCTCCTTTTTGTATTTTATGTCTGCTAAAATATATGTGTTTGGGTGAATAAACTCACAAGGAACGTGCTTATATAGGGGAAAAAAAACTTCTGCATGGTATATGAAAAGGCAAAGAGGAATTTTGAACGTTGTCTAATGAAAATCGTGCATGAATGTGATAGGAATGTAATTATTACACTAACACATACCCCAATGCAATATAATTACTACTTTAATTGTGTAAGTTACTTTTGTATACTATGCAATTAATGTTGAAACATGTTCAAGTTTGTTGAATTCATTTGCTAAAACTTCAGCCCAATGTGCTGAAGTTATTTAGTTCATTTCTAAAATCTTCAGCACCTAACGAGCTGAAGTTTTTTTCCCTGCATTCATGAATCCCTGTCATACAGCTTTTTCAAAGAAACTTCAGCTGATATGCTGAAGTTATTAAGCTTATTTCTAAAAACTTCTGCACTTAATAAGCTGAAGTTTTCTATGCAGCATTCATTAATTATGTTATACATTTTTTTCCAAAAAATTTCAGCAGAAGATGCTTAAGTGATTTAGTTCATTTGTAAAAACTTCAGCACAAACAACCTAAAAATTCTTCTGTTCACTTTCCTAATACTTGCCACTAAACATGAATCTGCAGGATGAGTTCGATTTGCGTTGTTATAACTTTCAATGGGAGTTGGACTCCTGATTTCAAATACTTGGATCATGATACAAAACTTGTTCTACTTAATAAGCACATATCATTCAATACTTTCCTGAAGAAAATTAGTGAAGTTGCAAATATTGATTCAACCAGATATGCACTAAAAGTATGGTTTGATATCAAACTAAATACAAGCAAAGGAATGCTTGTAACTTCAGATGAAGAACTTAGTACCTGTATACATTTGCTTACAACTGATTCACCCTACAAGAATTGTCATTTCATCATCGAAAAAATACAATCTTCAGAATCTGCAGCATTCAAAGAATCTCTTGCATATGCGATAGATTTAGAACCTTTTGTTGATTATCAACATGAAGTAGGATAACCAATAATGGAAGTAGACAACGAGCAACAACCTTCTAACATTACAGCTGCTTCAGAATATATAATGCTGCAACAATTACCCCTTCATCCAATAAATTCATACCAGTTTGTCGATGACCAAGAAGAAGAAGGACAGCTAATAATGCAAATTGACAACCAACACATAATCCAACAAAGCTTTTTGTTACCTTCTGCAATGATAAGTAACAACGAAGATGAAGTAAACATGGAGCTTATACCGATAACATCAGATAGAATTGAAGAAATTGCTGAAAGTTCTTGTACTTCTCAGAAATCAAGAAAAAGAGTGAGGAGAAAGCTGAAAGAATCTCCATTATGCAAAATACTTAGGCACGATGCGTTGCCTGAGGAAGTAAGAGTTGGATCAATTTTTGAGAACAAACAAAACATGACTAAATTTTTCTGCAGCCTGGAGATAAACCAGAAAGTTGAATTCACTGTTGTTAGATCATGTTCAAAGAGATACGAGCTGAAATGCATCATGGACAAATGTGGTTGGAATGTACGTGCTGCCAGAATAAAAAATTCCACACTATTCAGGGTGATAAAGTATCATAACATCCATGAATACTCGGTTGATGTAAGAAAATCAGATCAGAAGCATGCTACATCAAATTTTATAAGTGAACAAATTATAGAACATGTTCGAGACAAAAAGATAGAGGTTATACCAGCCTTTGTAGAAAATGAAATGAAAAAGAAATTTGGAATTGACATTGGTTATCACAAGGCATAAGGGGAACACCTGAAAAGAACTACCAGATTATTCCTTCATACCTACACATGATGGTGGGCAAAAACCCAGGAACGTACACAAGCATAAAAAGAGATGCGCAGAATAGGTAAGCAAAACAATACTAACCATCAGCCTGAAGTTTCAAATGTTCCTATTTGAAAAACTTCATACCTTATGATTTGTTTTTTTTGTGTTTTACTGTACAGATTTGCTTACATGTTCTTTGCTCCTACGACATCAGTAGCTGGTTGGTCCTACTGTAGACCCATTATTGCAGTAGATGCAACGTTTTTAAAGTCAAAATATCATGGTGTTCTATTTGTTGCTGTATCAAAGGATGCAAACAATCAAATCTTTCCTCTATGCTTTGGTGTAGCAGATTCAGAAAACAATGAGGCATACATTTGGTTCTTCGGGGAAATGAGAAAAGCAATTCAAGTCCATCGTGAACTGGTTTTCTTGTCAGATAGAAACCAATCGATTGCAAATGGGATTAGAAAAGTTTTTCTTGAAGCTCACCATGGTATCTGCCTCTATCACTTTGAGAAAAATTTAGAGCAAAGACATGCAAAAGCCATGGTAATAAATCTTTTTCAAAGTGTTGCAAGGTCATACAAACCTGAAGATTTTAATCAGTTAATGTCCCAACTCAAAAGTATTGACAAGAAAACATACAATTACATAATGGAAGAGCCTCCCGAGAGATGGGGTCGATCGTGGTTCCCACGACGACACTATGATATGCTAACAACAAACATGGTAGAATCAATGAATTTCGTTTTACTAAAAGGGAGAGAAATGCCTATTTTAAGAATGTTAGATTTCATCCAAGAAAAGTTGGGAGAGTGGTTTTACGAACGGAGAAAAAAGGCAAATGAAACTTTTCACAAAGTATCAATATGGGTAGAAGAAGAGATGACTAAGAAGATGGACTTGGCTTGCAAAATATTTGTGAGTATATTTATTAACTTCAGCTTTTTATATCTGTTGCAGTGATTTACTGCTTACATTTAAAACATTTCATACTTTTTCTTTTTGAAGCAAAAATACACTAATATAGTTTGTCTTGATTTTTTATTCCTTGTTAGGCGTTCAATCTTGACTCAATGTTGTTTAAAATAAATAGTGAAGGAATTGAATTCATTGTGGACTTAAAGAAGAGAACTTGTGATTGCCTGGAATTCCAACTTGATGAATTGCCTTGTCCACATACAATTGCTGCTATTAATAAGAGATATTTCCAGAAATCCGATTACTGCTCAAATTGGTATTCAAGGGAAACATGGTTGAAAACATATAAAGGACATGTGAATACCGTGGGAGATCAAAAATCATGGGATATACCACAAAATGTACAATCTGAGATCACAAAACCTCCCGATATAGAGATTTTACAAGGAAGAAGATAAAAGAAGAGGTATATACCTGCGACTGAATCAATACCATTCAAGTCTACCAAATGCAGTCGATGTAAACAAGTTGGGCATAACAGAACAACTTGCTTGTCTTCTCCAACACCTTATCCATATTCCAAGAAACACACTGAAAAATACTCCAACCTTCAATAATCCTAGGTCTGAATTTAGACTTTCTTTATTTATGACATAATTGAAATATGATTTTTTTCATAGGAATAAAAAAAAGCTCTTGGACTATTTTATATACTGCTAAAGTACAAATCACTCATTTTTGTTGCGCAGACTCATAGGTTTGGTTGCATTTTAAAAAAGTACGCAATAACTTCTGCGACAAAAAACTTCAGCTTACAGTATGTGAAATACATATCCTTAAACAAATACATACACACATACACACACTCTCACACACACATACGCGTACAGCCCACAAAAAAACGCATGTACAAACAAAAGCTGCAACATCTCTAAGCTGAAGTTATAGAAAAAGAACTTAATAAAAACTAAGAACCATATTGCAACTAACAAATATAAAGCAAATACCAACAAATAACAAGGATAATGCAATAGAAAGCTAAGAACAAAGAGGATGACAATTACATTGATATAAAAAGAAATGAGAACAACAAACAAAGTACAAACAAAACTTCAGCTCTATGGGCTGAAGTTATACAAAATGAACCTAAAAACTTTAGCTCTATGAGCTAAAGTAAACAAAAAAGCATAGCATTAAAACATAAAAAAAGGATTACAAACACTAACAATCACCACCACCACCACCATCATCATCATCATCATCATCATCATCATCATCACAGCACTCTTCAATTTCTCTAAATATCTCATCATCCTCAGTATCGGAGATAACTATAGGGTAGTCGGGCAAAAGACCACTAAATCCAAGAAGATCAATCTTCAACTTGTTGAATTCATCACGTAGCTGACTTTGTTCAACGATTACTCTATCCATAAGAGGAGAAGAGTCTTCAGGTTGTTTTGCAGCTTGAAATAGTCGTTCCAGCTGGACTACGTTCCAGGTTAAGCATGTTCTAGAATGATTCATTGGCAAAGAGCTTTGGTCTGATTCTCTCCCAATCAGCCTTTATTTGATCCCACAAAAGCATAAGATTAGCCATCGGTTTGTTATTGTACCACTCACACTTCAAACTCTCCCACTTCTGCATAATTTCATCCATACTAGGCTTCCTACTTCCGCTTGCACCAGACATTTTTTCTTTAACAAAAGCTGAAAGACTAAGGATGAATATAAATTTAAAGAAATATGACGAAAGTCTATGAATGACTATGAAATTTTCAAGTGAAGAGATTGTTAATATAGACAAAGAGTTCACCTAATCAATTTAATATCTATAAATATAAAAGTAACTTTTCAGCTATTTTTACTGTTTTACGTTCAGAGAAATTGAATGAAACAAGATAAGTAGGTGGTAAAAACAAGTATGTTGTAAATGCAAAAAGAAATGTAACTTCAGCCCAAATAAAGCCCACAGTTTTCTATAGTAAAAAAATAACTTCAGCCTGAAAAATATCTTTTCGGATCATTTACTAGATAGTCAAACAAATTTAAATGAAAGATAAAGTAGGTGACAAAAGACAAAAAGTAGATAGTAAATGCAAAAAAGATAAGTATCAACTTAAAAAAATACCAAAACATGCTGAAATTTTTGTCATAAGCTTTTTCAAAATCTTCAGCCCAATGTGCTGAAGTTATTTAGTTCATTTCTAAAAACTTCAGCACATCATAAGCTGAAGTTTTTCATTGTGGATTCAATAGTTTTGTCGTAAAGCTTTTTCAAAAACTTCAGCCCAAGGTGCTGAAGTTATTTAGTGCATTTCTAAAAACTTAAGCACTTGATAAGCTGAAATTTTTATCCTGAAATCGAAATTTTTTGTTGTAAAGCTTTTTCAAATAACTTACGCAGAAACTGCTGAAGTTATTTAGTGTATTTAGTGATGAGCTGAAGTTTTTGTCGTACATTTCATTTGACACTTTTATTATGACTTTTAACCAAAACTTCAGCTTAAAACGCAAAAGTTATTTACTTCATGCTCAAGTTTAGCATGCTGAATTTCAATAAAAATATACTTGATATTCATGAAAAAAGACACAAACATATTTGAATCTGTGACGACCCAAAGGGTCATCACCGGTTTTCTCCCTTTTTCCGTGCTCTCGAGGCCTTAAAAGCCTCACTTTTAGTTGCCTCAATTTGCGTGCACAGTCCGGGCACGTAGCCGGAAAAGCTTATGTGTTAAATTATGTGAAATTTGATAAATTGTGGCTTTAAAATGGTTAAAGTTGACTTTGGTCAACATTTTGGGTAAACGAACTCTGACCCATGATTTGACTGTCCCGGAGGGTCCGTATAAAAATATGGGACTCGGGCGTATACCCGGAATCGAAATCCGAGGTCCCGAGCTCGAGAAATGAATTTTTAAAAGAAATTGTTTTCTGAAATTTAATATGAAAATTTGAAATAAAAATGAATTAGAAAGCATTGGTACCGGGCCCGTATTTTGGTTTCGGCGCCTGGTACAGGTCTTATATGTGGTTTAAGCGCTTCCTGTGAAATTTGGTTGAAATCGGACGTCATTTGACGAGTTTCGGACCTAAAACTCTAAGTTTGAAAGTTTATGAAGTTTGATAAAAAAAATGATGATTTTGAGGCTTAATCCATTGATTTTGATGTTATTTTGGCGATTTAATCGCATGGTTAAGTTCGTAGGATGTTGTTGAGTTAGTGTATGTGTTTGGTTAGGAGCCCCGAGGGCTCGGGAGTGCTTCAGAAGTGTTTCGGAGTGGTTTTGGCCTTAGAAAAGTTGCAGAAGTTTCAGTTCTGGTGTTCTGGTATCTAGTTCTATGCGATCGCATAGGTAGCATTGCGATCGCATAGGGTAATCCTTCAGGTGCCCCACATTTTCTCTATGTGATCGCATAGATTCATCCGCGATCTCATAGCTTAGCCAGATCCTTCAATGCGAACACAACCTTTAATCCGCGTTTGCGTTTCATTAAGTCCAAACCTGGAATGCACAGCCTTTTCTTCTATGCGTTCGCATCAGCCCTTCCGCGATCGCAATGACCAGCTTCCCCTTACCCTATGCGATCGCATTACCTTCTTCGCGATCGCATAGGGCATTTTTGCCCAGCGATTTTTAAATACCCAAAACAGAACAGTGACGAGGTTTAGTCCATATTTCACACGAGTTCTTCTTCTCCATAGCTCTTGAGCGAATTTTATAGCACTTCTTCATCAAAGTCTTTTGGGTAAGTAATTTCCCACCTATTTCCTTCACTCTTCTTCATTAATTACTGAAATTCTAAACCTAAATCATGAAATCAAAGTAGAAATTAGGGCTTTTGGTTAGAGTTAGGTTTTTGGGAATTTTGAGTGATTCAACCTCAATTTGGGGTCGGATCTTAAAATAAATTATATATTTGAACTCGTGGGGTTATAGGTAATCGGGTTTTGGTCCGAGCCTCGTGTTTGGACCATGTGGGCCCGCGGTCGAATTTTGGTATTTTTGGAAGAATGCTAGGAACTTCATATCTAAGCTATGGAATTTTGTTATCGAGTCTTTATTGATATTATTGAATTAATTATGCCTAGATATCGTTGTTTCGGAGTCGGATTATAAAGGAGAGGCGGTATTTGAGGGTTGATTGCTATTCTTTGGACTGAGGTAAGTGTTTGTTCTAACTTTGGCTTGAGGGAATAGGATTAGAGTGTTGTTTGCTATTTGCTAATTGTTGAGTACGGTGTATAGGCATGGTGACGAGTATCTATACACCGGAGTGTAGCATGACCGTGAGTCTTATTTGTGTTTATTCGGATTTTGTGATACCTCTTCCTTGTTAAATTGATAAATTCCATATAATGTGAAGAGTTTGAGGAAGAATTATGATTTGTACATTCTTGGAGCATTGGTTCGAGTATATTATAAAGCATGAAAGTATATGAAATGATTAAACCCCTTTGGAGCGTTGGCTCAGGTGGTAAAGTGAGATAAGAGGTAAAAATGAAAGAAAAAGAAAGAATTATTGAATTGCTCCCTTGCCGGGATGCTTGTTGCTTTGTTGACTATCTCCCTTGCCGGAATGCTGAGATTATTGATATTGTTCCCTTGCCGGGTTTTTAACTACTTAATTGTGCTCCCTTGCCGAGAGTTAGCTATTTATTTGTATTCCCTTGCCGGGATTTCTATCATTATTTGTCTACTCCCTTGCCCCTTGTTTATGATTGTTGCTTGGGTGAGGAAGAGTGATAAAGCACGAAGGGTGATGTCGTGCATTGTTTGCTATAGTGAGGAAAGAGTGTAAAGCACGAAGGGTGATGTCGTGCCGCACGATGTACCATTCCGTGCCGATTTTATTAATTATATGGTGAGGAAAGAGAGTAAAAACACGAAGGGTGATGCCGTACATATTTCATTTATATGATTGCTTTGGTGAGGATGAGAGCGTAAAACACGAAGGGTGATGCCGTGTATTTGTTGCTTTCTGATTCTTTGTTGATATCCGAGTTATGTTGTTTCTTTCATTACTTGTTCTTATTTGATTTACTTCGAGGTTATAGATGTCCTTACCCTATTTGCCTTGTGATTGTTGTTTGGGTGAGGAAGAGCGTAAAGCACGAAGGGTGATATCGTGTATTATTTTGGTGAGGACGAGAGTAAAAGCACGAAGGGTGATGCCGTGCAAATTGTTGACTTTTGATTCTTGTTGACATTCTGGCTTTGTTACCTCTTTCTGTTATTGAGGATTTCTATTTGAAACTGTTAGCTCCCCATAACATGCTCCCCCCTCTTAGCTGTTTAAATTCTGTATATTTCCTTTTATTGCATATATCTGTACAAGTTGTTTTTGGTAGGTCCTGTCTAGCCTCGTCACTACTTCGCCGGGGTTAGGCCAGACACTTACCAGCACATGGGGTTGGTTGTGCTGATGCTACACTCTGTGCATCTTTTTGTACAGATCCAGGAGCAGCTTTTGGACCTCAGCAGTAGGATTTGATCGGGAGCTGACTTCAGTCCAGAGACACCGAGGTAGCCTTGCTAACGTCCGCAGGCCCGGAGTCTCTCTCTCTTTATTCAGTTTGTTATCTTTTGTACCAAAACAAACAGTTTATAATTTTCTTTCAGACAATTGTATTTAGTAAATCTTAGAAGTTCGTGAGCATTGTGACACCAATCTTGGGTAGAGGATTATGTTAAACTTTCCATATTCCTATTCAGTTTTTATATAAGTTAAGACTTCCGCTTGAATTTTTTAATTATGTTGCCTTTATTACATGTCGATAATTATGGAAAAGAATGTGTGTTAAATGGAAGGTAATTTAAGTTGGTTTGCCTAGCTTCTATTAGTAGGCGCCATCACGACCCCGAGGGTGGGAAATCCGGGTCGTGACAGAATCAATCCAAGTCACATAATTCACACAAAATAATGTATATTCACAAAATGCAATTTTGTTTTCACTTACATCTTTGGAAAAAAAGAAAAAAATAGTTTTTTGTTTACAAGTTATTCTCTATTCAAAAAATTCACAGAGTGTCTTCATATTCTCCATAGTCATGTCCTAGTTGCTCTTCTTGGTTTTCTTAACCACATTCCATGAACCTTCACTATGTCTTCAACTGATTCACAGAAGCGACAATACGAACACCTTACTTTACCACCTTGTATGAACCTCTGAGTTACATTTGTGCATGTGGGAATTCGTGGGAAGCAAAGACAGTGAAGAAGAAGTCCAAAATACTTCATATGTGACGGAGAGTGGCCACATAAAAAACTCGAGCCCTAGGAAATTTGCTCTTTTTCCTAAAAGTTAAATTTATCAACTAGTAAAAAGAGCAAATTGTCTTGGATCTCGGTTTTTGATATGACCACTCTCCTTCACATATGAAGTATTTCGACTTCCCCTTCACTATCTTTGCTTCCCATGAACTCCCTGCTATACCCAATAAGCATGTCTTAGCCAACATTTTCTTGTTTTTCTTTGAATACAAATTTAAAGAAATATGATAGAAGTCTATGGATGACTATGAAATTTTCAAGTGAAGAGATTGTTAATATATCCAAAGAGTGCACCTAATCAATTTAATATCTATAAATGCTGAAGAGATTGTTAACTATTTTTTGTTCACAGAAATTGAATGTAACAAGATAAGTAGTAGGCAAAACAAGTAAGTGGTAAATGCTAGTAGTTGGTAAATGCAACAAAAAAAAAAGTAAAAAATAAGGCCACAAAAAGTAGGTGATATAGGTGATAAATGAGAAAAAGTAGCTAGAAAATGCAAAAAAGATAAATATCAAGTTAAAAAAATACCAAAACATGCTAAAGTTTTTGTCGTAAAGCTTTTTCAAAAACTTCGGCCCAATGTGCTGAAGTTTTTTAGTATATTTCTAAAAACTTCAGCACCTGATAAGCTGAAGTTTTTGTGTTGGATTCAATAGTTTTTGTCGTAAAGCTTTTTCAAAAAACTTCGGCCCAATGTTTTGAATTTTTTAGTATATTTCTAAAAACTTCAGCACCTGATAAGCTGAAGTTTTTGTGTTGGATTCAATAGTTTTTGTCGTAAAGTTTTTTCAAAAAACTTTGGCCCAATGTGCTGAAGTTTTTTAGTATATTTCTAAAACCTTCAGCACCTGATAAGCTGAAGTTTTTGTGTTGGATTCAATAGTTTTTGTCGTAAAGCTTTTTCAAAAAACTTCGGCCCAATGTGCTGAAATTTTTTAGTATATTTCTAAAAACTTTAGCACCCGATAAGCTGAAGTTTTTGTGTTGGATTCAATAGTTTTATTATAACTTTTAACCAAAACTTTAGCTTAAAAAGCAGAAGTCATTTACTTCACGCTTAAGTTTTTTCAAACAAAAATGTACTTAAAATTTATGATAAAAGACACAAACATATTTGTATGACACAAAAGTGAACTAAAAAAATAATTAATGTATATTCACAAAATCCAAATTATGTTCAACGAATCCTCTAATTAAAAAATTCACACAGAGTCTCTTCAAAATCTCCATAATCATGTCCTTCTTGTTCTTCTGGAGTTTCATCCGCTATCTTTTTTCCACTTTCCATGAGCCCAAAGATTGGCAACCAATTCTCTCCTGAATGTCAATGACTGACTTTGATCGAAATTGCAGACATCTTCTTTCTTCAACTGTATATCAATAAACTTAAGAGCAAATGTACCACAATCAACACTACAAAAAACACATGAAAAAGAAATTGAAGAATAGTTAACATAAGGGCAAAAAATAATAAACATAAGATGCATGGTAAAACATATGCGAAACACGTACTTGTTAGTCTGTCGCGGTGTCTTCATCCACATAATTTGAAATTTTTTCACAGGACTTTCCCCATAAAATTTATTGTGTGCCCCAAAATCCAAGCATTTGAGACAGTGTGGGATCAACCGGGCATAAATTCTTACATGTTCAAGCGCACGATCGTATGTTACACTGCCCATGGAATCATACACATATATAATTTTATCTTTAAAGTTCAAAATTCCAAAAAAGTAGTGCGTAGATGTCTGGCCCGTCCTTGGCTTAAGTCGAAATGGAAAAAATACTTTTCTGGCAGATGCCCATGAGATACCACAGGAAAGGTCGAGGCTTTTTACGTAGTTGGCCACCTTTTCATTCGTTGATTCTTCCTCAAACCAACTAAAGTCCGTAAGTGGCTGAATAACCGCTTCTTCTTCTTCTTCTTCTTCTTCTTCTTCTTCTTCTTCTTCTTCTTCTCCTTCTTCTTCTCCTCCTTCTTCTTCTTCTTCTTCTTCTTCTTATTCTTCTTCTTCTTCTCCTTCTCCTTCTCCTTCTCCTTCTCCTTCTCCTTCTTCTTCTTCTTCTTCTTCTTCTTCAGCTTCAGCCTGTTGTTTGGATATCCTCTTTCTCTTTGATTTGCTCTTTCTTTGATCCTCCATTCTCTTTTGCTTCCTTTTGTTAATCATCTTCATCTTTTCTTCTGAATGATGAATACCATCCAGCTTAGTCATATACTGATCGAAAAGTAAATCTATTACTGTACATCTTGATTTTGGATAATGTGGAAGGTGGTAGCAATATTTTTTGCGCAAGTAATATATGCCCACATCAATATGCTGCAAATGAACAACAACAACTGATAACATGTGAAATTACCACTATGAAGTTTAGAAAAAACACATTACAAAAATACAAACAGCATGACAAAAACTTAAGCATATTCAGTTTGAAGTGTTAGGCTGAAGTTTTAGCAAATAAGCTAAAAAACTTCAGCAGTTTACTATGAATAAAGCTGAAGTTTTTCAAATTACAGTGCAAAAACTTTACTATAAAAAATAAGCTGAAGTTTTGGGAAATACAGTTGAAAACCAATTCAAAAAACAAACTTAATAACTTACTTCATCCGCAAGATTAGAGTCAGGATTTATAAGCTCGGTAAAGAATGATTTTGCAATATCAAATCCAGCTAATCTGAATCGATTGGAATCATATTCACTGGCATCCATCTCCAACCACTCTGTAAATCTTTGCATCAATCCACTGTCTTGATTAACATAATGGAATGGACACCTTCTTGTATTCTTTCCTACTTTCCAATCTTGCCCCCTTTGCTTATTGTTTTTTATAAACTACATAAGGAGATCTCAACCAAATACTCTCCATACGAATCCTTTTCCTTTTTTTATCTGGTTTTCCTTTTGCTTGCTCTTCCTGCTGTTCCGTCACAACTAATTGTTGTTGTTCAGCAGCAGGGGAAAAAACTACAACCATCGTGGCAGATGCTTGACCAACTCCCTACTATTCACGACGTTCTTGTGTCTCTTCACGAACAACAACATAATTACCTTCTGAGTCAGTCCCTTGTGTACTACCAAGTGAAAATGAACATAAATTGAAGTTGGAGATATCACTGGTGTCACACATGGGAGAACTGGAAATCTTCCTTCTCTTAGGTTTCGGAAGAAGTTCTGATGCATCAGATGAGATCTGCAAAAGCAAGGAAAATCTAAACATAAATAAAACTGATAAAAAACACACATTAGGCAAAAAAACAACTTGTAATCGAATTGCAGAAAATAACTACCTGGTATAAGTGTTGCGACACAGATGGTGTTTGCATTCCAACAGATCCTGTATCTTCATGCAAAAAAAACTAAATAATACTGACTAAATTTTATAAAATAATGCCAACACACTTCACACCTGTCTGTGAGGCAACAAATATGAATATATGTATTTCTCCTTTTTCATATAGCTACATAGCTCACCAAATTCTTTTTGAGCTGCCTCGAGTCTTTCTGAAAAATCATTCAAAAACATAAAAAAGAAAATAAAGTATGTAAAATTTCAAACTGTAAAAAATATACTTCAATCAAATATAATAAATTCATGATCTATAGAATTCCTTGACGTTTGTCTTCCGCTGTGGTTTTCCCATGCTGCATGCCTTTGTCAATATCAACATTTACAGCTTCATTCAATTATGAACCAACGTCGAGGAGCATTGGAGTATTCTCTGGAAGGTTTTTCTCAACTCTACCTTCATTCAATTCAGCATCATCAGAGAGTTTTTGAGTTGTGTCAATTGAAGCACAATTAGTTTCAACTTTCACTGCATGTTCATAAAGAGGGTGAATAGATCAACTAGTTTTTCTATATATATAACATAGAAAAAATTTATATCCGTAGTGAAAATTTCGGATATTATAAAAAAATAGTTAAAACTTCAACTCTAAGAAGGCTGAAGTTAGACAGTTACAAACAAAAACTTCGACAGTTACAAAAAAAAACTTCAGCTCTAGAGCTGAAGTTCGACAGTTACAAAAACAAAAACTTCAGCTTTCACCAGTTACAAAACAAAACATTCAACAAAAAAATATGCTGTAGTTTTTACAAAAAAACACAAACACATGAAACAAAACTTCAGCTCCTATCTAAGGTATCATTGAAATATTATAAACTTCACACTTTGTACCTGTAGTAACAATTTCCTGTGTATCACCACCTAGAAGTTCTTTGCAAATAGCTAGTAATCCTGCATACTGATTGTCTTTCCTAATAGTACTAGACACATCACTCGCTTTCAGTTCTAAAGTACAAACAGGTGCTTGATCTCCATCGCCAAACAAATTGCCTTTTCCAATATCACTTTCCAAAGCACAACTCGTTGCATGTTTTTCAGTGCCAACAACTTAATCATCTGAACCTTTCTCAGTTGTTAACTCTTCATCATTTCCATCTTTACTTTGTCTACAAACACTGGATTGTTCCTCTCCACCTTGTTGTTGAACATGTTCATCGCCTTCAATAGTCGCTTCCTTATGTGTAGCATTATCATCTGCGACTTTACGCAATGCATCATGAGCATTATGTTCTTCAGTCTCAACAACTTGATTATCTGCACCTTGCTTGCTTCCAATATTCTCAGTTGATAATTGTGCTACATCATTTCCATCTCTGCTCAATGTATCAGCACTGGGACGTTCCTCTTCAAATTGTTCTTGAACATGTTGATCGCCTACAAAAGCCACTTCCTTACATGTAGCGTTTACATCTGCGACTTTATCTGATGCATCATCAACAACATTAATATCCGATGGATGTTCGTAACAGTCGTTCCCCCTATCATATTCTTGATGGTTACTCAAATCAAAATTGCCATCGTCCATTCCATTTGATTTGTTGACAATCTTAAACAACTGTTCAAACTTCTCATCGAAATATTCCTAGAAAAAAATTACTAACAATGATTAATCTGAATAACATCAGCAGAAATAAAAAGACTTCTCTATAAATTAGCTTACCTTCACTTTTACAAAAACCGCATCCACAAAAGCAGATCGCTCCTCCTTTTTAAACTTATCGAAAACTTATTTCACGATTGTGCTTCTTTCTTTTTCTGCATGCCTTTGAACCTCCATAGTTAATCTCTAGAATAGACACACAACAAAAATTCAGATATAGAAAAAAACTTCAGCTCAAAAACATGTTGTACTTTTACAAAATACAGAACCAAAAAACTTCAGATCAAAACTTACAGAACATATTGTGTCGAGTAATTCATTGTCATCAAAGTCACTTATAGAATGGTTAGAACGACTTTGGGTACGAGATAATTCGCCAATAAAAGGAGTTCGATTCGCTTCTTTTGATCGACTCCGACTACGTGGTGATTCACCAATAATAGGAGTTCAATTCGATTCTTTTGATCGACTCAGAGTACGTGGTGATTCACCAGTTGAAGGACCCGCGTTAAGTACCTTTGAACGAATCCGACTATATGGTAATTGACCAATTAAAGGCATTGAATTCAACTCCTCTTCTGTAGGAATTATATCCAATACCCTAAAGCTACGATATTTCTGTTTAATACAAAAAAGTATATTATGAGAAGAAGAAAACTAATACGTCAACATATTAACACAAAGACAAAAAAAAAGTAACTTACTTCATGACTACTGAACATCTCAAAAAGTTCGAGAAATTTAGGCTCTCCCACACATACATAACGTAACATCCTGGGAACCTGAGGGGTATCAAGGTACTCATCCTCTCTTATATACTTCTCCCAAATATCTGGGAAGTGCTCATAGAACCAAGCACATAACGGATATGGAAATCCACCAAGTTTATACTCAGTTGCATGGAATTTGTTTTGGTTGTCCAATGCATGTTTCAGTGAGTAAATGAGCTTCTCATAAGCCACATTACCCCAAGGATATTCAGCACAAACCTTATCATCTTCAACAATAGATGCATACTCCTCCATCACAAATTTTTTTCCCAAACAAAATAGACTCTACAACAAGAATTTCCATAAGCTTCACAGCATCATCATCGCTCTCGCATACGTGTATGTGATTCACAACATTCTTTGAAATTTCATTCCGAGTCATAAAATCTCGAATATCCTTCAAAGTCACACCCTTGGACTTACCAAAATAGCGCTTCAGAATATTGCTCTCTCGATTAATTGGTTTTTCAACATTATGTGTTGTGATCCGCAAACCACACATAATGTGAAAGTCTTCAAGGGTGAAGGAAACATCATGACCAAAAATCTTGAAACTAATCGAGTCTCAATCATTCGTGAATATTCGAGAAAGACACAGACAATGAACCAACTTCATGCTGCATTTGAAATTCTCCATAGCCATAATGTATCGAAATGTACCATTATGAAGCTTATCCCGTTGTGTAGGAGTCAAGAAAGTTGCAATTAATTTCTTCAAATCGTGGTTCCCCTTCCAGTAACCCTTAGAGTTAAACCAATCTCGAAACTCAAAATATCTTTGACCTGGTCTTGTAGGTGGAGGAGCAGGGACATAAGGACCTGGGGATATTACAGGTAGTCTAGGTGCTTTAGGTGCATTAGCTGTTTTGCGTACTTTAGCTGCATTAAGATCTTTAGGTGCTTTAGGTGCCATCTGTTCAAAAAAAGTAAAACAAACAAAAAATAACATCAGGACATTATCAAAAAGATCAGTTAAAACTTCAATCTCTAAGAAGGCTGAAGTTCGACAGTTACAAAACAAAACTTCAGAGCTGAAGTTCGCCAGTTACAAAAACTAAAACTTCAGCTCTGCCAGTTACAAAAACTAAAACTTCAGCTCTAGAGCTAAAGTTCACCAGTAACAAAACACAAAAACTTCAGCTCACCAGTTACAAAACACAAAACATTCAGCCCCATGCTGTAGTTTTTACAAAACACAAATTCAAATCCAAAAATAATGCCAAAACATGAGAAAAAATTTCAGCTCCTATCTAAGGTATCATCACTTTAATAGTATCATCTATTTAACTCTCAAAATTTTTAAAAATTTGGACATCTAATCACTGAAGAATTTATAGAATTTTCATCAATAACATAAAACCTCGTTCAAAAAACCTAAAAACACAATCGTAAAAGAAAAAGTAATGCACTTATCAAACTAAACACTAAGAAACTATTTAATCATAAATACATGATTATCAAAACCAAAACCAGAAAAAAAACCCAGAAAATCGTAAAATAAAACCCAGAAAGTTAAAGTAATGTACCTGTGATTAAATCGTAATGTGGGAACAACGACGAATAACAGTTGAAAAATCAAAACAACGACGAAAACCCTTTGATTTCAGAAAAGAACAAATCAAAAAATGCGAATAACAGGAGAGAGAGACAGAGACAGTAAAGGACTAGCGTATACTTGGAGAGAAAGTAGTCTTTTAATGAAGAAGGGTAAAATAGTCTTTTTAAAAGGCTTTTAACAAAAAAATAGGTACGGGTGCAAACGGAAAGACAAAGCGACTACAGGTTAAAAAGGGGCGTCCAAATAGGGCACCCCGTGCAATTTTTACGACATATCGAGTGAAAAAGAATCAGTTATAGCGTTGAGTCCATCACGTCTCTTAAAAACTGGTGCAAGTCAATTTCTTCACCATCTTAGTGGGCATTAATTGGTTCGGGCATGTAATGAGGAGAAGCCCAGATGCTCCAGTGAGGAGGTGTGAGCGGCTGGTTGTGGAGGGCACGAGAAGAGGTAGAGGGCGGCCTAAGAAGTATTGGGGAGAAGTGATCAGGCAGGATATGGCGAGACTTCAGATTTCCGAGGACATGACACTTGATAGAAATTTGTGGAGGTCGAGTATTACAGTTGTCGGCTAGGAGCTAGTTGAGTCTTGCGTTACTTTGTTCCATTGTGAGCCTAGTCTGGTAAGGTTTTAATCGAAAATTATTAGGGGCATTGTCGTGTCTTAATATTTTCTCTTTTCGGTGCTAGATCTATTTACTAGCCATCTTTTCTGCCTTGTATTTTTCTTATGCATTTTAGGATCCTATTTTTCCTATGATCTCTATGGTGAAACTAATATTCTCCCTTTTTTTTTTCTTCTTGTTTTTCTTATTATCTTGAGCCGAAGGTCTTTCAGAAACAGCCTCTCTACCCCTTTGGGGTAGGGGTAAGGTCTGCGTACATACTACCCTCCCCAGACCCCACTTGTGGGATTTTCCTGGGTTGTCGTTGTTGTTGTTGTTGTTATTTAGTGGGCATTAATGTAACAAACTTTGGCTAATTCTGAAAAATCGAGTTCTAATTGAATCTAACAAACTGCAATTTTGGTGTAGTTTTCCATTGCTTATCATTGTCGCGGAGATTATATTTAATACATTCAAACAAATAAGGAAACAAGTCACATGTAATCACAATATTGATTAGTAGGGGCAGAGCTAATGTGTCTTACTATAAGTTATTAATTTAGTATCAAAATGGTACCGATTCATGTCATTCTCCGTAATATACATAACAAAGCAGGAGGTATAGCCGCAATAACAATTTATATATATATATATATATATATATATATTTTTTTTTTTTTTGCGATAAAAAATAGGTCTAAGGCTAGATAAGTTGAAATCTTCTCTCTTGCGTAGCTCTACTTTATGTATACGAACTCGAGCCTGCTAGAGTTTTTCATTTCCTTTGTATTCTAAGGAATTCTAAAGCACTCTCTCATATTGCATCGGGTGCTGAAAATCATAATAGCTTTGTTATTATTTGATTATTGGTTATCTGATCACATTCGAAATATCATAAATATCCTTTGTCATCTTTCTTTAACAAGACTATAATCTTGAATGCATAAGCTTCAAATTCTGATTATGCCTCAAAATGATTAGGACATGTTTAAAGAGGAATAACGTGAGATTATCATCTTATCGAAGTCGACCATAGTAGATAGTACCTAATTAGGAAATTGATGACTAATTTATTCCTTATTTTTATGTGGTTTACCTCTAATTTATACAACTAGACTTTAGAATATCTTATCTGTCATTTATCAAATAGGAAAAGGTCTTCCAACAATTGTAAAATGATAAATCCATTTTATAATCTTTAAATCTACCACTAAGTCACATGTCAGCTTGTTTTGTCAACTTTCCATAGTCACATAGGACAAAGGAAATTCTTTGTTTACAAATTAGTACATCTATTTATGCAAGCTTCATTTTCAGACTATATTATATGTATATGAAAATCTAAAGAAAGCTTCTAAAAATAGGAAAATATATTAAATGGTGTACTAATAATCTAACCTAAGATATCAATTTAAGTGTTTGGATGAAATCCGTGAAGTAAAAAGACGAAATGTCAAAACAGAACAAATACAAGTATGTATTAGGTTATTCGTCATATTCTAAATTCATAAATGTCGTGAGGTTTAATATAAAAAGTAAAGACATTGTTATTAAACTTATATAATAATAATTTTCTTAACCACATAACCGTCTAATATTACTCTATCATTAGAAAAAGTCTTATTTATGTCCTTAAAATCAATTAGAGTTCCAATTTGAGAGTAGTATTAAATAGTATATAGACAAAAGCTAAGGGATAAACTTTAACTTTCTTTTTTTTTTGGTCAAAGAATTAACCATATAAATGAAGCAAACAGAATCTTTTTTCATGGATAAAATTTCAAGAGAAAAAGAATCCCAAACTCAAATATTCAAAATCCCAAATTCCCAATATGGCATGATTGTGGGGAATCTATAATTGAATGTAGACATTAATACAATCTTTTATATATTACAAATAAAAACACACATGGCCAAGCTGCAGAATACCCCCCTCCCCCCCCCCCCCACAACTCCCAACAACAATAACAAAAAAATATAAACTTTTTTTTCAAAATTTAAATTTTGACATATATAATAATAATAATAATAATAATAATAATAATTTCCAAAATGTATCTTACAACTAGCATCTCGAAAGAAAAAAAAGGAAACTTAGAAAAAATATAGTACATAATATCTTTTTTTAAGATGTGCAATTAGGGGAAATTTTTTCATTAATATGTAGTTTTTATGAGAACTCAAAAAACAAAAGCTTACGCAATGTAGTTTTTTATGAAATATTTACATACCGAGGACATGGTCATAGACAGGAAGGTGTAGAGATCGAGCATTAAGGTTGTAGGTTAGGAGGTAGTTGGGAATATATCTACGACGCTCCAGAGAAAGGCTAGTTTGTTAGGACTTGGTCTTAGACTGTTAGTGGTTAATGTTGAGTTCACATTACTCTTTCATTCCTTCTAGTGCAGGACTTTATCTATTGGTTATTGTTTTGCTTTTAATCTATTTTCTGTTCTGGTGATGTTGTGCTTTGTTCTATGGTTTCTATATATGGTATTGACATATTGCCTTTTTTCGTCTTCTTTTTATCTTTGAGTCGCGGATCTTTCGGAAACAGTCTCTCTACCCTTTCGAATTACACACTAACCTTCCCAGACTCTACTAGTGAGATTTTACTAGTCGTTATTGTGGTTGATGATACATACATACCTTAAATTAATTAAAGTAAAATACAATGCTCATAAGTCGCTCCTTGAAAGTGCGACTTAACAAGAAAATTCTTGTAACCGTCAGATTCCCAATATTCAGATTCCCATTTAACCAGTCCCAATTCGATCCAACTTCCCCATCCAAAGCCGCGTAATTTAAGTTCTTTTCTATATTCTTTCCCTTTTTTTAACCAAATTTCTTAAAACCGCCGGAAATATTTATTTGAGCTCCTTTTCTCCGGCGAGTGATCGGAGATGGCTTCACCGGAAACTACCAACTGGTTATACGATTACAATTTCGAAGATATAACTGTCTCTGTTGATCCCAATTTCTCAAATTCAACAACTGGGTTTTCTTGGTCTATGCAACCCTTTAATGGTTCAACAACTAACATCAGGTACTTATATTTATCAATTTTCTTTTTCCTTTTTGATTATGTAATGTATTCGCTAAAGTTTGGATCTTTTAGCTGATTAATGAGTCTTTGTTACTTTTCAATATATAGAGGATTGATATAGTTGACTTCAACTAAAAGTTGGGATCTTTTAGCTGATTGATGAGTCTTGTGGTGTTGCTTCTGAATGAAGTGGAATCGAAACAATAGAATTCATATAATCGACCCCAACTTGATTGGATTTACACATGGTTTCTATAGTTGACCTACTGACAGAATCATAAAAGCTAATAGTAGTAGAGGAATTTGGTAGTAAAATGCTTTATGACAATGTATCCGACCTACTGAAAGAGGTGTACAGACAGAGCCGGATCCAGAATTGTAAGTTTATGGGTTCCTATATCGACTTTAAATTAATATATTATAATAACCGGACTAAAAAACTGAGTTCCCAACTAAATATTCTTATACATTAAATAATTTTCTTAATACAAATATGGGATCTAGCCAAAAGCTACTGGGTTCCAGAAACCCATACTCATACCTTTAGATCCGCCCCCGTGTACGGATACCGGGATATGCACGAGGGCACCCAGGGAAATAGTTGGAGCTACAATTAAGATAAAGTTGTAAGTTGATAATAGCTAAGAGTGAAATTTAAATGTCCTTCAGCTCAGTAAGAAATAGGGTGAGAATGTTAAGAGGAGATAAAAAGAAGAAAGAAAAAACAGAGATCACTGGCAGAGACCAAGTGTGATACATCATGAGAACTTTTGTTTCCTTATTATTTAAGATCATGAATTCTAGATATTCGATTAACATCATTTTCATTCTTCCATCTGTTGGTTGTTTTTGTTTCTGGTATTTATTCTGATCTCTTTTCTTTCTATGTCTATTTTAGTGTTGATATTGATGGCTCAATTGGTGAATCCGACTGCCTGAAGGAAAGCGGTTCTAAGAAAAGGTAAAAATGTTTGCCATTTAGGGACATTTATTGGCTGTTCACCTAAGCATAGAGATGTGATGTTGCTGTAACTTATCACTATTATCTAGTCAGTTCTTCTTCTTTTTTCTTTTTTTGATAAGGGAAAAAAATAATTCTCCCCTCCCTTTATTTCATTTGTGTGTTTTCATTTTTCCGGTATCATCTCGGAGGTTCGTTGTTGAGAAAATATCAATCACATCATGCATTTAATTAGGAGAGTTTAAAGATTTTGACCATTGCTCTGTCGTCTTGTTTTAACGGCCTGTATGAGGACTTATATGCCCTAAGCAGCCTTCTGAAGGTTTCATACAGATACAGTTCTCTTTGCTCTATTTGAAAGAAGTTATTATCCCACATCAATTCCACAAATTTTGTTTAGATTCTGATTCTTGTGATGTAATAATAGTACACAAAGTCTTCCTCATGTTACTTCTAGTTTCGTAATTCTACTATTACGTTGAAACCAAATAATGAACTAATTTTTTGTAGAGGTATACACACTGAGCATTGTGTCCTCAGTAGTATTGATTTTTGAAGGAAAACCGGTTGCACTATTAAAACATACCTACAGCATGTTGTTTACTCATGTTTTGGAGAATTGTTACAGGGCAAGAGCTGAATCATGCACCTCGTCAAGTTCCAAAGCGTGCAGGGAGAAATTGAGGAGAGAGAAACTGAATGACAAGTGTGCTCATTACTCATTCTTTTTAGAGCCATTTTCCCCTTTATTTCCATTTTATATATGGCTAAATTGATACGGTATCAGGTTCATGGAATTGGGTGCACTTCTTGAGCCTGGAAGAACTCCAAAAACAGACAAGAGCGCCCTTCTGGTTGATGCTGTTCGCATGGTGACCCATTTACGTGGTGAGGCTGAAAAGCTGAAAGACTCAAATTTGAATCTACAAGAGAAGATAAAGGAGTTGAAGGCGAGTATTTGTTACATTCTTCCCATTGTAATCCTTCTGTGCTTATTGTCAACTCCAAAAAACAA
The DNA here is from genome assembly GCF_000393655.2 of Nicotiana sylvestris. Lineage (NCBI taxonomy): Eukaryota > Viridiplantae > Streptophyta > Magnoliopsida > Solanales > Solanaceae > Nicotiana > Nicotiana sylvestris. The sequence continues at coordinate 5,927,980 of NC_091064.1, forward strand.
CCTGATGACAAGAAAAGCTAAAACATCGCCTTACTATACTGTTCCCCGACTCAAGTATGCTTTAACTTGTGTAGGCCGAGAAAAATGAACTTCGAGATGAAAAGCAAAGGCTTAAGGCTGATAAAGAGAAGCTAGAGCAACAACTAAAGACTATGAATGCACAACCTGGCTTCTTTCCTCCTGTCGTACCAGGTGCTTTTGCTGCGCCAGGTCAAGCTGCAGGAAGCAAGCTGGTGCCGATTATAAGTTACCCTGGGGTTGCCATGTGGCAGTTCATGCCTCCTGCTGCAGTAGACACGTCGCAAGACCACGTTCTCCGACCTCCAGTTGCTTAAGTTGTGGCAGCTAAAGCCTATAATAGTTACTCTGATTATGTTGTTTTAGTCAAATGCCCTTTGACTGTGTTAGTTTTTGCCTCGAGTCCTCTTGGTGTATTTTGGTGATGAACAATAGAAGTTTTCTTGCGACCTTTTGAACTTTTAACAGAGTTAATGCTGGTTTTATCAACTGTAAATTTTAGCAGGTTCAACCTGGCATTTACGTGTACATTCTTTCGCCTTCTGGTTAAATTCTCTGCTATTTTTGTTCCTTCTGTCTGGTATGATTATGACACTGTTGGCTAATTAAGTAACAATATCTCGCATTCACACGGCGTCCGGAGGAGGGCCGCACCCCAAGTGTGATGTACACAGCTTATCCTAATGCAAGCATTAATGACTGCTTCCACGGCTGGAACCCGTGACCTATAGGTTACACGACGACAACTTTACCGTTATTCCGAGGTTCCCCCTCTCTGCTATGCTCCAGCTGCTGCAAGGGCCGTACCCAAGGGGTATGATGTACACAACTTATCCTAATACAAGCATTAGTGGCTGCTTCCACGACTGGAACCCGTGACCTATAGGTTACACGGCGATAACTTTACCGTTATTCCGAGGTTCCCCTCTCTACTATCTCCGGCTATTGTGTAATATTGTGTGCGTATACTCTACTAGTATTAATTATTTAGGTTATCTCAACTTATCTAGTATGCAATATATATATATATATATATATATATATATATATATATATATATTATAAACTGTATATCCCACTTTTAGTCCAATGAACCAAACATCTTCCAATAAAAATATGTTCACTAAATAATTCTGTCATTATTTAATTCTCGTATTATATTCCAATCATTATAATTTCGAACGTTGGAAGCATTGCTCGAGGATTTCAATAATGATTTATTCTTCTTTACTTTTTTGTTTGTTTTTATTTTTGACTTATAATAATTAGTCGAGATATTTAAATAAGAAAATCAATATGTACTATGAAGTAAATTTATAAAAAAAAACAATTTTAAATTAAAAAAAAAAGATACTAACAAAAAGCTAAAACAATAGAACGTGATAATTTGATATAAAACAATGACCATATACTAAATTAATCTAATGATGTAAGAAATATGAGAGAAAAGGGGAAAAAGAAAGAAAAGAAAAAGAATAGAAAAATATAAGTCGCATTTTTTAAATACGAAGATATGAGGTTTTAGAAAAAGTCCTAAGTACGTAATAATCTTCATTTCCCCTTCCGACGAACGAAACTTCATTGGCGGGAAAAAAGCCCTAACTGTGCCAATTCGCCCTTCCATTTTTTTTGGTAATCCTTTAACTAATCTAATGATAATCTTTATTATTTTGAGTTATATATATATATATAGGCCGTGAGTATTTGCTGATTTCTACCATTTTATTTTTGTGCATTTTGAATTTTTCGGATTCTCGGACTCCATGTTTGCTTGTATAGTTTTTGCTCAATTTCATCTGAAAGTTTGCCCCTTTTGTTCCTCTCAAAATCTTCTGAATTGCATGCTGTTGCTTTTTTGTGTAGTATTTACTGTTTTTGTTGTGTAAATTAGTGGTGTCGAGTTAGCGTTGTGGTTCAGATTTTATGGGTTTCAGTTTGTACTTAGAAACACAAAAGGAATGAGGATAGTTTTAGTAGCACATAGTTGTTGAGAAATGCCTTGAATCTTCTGAAACCTAACAGAGGCAAGAGCCAGGAATTGGACTTTAAAGGGCAGCCCGGTGCACTAAGCTCCCGCTGTGCGCAGGTCCGGGCAAAGGAATTTATGGGTTCTAAATTCTAGGATAGCAATATCAGGTGTTTGGACAAAAGCTACTAGATTTGGCCGAACCCGGCTTCTAGTTCCGCTAAGTATATATGTGAGTTGTGAGTTTTTTGTACTTATCTCGGACTAATGATGCTTGCTGAAGTCCTCTTTATCTGTTTGTTTGTATTTTTAAATAAAAAGCAGTGACTTTTCCAGATAAAATGCATATTTAGCTGTATTGAGAGCATAAAGTGTTTCACAAAACTAATGTAAGTTTTTTCAAAAACCAAATCTATTGAAGACATTTTGTTAGCGATTAACTTATCAAAAACCAATCAGAAGATAAATGAATTAAATAGTTGGTTTTAGGAGAATTGGTAGCTGTCATGAATTAGGCATCAACATAAATGCTCATATTGCAAGAAGGTGGAAGCTATTTTCTGCACAAGTTCTCTCCTTTTGCCTGTATAGTGATTTCAGTCTCTTTTAGTACCTTCGGTTCCTTGCATACTCAGTCTGCATGATATACCTCAAAAACACACTTAGTATGGTATGTAAGATGATACTTCCTTCGTTCCATTTTATGTGGCACTATTTCTTTATTAGTCCATGCCAAAAAGAACGCACCTTCCTATATTTTGGTTTCAATTTGACCATAAACTTTCTATTTTTCTCTTAACGGCATCTAGTCACAGAAATCTCATGGCATGTTTAATACCACAAGTTCCAAAAGTCCTTTCGTTTTTGTCTTAAACTTCATGCCCAGTCAATCTACGTCACATAAATTGGATGGAAGATTATCTTTTCTTATTATCTCTAAGTATTATTTAGTGAAAGAATTCACCATAAATTGTACAATATCTAACTATAGAGTAAAGTACATCAGGGAAGCAGAAACTATAGTAGCCTTGAAGAGTTCCAGAATGTCAGGCTCGGGGCTGTTGCCATCTCGCGTCACGGAGCGAAAACCTTCTATACATGGTTCACCTCTCTCAAAATTTTGTTTCTTGTTTACAAGCAACATGGTCAACAAATCCTTTCCCCAGGTTCAAGTTTCTCTAATATGACAGCTATTGATAAATTTATCAGAGAAGTTGACATACTTTGTCCACAAGGGTCGAAGTTGAGGGAATGCTATATCCAGCCAAGGTTTTGCTCGACCGTTGAAGTGGATCACACCAGCACTTTGAGCATCCGCAATGCTCGTATTATCTTGGTAGCCGAGTCCTAGCATGTGCCAAAAGGAATCAATGGCATGGACATGACCATGAAATGCAATTAGACCTGGAGGTAATGTTCCTAGCTGCCACAAACTTAGGTCTGACTTCAAGTTCTGCACAACAGAAGGAAAACTAGATCACTAACTTTTTCAGTAAGCGGTTTCGAATAACTGCAAAAGATTTACTAGTTGAAACAAAATTCAAGAATTTTGCATAATGTTTGGAATGCATTTCTTTGAAGCAAAATTTGATGTCACTTGTAGTCATGGGCAGAGCCGAAAATCACACTATATATACTAGGTCAAAATTTTTATGTATATATATTAGATGTTGAATCCCCTTGTATGTTTACTCCTTTGTATTTTGAACCCCCTTACTGAAATTTCTGGCTCTGCCACTGCTTATAGTTACCTGTTCAAGCCAATATTGGTATGCTTGACTTATATTTGTTTCTCTCCATGCTTCTAGATCAAAAATATTCATGCCATAAGCCCATGCGCATTCATTCGGATCAAAGTTGTTTGATATCATAGGATGAGAAAAATTCAAATAGCTTTTGAAGCGCTTTGACATCACAAATTTGTCCTCTCCCCTACATGTCTCCACTGCCCCATTCACCTTTCCATTCATGTCAATGTCCCATAGAGATGAAAGATCAGTTTGAACAACGACGTCGTCATCCAGGAAGACTACCTTATCAAGACTGGGAAACAACTGCAAAAATATTTGTACTTCTCAATATTGAAAATTTTAAGTGCATAAGAAAAAAGATGGGTGTTATATGCAATTTAAGTCAGCTTAAAATTAAACTACCCTTACTTCTGGCAAATATATCCTTATGTGGTTCATTAGGGAATTGTATTTGGGACTGAGGGCTTGCAACTTTGCTGCAATGATATGAGGCTTTTCGGTTGTATTTGCTACGATTGCTGATGATCCTCCCCTGAATTGTGATCTTGCTTTTTGGTCTTTTTCCATTGCTTCCAGAACTGGGACCTTTCCCTTTGTTAACCAATCAAAATGGTGCAACGCTTTAACCTCGATGATTGCAGGTGTCAAAGGATGTAATGAAAACCAAGCTTGCATCGGTGAGAAGGTTTTGCTATCCGTGATTATGTGAAGGACAACTTTTTCAGGGCGGAAAGAGTTCTGGACGAGCGATGATGCAACAACAGAAGCAGCAAGAATATTGTCAGAGGCAAGGACAAAATGGAAATATGAATTATCAACCAGGGCAGGAACAAGTTCCGCTGATGGTAATTGGAGACGGGCATTGGCGTTGATAGAATACTCGTGCGCTAGCTTGAGATCAAGGCAGTGCAGCTGTTTCGGGATGCCACTAGATGCCACATGCCGATAAAGGTACTCTTGAATTTTGGCAGTTCTTGTTGTTTGTTCAAGGAGAGTTACCTGCAATAAATAGGCACTAATTTTTTATGACATAATTCAGTAAAAGTGTACTCTCTCTAATAAGTTAATCTTTTAGATGAGACAGTAATGATTCTTAATGGCATCAGCTTAAGCAGAGGTCCTGAATTCGAGTCTCATTGTCATCCATTATCAAAAAAATAAAAATAAATTCACATCCTATGTGCATAAAAAAGAATAAGGCCCACACAAGAGGAGGTGTGTTGAAGACATAAATAAGTAAATAACAATATGCTCTCTGTTACAGCTTAAACTTTTAGATGAGATGGTCACATAATTCAACACTAATCAGGCCTTTGACTCGCAGCTAGGCAGATTAGGAGTAACTGTTTTCTTCTTCTGGATTGCATACGAGATCTGTTATTTGCCTTGACTGGTTAATGTGATTACACATTGTGGTATCTTAGAATTACTTTATATCTATGTATAACGGAGAAAGCATGATAAGTACACAATACCATAGCTTTAAGCTTGACAGCAAAGGTTTCTGCATCTGGCTTTGTGTCCTTCATTTCTGCCATAAACTCTTCTAATGTTTGAGGAGTTTCGGGACCTGCTTCCATTTCAATCTGGTCTGAAGGTTCCTCCAATACTTGGTATATCACCTCTGGAACCTAACAGAAGTTAGGGGAATAGAGATTTTAGCATGTGATTTCAGAGTTATTAGGTAGGTGCAGGGGACAGTAGTATGCACAAAAGGATAAAAAATACACGGCTCAGAAGCGTACAGTTGATTCGAGCTGTCTTCCCAAAATCCTTGGTCCAATTTTTCTCCCCAAGCAACCTGCGGTAACATGAAATTTGGAGTTTCTTCAGTATGCTGAGAGATCCTCATTAATGCTTCTATATTTCTTATATCCAGTGCTGCTTAATACATCTTCTTAACATGCTTCTTGGTTTGGTGAATTGTAAGCGCGCATGTGTGTGTGAGAAAGAAAGAGAGATAGATGTACCTAGTGTTGAACATTTTTGTTCTCCATCGATAGTGTCTACAGCTGTTAAAACGAAGACAAACCGGAGAAGAAATGTACAAAGCAGGAGTGAATAAAAGACCATGAGATACGATAATCGTCTTGAACCAACTTTTACTTTGATGAAATCCTTGAACCCTTTAGCTGGTAGGACAGTAACATGCCTTAGACTTGGTGATATGAGAAGCTGCATTGTTTGTGTCATCCAATAACAAAGAAAAATAAGAACCAATATTGGTACTCTGGCTTTAACTAGAGTACTATTGGTGTTCTTGGTCAAGTTATTTCAATTTGGAAATCACTCATATGATAAGTTTTTGATGAGTTGAATTGCAAAAGACACCTTGTAGGAGAGATGCTGTAAAAGGAAGGATTTTGCAAAAGGTTGTTGAAGGGAGTTTGATGTTCAAAGTTGCTGTCACTCACCTAACCTTGCTTAGCATGAAGGTTAGACATGCAAGTTTTACAGGTTTTAACATATTTGTATCAATATTTGACAGAGAAGAAGACTGGATTGTGGTAGTTTTTAGTACTATACATACACTTATAGTGTAAAATAATTTTTATTTGAGGTCGCCTAATGATAATTACTAGTAACCGTCCATGAAAAGTGGGACTGGTAACTTGGAAAATAAGGCAGGTTCTTGCTAAAATAGATAAAATACATTGAGGGGTCGTTCAATGGATATTTTGGAAAAAGAAAAATAGTACTCCCTCTAGTCCACAATAAGTGACCAATTTGCTTTAGGCACACCCATTAAGGAAATACTAAATTCTAGACAAAAACAGTTATTGTGACTAAACTACCCTTCATTAAATGTTGCACCATAGTTATAGTAACACTTACTTCTCTTCTCAAATGTGAGGAGTAAATGACTTTTTAGGGATACGTACATAAGGATAATTTGGGAAAAATAAATTGAATTTTTTCTTGATTATATAAATGGACACTTATTTTGGACCAAAATAAAATAGTAAATTGGTCACTTATTGTGGACCGGAGGGAGTAGACAATAGCAGATAAAGTAGCAGGAAATAAAGAAGGATAAGGAGTAAGAACTCAAGTAATCATCCTTTTATCTATTGATTAAATTACACTTAAACTTGGGCTAATCTTTTACTAAAAGGGTTACAAGGATAAGGATAATAATTTCCGGATAAAATGTGAGTTTATTTTATCCCGTGTCTGGATGAATTTTACACTAAATTATAAGCAACACCGGAATTGTTTATACCACAATTGTAATACTATTTTTATACCACTCTATTTAGGACACAATCCCGGGAATATTAGTCCCGGGTTGAAACAACAAAATGTCATATTTGCCTTTCTCTAAAGCTCTTCTTCTCAAGTCTTTTAACAAAGCCAAGTTCAAAACTGAAAATAAATATTTATCCAAGTTTATCTAGTGTAAAACCAAGTCTGTTAGGGTTTGTCTTAGACTGCCAGCGGTTAATGTTGTGTTCACACTATTTTTCTATTTTTCATAGCACTGGGCCTTCTTTACTGGTTATTGTTATTGCGTTTCATCTATTTTCTTGTTCTTATGATGCTGTTATTATTTCTATAGTTTCCGTTGATGGTACTGATATATTGTCTTTTTTTCGTTTTCTTAAGTCGAGGGTATATCGGAAACAACCCCTCTACTCCATCGGGGTAGGGGTAAGATCTGCGTACACACTACCCTCCCCAGACTCTGCACCTGTGGGATTCCCAAACTCCGCACCCATGGGATTTTATTGGGTTGTTGTTGTTGTTGTTGTTGTTGTGTAAAACCAAATACATTTTTTGTACTATACCCTGTATAATCGTGTTTTAAGTTCAATAAATCAAACATTTACCAATAAATTTATAATTCCTATGTAACACCTGATAGTGTAGAATTTTGTGTACGTATATAACTTACATCTTTTCAAGAAAGAGATGGTAGAATGGAAAAAAGCTGCTGCTGATTTGTGGAATTGGTTTGGCTTGTTATAGAAGATGGGACATAGTGAAAAAAGTTTTTACAAGTGTACATGTTAGAGGAAAAGAGAAGACAGTTTGGTGTTGTTTCACTTTGCCTTCACATGAAGTTATGAGTATAGTAAGCTTGAAAAAAACATGAGGGATTTGAACAGAGTTTCTAAATGGACAATGACATACTGTCTTCCTCCTTTCTTGGTCTGTCTTAATACAAAGTTGACCGCAAAATCATGGTGTGGTTGGGCTTTGAGTTGTTGGCTGTTGGAGCAAAAAATAGTCTTGGACAATAATAAACTAATTTAATTAGTATTTAAGTTACTAGAAGGGAAAGCCCGACATATTTGATTTTGATCAAGGTTGACCTGTACAGGGAAACAAATAATGGCTTATGGGAACGCATACCACGTATGGGGAGATTAAGGTGATTAAGCACTTCAAGCGGAGGAATATGTTGTACATTGTTGCAGCATTGTTGTCTTAAAAATATAACCATCTTGAGAAAAATAAGCTAATCATAACTCTCATCTCAAATGAGAATTCAAGAAGAGATGCAGATTGACTTATCTCGTGACTAACACAACATGTAATTAACTGCTTTTTCCATCCTAAACTACATATTTCACCATCTGAGATATAATTGCGTCAAAAGTCTACAAAAGATGTCCCTAAAATATCAAAAGGACAATTGACATTATAGATCATATCTTTATGGTCCTTTTAATGGTGTTACAACTCAACACCAACCCCAAACTCGAAATGGAAAAGGCGGTTGAAAATTGAAATTAGTGCTTCTCTTTAGTCTTCACATTTACAACATGGAAACCTGTTGCAACAAAGCCAAAGCAAGAAATTACTGTGTCAGAAAGAACGTATAAAGAAATAAATATAGAAAAATGACATGTGAAACGACAAGTGTGTAAGAAGCAGCGCAGATAATGAAAAAGGTTATGTGAAAAGATAAGTACGTAAGAAGCAGATTTACTTATAAACTATTCGTTCTACAACAGCTTTCAAGCAGAAACATTTTCCATTTATCAACTAATTGTACAAATCAGGTCCTAAGCAGCTGAAAGGTTTAAATACAAAAAGAACAAATCAATTGCTTTTTCTCCCCCTCCAATTTCTACTATACGTTCCTGTACATGTCACAGAAAGCTTAGCTTTTGAAAATTTTGGCTTCATGGTTTCAGAGGTAGGAAATTTCTTCTTCTTTCAGAGGTAGGAATGATATTGATTGCCTGCCAAAACCATATAGAGTCGTGGAGAAGGAATCTGAGGGGATTTTCTTACAAAATTACCTGATTTGACTTAGGAATGAATCTATGAGAGGCTTCTACAACAGGTCTTTGCAGTTCTATGAGAGAAATGGGGCTTCCCTGTTGGAAAAATTCAAGAAAAAGAGAGATTTATTATGGAACAGTTAAAAAAGAAATGAAGGTACATAATCTTGGACTAATTTCTAGAGGAAGTTCTTTATAGATATATTCAGGTCTTTTTCCGACCTTTTTCATAGATGTTATTGGACTAATTTTTTTGGGAAAACATAGAATAGAATAGGCCAAGATCACCAACTATTGATACTCCTTATGTTCCTCATGCATCAGCTCGCTAAAATAATCTGACCTAATAATTACACAGAGATTTAGTGGAGAATTTAGCACTCTTTTGATTCAATGACTTATTTTCGTCTGATAGGATAGAAATATACTCTAAAAGTTTTGCTCATTTGCAGAGTATACAGAAAGGAATCAATAAATATGGGTGATAACGTAAGACACATATCAAAGCTATATTACTATTACCATGATGCGGTCAACCTTGATTTTTCTTCTTTCTAGTTAGCACTCTCTTTTTCCCTCCCCCATATGTTTTCGTCCTCAAGAAACTTTTGTTAAATGTATTCCCCAAAATATAACTCTAACCAAGACTTGATTTACGATATCTACATACCTTGGCCACAAATTGATTGTATTTTAATTTCCTCTGTTTGATGGAAGCTTCAAGAATGCATCACATGCATATGTTCGTTCGCTAACATTGCTTCTCAGGACTTTAACAGGTATTTAAGCCTTTTTTCTTTCAGTCCTATGTTGTCATTTTTAAACTTAGTAGTATGTTAAGCTAATGGTCTAGAAAAGCATTAGGTGACTTAATTACCTACATGCTGATGCAAAGATAATTGAGAGAAACTATAGCAACTTGAGGAGACATATATAAGGAATAATGGTTCAGAAAATAGAAACCAGTTAAACAAATCCACTGCCGCCAAATATATTCAACTATAAATGCAGAAGTTTTTGTTTTAAATTAGAAGGCAAAAGGAGTTGGTTAACAAGTCTAACACAACTTTCTTTCAGAATATCAGAAAGAATAGGAGCAGGAAACTAAACATCCATAAGATTAAGAGTGAGTAAGAAGGATGGTTAGAAGTGAAGTGAAAATTGAAATGCTATTTTCTTCAAGATAAGTGTTATAGAATGAATCTAGACACATTATAGAATGAATGTAGACTCTTTCTTAGTAGTGTACATAAATAGCAGATTTGTAGGATTCTCTTTTATTTCTTTCCTTAGTTAGGATCTGATGTATATGTATTTATATTGCTCACCTCTTGGAATGAGAACACAAGTTATTCTTTCTATTTCGTGCACATGGTATCAGAGCAGGGTATCCTGCTTTGTCGGACTTAGATTAGAAACTCCCCCGATCTACAAAACCCCAAAATCTGGTGGTCGGAGGAGAAGCACGTGCGTCTCACACGCCGACGAAACTGCCTGAGATACTTCTGTTTAAGCTGCGTGTGGAGGCGCGTTCGTGGACCAATCTTGGTCTAGCTTCCTGTTACGACTTTGCCTCGAAGTTTTGGTTGAATTGTAGTGGTCATGTGGTAGTGGACCACATTTTGGAGAAGAAGAGCCTTGAAACCTGAATCTGTATCTGTGAATATTCTTTTTGGTCAGGTTTGAAAATTTTTATTAGTTGCTGATTGTTATTTTGATTCTGGGAATTGGCAGAGGTTTTCTACAGGTGCAACAATGAATTGGATTGTTGCTCACCAATTTGTGATTTGATATTGTCTCTTGGAGGTTATCTGAAGCTTGGTTAGATTTCAAAAATTGTCTTTTTGAGTGCAACCTTGAGTTTGGCTATTCTCAGGTTTTTGATTGCGCTGGCTACTGTCTTTTTCAAGTATTGTCTAATTTCTGCTTTTGAATATATTCTATTTGGGTCTTTCAGTTGGATTTTCCATCACTTGTTTTGATACAGTGAGTTTTATTAGTTGGAAATAGGATGACTATAAACAGTAAGCAAGGAGGAAAAAGTGATACAACTTCTAGTCCAACAATCCTAGTTTTGGATGAGTTTCTTGAGTTCTTTCAATATCATAAATCAATTAAGAAATCTTCTTCAGTTACTGCTTTTGCCGGGCCAGATAAGACATGTCTTATCACCTCTTCAAATAAATGGGTGATTGACTCAGGTGCCACAAATCACATGACAGGTAATCCAAATATTTTTTCTAGCTTTCGATCACACAAAGCACCCTCTTCAGTTACTGTAGTTGATGGAACAACATGTAGCAGTGTTGGATCTAGGACTGTTAAACCGACTTCCTCTATTACCCTGTCATCTGTATTAAGTCTACCAAACTTGGCCTTTAATTTGATTTCTGTTAGTAAAATCACCAGAGACCTTAATTGTTGTGTAGCATTCTTTCCCAATCATTGTTTGTTTCTTGATCTTACGACGAAGCAAATTATTGGTAAAGGGTATTTATCTGGTGATCTCTATATCTTTGATGAATGAGAGCCACAGTCTATTGCATGCTCTAGTGTCGTGTCTCCTTTTGAAGCACATTGTCGATTGGGGCATCCCTCTTTACCTTTGTTGAAGAAGCTTTGTCCTGAGTTTCTGAATATTTCTTCATTGGATTGTGATTCATGTCGATTTGCAAAACATCATCGCATCTCGTTAGGTCCAATGGTTAACAAGCGAGCTGAGTCAGCTTTTGAATTAGTTCATTCTAATGTTTGGGGACCATGTCCTATTGTTTCTAAAACTGGAAATAAGTATTTTGTCACTTTTGTAGATGATTTTTCCCGAATGACTTGGATTTACTTTATGAAGAGTCGCTCTGAAGTGTTTACTCACTTTTTTGCCTTTTGTGCTGAAGTCAAAACTCAATTCAATGCTTCGGTGCGTATTCTAAGGAGTGATAATGCTAAAGAATACATGTCAGAGTTATTTCTGTCCTACATGAGACAACATGGTGTACTACATCAGTCTTTATGTATTGATACACCCTCTCAAAGAGTTGCTGAAAGGAAGAATAGGCATCTACTTGAGACAGCTCGGGCACTTCTGTTCCAAATGAAAGTTCCTAAACAGTTCTAGGCTGCTGCGGTCTCCACGGCTTGCTTTTTGATTAATCGCATGCCATCTACTGTGCTTGGAGGTAATATGCCTTACAATATTCTTTTTCCAAATAAGTCATTATTTCCTGTGGAACCTAAGGTGTTTGGGAGCACATGTTATGTTCGAGATGTTCGACCATCTGTTACCAAGTTGGATCCCAAGGCATTGAATTGTGTTTTTCTTGGTTATTCTCGCCTTCAGAAGGGGTATCAGTGTTATTCTATTGAACTTGACAAATATCTGGTGTCAATTGAAGTGGTGTTTTCAGAGACTATACCATTCTTCTATGCACCTCCCATCTCTACAAGTCAGGGGAGGAAGAACAATCAGATGATGTTCCTTTATCTCTTAGCTCTTCTATCGAGCATCAATTGACTATTGTGCCTTCAATACCTGCTCCAATTATGTTAGCAAGACCACCAATTGTTCAAGTTTACTCGCACAGGCAAGAGACAAATGATACGTCTCCTGCACCAATTCCTTCGTTATCTGTTCCTCTTCTTCCGCCTGATCCTGTAGAAGGCCTTGACCTTCCCATTGCTTTACGCAAAGGTACACGTACTTGCAAATCCACATATTCTATTGCTAATTTTGGTTCCTACGACCACTTATCCCCCGTGTCTAGATCTTTGATTGCATCTCTAGACTCCATTTCTATACCCAAAACGGTGAAAGCGGCTTTGAATTGTCCTGGATGGTCTGAAGCAATACTTGAGGAAATACATGGATTAGAGGAAAACCATACTTGGGATTTAGTGAATTTACCTAATGGAAAGAAAGCAGTGGGATGCAAATGGGTCTTCACGGTCAAAGTTAATCCAGATGGCTCTGTGGCAAGACTTACGGCCAGACTTGTGGCCAAAAGGTATGCTCAGACTTATGGAGTGGATTATCCGGTTGCCAAACTTACTTCTGTCCGCTTGTTCGTTTCTCTTGCAGCTTCTGAGAATTGGCCTTTGCATCAATTGGATATTAAGAATGCATTTCTTCATAATGATCTTCATGAAGAGGTGTATATGGAGCAACCACCTGGTTTTGTTGCTCATGGGGAGTATGGAAAGGTCTGTCATTTAAAGAAGTCCTTATATGGCTTGAAGCAGAGTCCCCAGGCTTGATTTCGTAAATTTAGTAAGGTAGTTCAAGAATTTGGGCTAAAAAAGAGTAAATGTGATCATTCAGTCTTCTACAGGCAATCAACAGCTGGATCTATTTTCCTTGTTGTATATGTTGATGACATTGTGATTACAGGAAGTGACTATGCAGAAATCTCTTCTCTCAAGTCTTCTTGCATACTAAGTTTCATACAAAAGACTTGGGACAACTGAAATATTTCTTGGGAGTAGAAGTAACTAGAAGCAAGAAGGGGATTTTTCTATCTCAGCGAAAGTATATTCTTGACTTACTGACAGAAACTGGTAAAGTTGGCTGCCAAGCCTTGCAGTACTCCAGTGGTTCCTAATTTGTATCTTATGAAAGATGATGGCGAGCCATTTAATGATCCAGATAGATACAGTAGGTTAGTTGGGAGATTAAACTATCTCACTGTGACTCGTCCAGATATTGCTTTTGCAGTAAGTATGGTTAGCCAATTCATGTCCGCGCCCACAATCAAACATTGGGAGGCTTTGGAGCAGATCCTATGTTACTTAAAAGGAGCTCGTGGACTTGACATATTATATAGCAAATCACGGGCATTCCCGCATTGATTGTTTTGCAGATGCAGATTGGGCTGGATCCAAGATTGACAGAAGATTTACTACTGGTTACTGTGTATTTGTTGGTGGAAACTTGATATCATGGAGAAGTAAGAAACAAAATGTTGTATCTCGGTCCATTGCAGAATCAGACTATAGAGCTATGGCACAATCAACATGTGAGATAATGTGGATACACCAGCCTTTTCTCTCTGGCATCTTTTTATGCTTATGCAATGCAGCCTTTTTTGAAAGTATTCGATAGCAAATCTTTTAGAGTTAGCAGCCTGCATCTTTTAACTAAATAGGGTTGAAGCATCCTACTCCATCAAAGCTCTGGTGTGACAATCAAGATGCGCTCCATATTGCCTCAAATCCAGTGTATCATGAAAGAACCAAGCATATTGAAGTTGACCGTCATTTTATTCGTGAGAAAATTCAAGAGAACTTGATTTCCACTGGCTACGTAAAGACAGGAGAGCAACTAACTGATTTGTTCACTAAAGCATTGAATGGTACTCGAATTGGTTACCTTTGTAACAAGTTGGGCATGTTCAACATATATGCTCCAGCTTGAGGGGGAGTGTATGAATCTAGACACTTATTATAGAATGAATGTAGACTCTTTCTTAGTAGTGTACATAAATAACAGATTTGTAGGAATCTCTTTTATTTCTTTCCTTAGTTAGCATCTGATGTACATGTATTTATATTGCTCACCTCTTGGAATGAGAAGACAAGTTATTCTTTCTATTTCGTGCACAGAACAGGAAGCTGGAGATTTGACTACCTTAGATGTTATTACTAATGTTATAACTCGAGAATTGAAATGGTAATCAAGATGAAACTTCAGCTGTTTGTATGGAATTAACCTATGTTCGACAAGAGCTTATCCTCATATCGTTCTTGAATCGGACTTATTAATATCTGGAAAGTGCTTTGGAAGTTGCATGCTACTTTACAACGAATTAGAAGGAAGCTGAATTTGTCTCAAGACAAAAGGTTATGCAAGACAAAATCAAAAGCGCCAGAGACAGAAAGCATATATAATTGCTTTAAAGGAAAATGTGTCACCAAAACATCATTTTATTCTCAATTTGTCTAGGGTTTAGAATTCAGATTGGCCCATTTTTGGTTTGTAATTTCCTGGACAAATTGGTGGTTCTCTGCATGGAGATACAGAGGGGAGAAGGCGAATAGAAAGAGGTACAAGGAAAGAGCGCCGATACAGAGAAGTGAGATCCAAATAGTGTTGTTTTGCATATAAAGTGACAGACGTCGTTTCCTTAACACATAGTAGTACACGTGTTGATAGAAGAAAGACAAAAAATTCAATAATCAATGAAATGGGTCCAAGTCTATAGTACAAGTAACACAACTTCTTGTACAACTGATTAAAGCTGTGTTCGTACATCCCTTCCCATTTATATATAGTAGTAGTAGTAGTAATGTATACTGACTAGGGGCTGGCATAGTTTGGGCAAACCCGAAATTCGAATTAGATTTTTTATTTGGATTTTCGGATTGCGGATTGGGTTTCGAAATTAATTTTAAATCTTTTTTTTGGATATTGGATTTGATACTTGGATTTTTGGGTATATTCGAAATTTTTATACCTTATATTTAGTCATATCCCTTTGACATTAGTTCATTACTGATATGCCAATACTAATAAGTCCAATATCGTACTCATTAGACATTAGTTCATATATCCAATATTAATTACTAAGTGACTATCAGAATACTTTCTATTTGACATGATTTTACTATGGTTAATTCTTATGAGTTTATTAATGTTTCTATTGCATTTCCTTTTCATTACTAGCATGAATACTTTTTATTTGGATGATCATGATGAGAATGAGGAACTATTAAGATAATATAACATGAATGCTTGATTTGAATGTTCATTTTTGTAAGAAGAAGTTCAACTTATAGGCTCAAAATCGAAAATTTGGAATATCCAAGTCGATTAATCCGAAATCAAACTTAAAACATCCAATCCAAGCCAAGCTTATTTGGATTGGATTGGATTTGGATAATAATCTCTTTATTCCAAAAATAAAAAATCCAAGCTGAAATTTTCATATCTAATCTGAATTGCCCGAATGTCCACCCCCGTTGATCGGGTATATTTTTTTTTCCACAATATTCAATTAACCTATTATAGGGTTATAACAGTTAACCTATTATATAGAGTTGAGACAAGATCACCTTTAACCTGCGATCGAAACTATTTACATTTAGTACTTGAAAAGATGTGTGTATATATATAAAATTTCGGTTCCCTATAGAGTTGTTCCTCTAGGGTAGGCATGCCCATGCGGGCCTTGGAATTTTATGAACTGGGGTGAGTCCACCAATTTGATGGACCATTAAAATGTTCAGCCCCGCCCTGAGTGGGCTGCAGGCTAGGCCGAGTCGGGCCATCATTTTAAAAATATTTTACATAATATTTTTTTAAATTTAAATTCTAACCTAGAATGGAAAAACATAAATATTTACATGACATATTACATAGTGTTGCTAACCATAATCAAGTCTCAAGTCCACAATTAAACTAGTACTTATTAAGTAATATTAATAATCGCATGCTTCCGATGGTTAGTGATGCCCATTATCTAGGGAACTTTTCCTAGGTATACTATAGTAAGGACTTCATTATCAATTTTCTTTAGGTTTATTAGTTTTCAACAAATACCCTATATTTTTTTAACAATTTATATGCAATTAGTGTATTGCCTTTCAAGCCCGTAGAATTTTCCTTTAATACTACCGTGATATGAGCGATATGTTATAATCGAAAAATCGGAAATTCATCTACCTCAAAATCGCTTGATCCCCTTTCTTCTCTTTCTTACCATTAACAATAGCTTTGTAAAATCTAAATAGCATCGATTAAATCGATATTTTGCTACAATTGAAGAATAAAATTCGATTTGAGGGAAAAAATCATGGTCACTGTGATACAATTTTGAAGTTCGATATCGAGTAGGATTCTAATTCAAAGCCCGATAGAGATTCAAATGGCGACTATGACAATCATGCTTCAACACTGAGGCTGATGAGGTATTATTGGCCGATATGTCGATTTCAATGTCGACAGAGTTGTAATCAACATAGAGGCAAGCTATGATGAGTTCATTTCAGTCATTGCTCGACAATTAGCTATAAATACCTCTGTTAAAATAATGCAGATCAAATATAGAGTCAATGACAAGTGCTCTCCCATGAAATTCACAATAATATGGGGCTACGAGTGTATATAGAGGAACTATAAGGAGTTCGGAATGTATCCATTATGTATAATACTGAAGGAATTCGCACTGGATTGGAATACGATAGACGAGAATAATATTGCAGGGTCTTACGAAAATACACAATATAACCTGCTACAATTACCATACAACGTTAATACATTCAACGTTGTTCCCGAGAAAGTAAAGTTGCTTGAGGTTGATGCATGTGATGACATTGGTGGTTGTGAGTATTTAATAATATCAGACACATTACCTAAAAGTATTGAGGTCGGTCATACTTACCAAGACAAAGATACGATCGTTAATGCGATGAAGCATTATGCAGTATAAATTCTAATTCAGGGTAAAATGGTCATGTAAAAACATGTAATTACTTTTGACAAATATACAAATATAATACCATCTTGACTTTGTATTAACATGCAAAGAAATGTGTTTAATGTTCTATTGTGTTTCTTATAATTTTAATGAATGAATCCTATAGCATTGGTTTTGTTGTTTAAGCATTATATGTATGGCTACTGTATGTAATTTGTGTATGGTAAGTGTATCAATTTCGCATGATGGTTGAGTAAATATATTTTTGCCAATTAAGCAGTGCATTAAAGGAATTTTACTTTTGTATTACAATTTTATGATTTTTGTATGTTATTTGAATTGCATCAATTTTATTGTTTGATTTCTTAGCTACTGCCTGGAGTGCCTCAACGAACATTGTGCATGGAAATTTAAATCTACAAGCCTGCATAAATCGACCATGTTCAAGGTAAGGGAATTCAATAATGTACACACATGCTCGTTGGTGGATAATACTTATACATGTCGGCAAGCAATTGCCAAGGTTGTTGGGAGTACTATCATGACCAAATATGCAGATCCTAAAACTATATACACACCGAAGGACATACAACTCGACATGCTGAAGGAACATGGTGTGAACTTAACATATATGCAGGCTTGGAGAGCACAACAAAATGCTTTCCAAATGTTGAGAGGTGATCCAGGTGAGTCCTACAACCGGCTACCTAGATATTTATATATGTTGAAGAAGACTTACCCCGGATCAGTTGTGAGGTTGGAAAAACAAATGAGGGGTGCTTTGTGTATGCATTTGTAGCACAATAGTATTGTAGGCCTATTATAGTTGTGGATGGAAGCTTTCTCAAATCTACATATAGTGGGACTATACTAACTGCAAGCACAATAATCGTTCAACTCCCTTTTCATCAATACATTAATCATCTGATGTGTGCACATATATTAGGCGGCAAATCGAGGTAGTATCCAAAACATGATTCCCTAAACAATTTAAACTATTTACTTGTCAAATCTTTCTTGATGTGTTCTAGTACTTTAATATTTGTGTATGATTGCCAATGAGTTGTGAACCCTCCTTGACAAAGAACTTTGGTCTCTGAATTAACCAGCCAAATAGTAGGATAAATCTTAAAAATTGACATGCAGTGACGCACATGTCAAAAATATAAAATCAAGACACAAGTATATACAAAAAGATGTATTGTTAAACGATAGTATTAAAAGTAAAATTGCATAAATATATGAACTTGATAAAATAAATTCATTTGTAATACATTATGTCACACCCCTTTTCTACCCCAGAAAGATATACATGTATGAATTTGGATTGTTGTGGGTTAAAGAATTTTTCCAATTAAAGTGAAAACTTTAAAATAGGGATTATTTTATTGTTCAGAGTCGCCACTTGGAATTGATTTTTGGGTGTTCCAAGTCACCTTTTATTTGAATTCCTTATTCAAAAAAATTTGACTTTTTTATTATTGGTCTGCGAAAATAAAGTCCAGGTAAGGAATTCTGTTGACCGGGGAGAAAGTGCAAGGCATTCCCCGAGTCCCGTGGCTCTAGCACGGTCGCTTTATTGACTTAAAACTTGGCTTAAATTAATTTTGGACAAACTGTGATTTATATGATTTTCATGTTTTACGTATTCATTTTATCTCTTGATTATTAGAAAAATTAAACAATATTTTGAATAATAAGATTCATAACTACACTATGCAAGCGAATGTGTGATCGACGAAATTTATTATTTAGTCATAATAGCGCTACGCAAGCGAATCCGCATTCATGGCAAACGATTATTAGCATGTTATTTACTTTTGAAAAATTACTATAGTTATGCTTTGAGGAAAAATTAACTTTTTGGAAATTTATTAAATGTCACTACCGCGCTACGCAAGCAAATCCGCGATTTTTAGCAAAGGATTAACTAAATTAAAAAAATTGACTAAAACTAAAAGATATGGCATGAGATTGTTGAATTAATTTATTAAATGTTAAACATCACGCTACGCAAGCGATTCCATAAGTTTAGCAAAGAGTTCATTAAATTAAAAATTAACTAAGACTAACGAATATGGTATGACATTATTGAATTAATTTATTGAATGTTAAACATCACGATACACAAGCGATTCCGTGAAATTAAAGCGCACCTACTAATTGTCTAGTAGAAAACTAAACTTTCATCGCAAAATCTTTTCTTTTCTGTTAGTTTGTAAACTCACTGCCCGATCCTATTTGTATCCATTTGCATACTAATAATAGAGCATAATACTACAAGCCATTAAAAGAAAAGAAAAGAAATACAAATAAAGTAAAACAAAATTAATGCATCATATTCCTTTTAATTCCAAATAAATGACCCCATAACTCAATAAAATCATCCACTCTTAGACATGTAAAATCTATTCACCTTGACCAAATAACAATGGTTTCTAATAAATCTATTGCTTTATATACGGCTAAGCAAACAATTTAATACGAAAATGCAGCAACGAGACTAGACTAAACACTGAACGGATTCAACCTAAAAGACGAAACATTAGTTTAAATGAAACCAAGGATTAATTAATCTAAACTAATTATAGACTATACTTTCTGATTTTTAAAGAAAAACAAGAGTAACATATACTAATCTAATGTACTTACACGTAACGACACTTAGGACGATTAAACAAAGTTTAAGCCAAACAACCTAAGGATAGACGACTAATTAATATAGCTAATACAGAAATACATATACGATCAAGCGAATCAGTAACGACAAAGAAGAACGAGCGGCAAAATTAAATGAAACCTAAACCTAATGACAAATAAAAACAGAAAAAGAAAAGAAGATGGAAGTAGAGCTATACCACACGAGAGGAACGAACGCCGATTCGAGTAGTCATGAGATGCCAAGGATGACGCCGTGACTGCCCGACCTTGAACGGGCGTTTCTTTCTAGCACACGCCAAAAACAAATGAGTTCTAGCGTTGTGCTAAAGAGAAACGAGCGTTTTTGGTCGGGAATAGTCTAAAAATGAAGGGCCACTTGTCTTGGGTGGTCGAGGCAGTGGCGAGTAGTGGTGTGGCGGGCAGCGGGGTGTTCGGGTCGGCAGTGATGGAGATTTTGGGGACATGAGTCGGAGATATGGCGTGAGGAGGAGAAGAGGAGGAAATTGTGCTATTTCGGCGGAGATTGGAGGTGGCGAACGGCGGAGGGTGGCGGCTAGGGTTACGCTTAGGTTTAGATTTGGTGAGATTGAGATGTTTTTGGGAATTTTGAGTGGTATAGGTAGAAAGAGGAGGAAGAGGGAGGAGATGGTGAAAATTTTGTGGTCTTTGGACGACATCCGCCGCCGACGGCGATTTCCGGACTGCGGAGCCACCGTGGGGAGCGGCAGAGAGACAGAGAGATGAGAGAGTGATGAGACTCATGAGAGGGTGAGGAGAGAGGAAGGAGAAAAGAGAATATCGAATAAATGGGGGCATTTTTCGGCCTTTTTAGGCTTTAAATATAGTAAAGATTAAATTAGGGCCGTTGGATCAAATGGCTATGGATGGATGAGATTTAATCTCTGATTCTTTAGCTAAAATGACATAATTTCGTCCCGAAACTACGCCGTTTTGCTTGCCTCCTTGGCCAGCCTTATCCGGACCGGGTCAATGTAAATGGGCCACTGATTAGATCCAAATTTTTAGCCCATTTCAGTTTAAAATGAAACTAGCCCAAGCTCATGTTCCATTCTTAATTAAATCTATATATAAATATAATTGTGGGAATAGACAAGGTTATTTGGCACCTCTATTTGGCCAAGGATCCTATTTATCCTTTTTCTCTTTTTTTTTTGCCTTTTCCTAATTATAAAATGTCAAAAAGTATATCTAATTCCTTTTTTTTTCCACTTCCCATATATTAAAGTCTTTACAAGAAGTAATTACTTATTAGTTATTGTGCATTATAGTGAAGAATTGTTATTTCTTCAACTATTTTAAATCATATTAGAAAATTTACGTTACACGTTATCACGTCTAAAAACGTTTCATAGTCTGCTCTTCTTCTTCGTAAATGCAGCCTTCCTAAATTCCATATATTCCCTTCTTTTGGGTTCCTCTTCTGCGTGCAATTGTATTTTCCTTTTGTTTAATATTTCTTCTATCCTTGAAACTATTCTTTTTTAACCGGTGAAGATACCTAATGGAGCAGAACAAATTAAATAAGAAAGCTTTGAGAAAGAGAATGAGGACTTCTATGTTCTGGACAAAGATGTTTGATCAGAATAATTTAGTTGGTAAATCAGATGTATGTTTAGTTGCTAATTAACAGCTCTTCTCCCTCTTGTCCTACAACGACTTCTCAGCTTCTTTTTCTCTAAAAAGTGTGTTTCTGCTTTTATGTATATCCCTTTCGTCATTGATCAACAAATAAAATTACCGGGATGAACTTTTAAACTTCTTTGAATTTTACATTAATATTATCATATAGTATAACTTTTTCTCTTCCTTGGTATCCAGATCCCAAACCAAAGGAGATTTTTTTTGCCTTATTTTGTTTATTGAATTTTGTATCAAATAGTTGTCATCTATCATTTTTTAATTTCTTAGGATGTAGCAGTAGTTTATTTTCAATATCGTGGATGGAGTACTTTGGATTCTTTATTTTTGTCATATGCCTCCACTGTTCCTAGCTTTATTAAAAATTTATCCCCTTTTTTCCCCAATAATTTTTAATAGTGTAACACACAATTTTGTTGATATTTTGAACGTGAATGAGTAACACATGACAACGCCTGATATGTAATTAATGAGAATATTTTCAAGTGATTACTTGTAAAAATTATCAATATTGTGTGATTTATCACGAAATACATGTTATCTTCATATATATAAATTTTTATAAAAATATTTCAGGAGTACTGATTAGATACTAGAGAAAAAAAGTAAAATTTTGAGGATTTTGCAAACGTTTTGGACAAAAAATGGGGGTTGTTTCACTAGGGAAGAAGGAGAGAGAAAGAATTGGATTATATATCTCCTTCTACAAGAATTCCCCTCTCAATTTGAAGGGATTGATTGGGTGCATGTTGCTAGAAGTTATTTAGAGTAACAAGCGCATTTTTAAGCTTTTGCAGAAAATAAAGGGTATTTCATGGAATAATAAAGCAGAAATTATAGGATATTATATGAACATGATCGTTTGATTCCAAGAATAAGAAGGTGAAAAACTATAAATTTTGGTACGCTAGAGGAACTAAAATTAACCAAAGATAAAATTAAAAAAAAATAACATTCTACTATATATAATAATACCTTTATGTGTCAGTTCTTTATAGTGATGCTAATAATTGTTAGACCAAAACCGCCTCTCCATCCATATACTCCATAAATGATGACTTTTTCTTTGAGATAACACTATAGAATATTATTAAAGAGAGGAGAATTGAAAGAAAAGCGAAAAGAAAAAAAGGTAAAGAAGAGAACAACAACCTAAGTTTCATGCTTACAAGTAGATCACAGGAGGAACTTTCGAAAAATCTATATGCAAATATAATTGTGGGATGCACAGGTCAAACAAATGTCAGACAAAGATATTTATTATGTCTAAAAGCAATAATAGTTCAAATTTTGTTGAAACTTCTTTTCAATTTTTTAGAAACCGGAAAGCTCATTAATGCGGAAAGGGTCAAAATTGTCCTTAAACTATTGAAAATAGAGCAATTTTGCCCTCCGTTTGTTTTTGGTATCAATAATACCCTTACCGTTAATAAACGGGCTCACTTATACCCTCACAACTAACGGTTACTCCACATAGGCACAAAGCGTATTAAGAAAATATTTTTTGGCTGAATTGGATAGATATTATTTTTTTTTTATTTTGGATGATAAACATAACTGTTCAACCACTCCAAAAGTCACAATGGCTATTGTTCATCCACCGAGAGCCACCAGTACACCCCCATCTTCTTCTCCTTGCAGGTTATTCCAGCCCATGCTATAGAACCAGAGGAAGAGAAAATGAGATAAAAGTGAAAGTTTAGCCGCCAACGTTTACTCCCATTGGAGCTGCTTTCCGTGGTAAATTAATCGTTATTTTACTATGGGTATTTCAATGAACAACTTGATTTTTGTGGTGAAAAACTTGATTTTTATATCAGTAAAAGGGACAACAAACCTAGCCGAAAAGGATGACCGCGCTAGAAAGGCCTCGTCTGCCACATCTAAAGGTTCTACGGTGAGAGTTTATTTTGAGGGCGATATTGCCAGCCAGATCTGAAGCTTTTCTAAGGAAGAAATTTATGATTTTGAAAATGGGTTTGGAGGGTGGCTCATTGGTATTATTTTAGTGGTGACGGGGAAGGTCGGCACCTCTTTTGGTGGGATATTGATGACGAAAGGTCCCTTTTGTTTAGTGGTTGAGCTATCTTATAGTGGTTGATTTTATTTCTTTGTTTTTCTTCTATATCTGCATGTTGAATTTGGTGAACACTTCTGTTAAATGGTCATCTTGTTGTTTGATACTCTTTGTTTTAGTTTTGCAGATGAAGAATTGATTAGATAAGCATTTCACAATTTAATTTGAACTTTACATCTTGAATTTCTAACTTAAAGTTACCTTTTGGATTATTAGAATTGTAACAATTTCAATGAATATCCAGGTGGTGAAAAGGTAGATTTGGCTCTTTGTCGTTGTAGATGGTTTTCTTCCCGGTACAAATTTTCAGGTTGTTGGCCATTGTTATCGTTAGGTTGGAGAATCCCACATGGAGATCCAATTCAGCCAAAAAGTATTTTCGTAATACGCTTTATGCCTATGTGGAGTAACTGTCACACCTCCTTTTTACCCGCGCCCGCCGGGGCGCAAAGGGAGTTTTTCCAATTAATGGACAATCGAAACATGATTTATTTATTTAATTCAGAGTCGCCACTTAGGAGATTATGGTGTCCCAAGTCACCGATTGAATCCCGAATCGAGGAAAAGAATGACTCTATTTAGCAGTCTGCAAATCAGAAATCCGGATAAGGAATTCTGTTAACCCGGGAGAAGGTGTTAGGCATTCCCGAGTTCCGTGGTTTTAGCACGGTCGCTCAACTGTTATATTCGGCTTTTTATCTGATTTTATACAATTATGAACCTACGTACAAATTTTAACTCCTTACCGCTTTTATTATTATTATTATTATTATTATTATTATTATTATTATTATTATTATTATTATTATTATTATTATTATTATTATTATTTTAACAAAGAATTGCAATATTGTGAAAACATATCTCGGACCTCGTCATAATCAATATGCCTGAGGCTATCGACACGCTTAGACTCCGCTGAGACTTGGATTTGGGTTACATAAATGCACACCCATTTTTTAAGGAAGTAATTTATTAAATGCACGCCCTAAGCGACTAGCGTATCATTGTTTTGGGTAAGGCAGTGAAATTTTGCTAAACGGCCCGTTCCGAAGTCTAAATAAAAGAAAACACGTATAGAGGGCCCCACAAACTATGTATTTTTTTTGGCGAGGCTCGTCTAGTTACTTATTTTTTTCAAAAAATAAACTCATCCTAAACTGGCTACATTCTTCTATTTTTGTCCGTCTCTAAAATGAAAGAAGAAGACTTCCTAACTTCTTTACATGCTCACAGGTTATTATAATTGGGTTTCAAACACAATACTTTGATTTTGAAAGTGAATGCGTACATGGGCCATTTTTGTTTAGATGTTGGGCTTAGCTAATTTTCTTGTACATGTATGAAGCTTTAAAAGGCGGATATGAAAGTACTATCTAATTACACATGTTCTTGCAAGTTTGTCAAATATTAGAACAAAACTAACCATTCTCTTATTGGTTTAAAATAACAGTTTTAGATGAGTGGAGCTACCAGAATTAACTACGAGAAGATATTATCAAACTGGATTCAAATACTAGCCTATATACTGCTTAATGGAATTAGCTTATTGGTAGAGTTAATTAAATGATTAAAGCTACATTGCACCAGGAAGAATGACTAACATTAATCCATTAGGATACACAGTCCTAAAGTCTGCCTTAAATACAAACAGACACCAACTATATGGGAACTAAAGCAGTAGTAAACATTTGCACTTCAAGTTCTCTCTCAATCAGGCTTCATTCAATTTGACATCAATACATCACTCAAGATGGAGATGAATACTTGGATTGGATAACAGAACAAAAAAAAAAAGAATAGTCAGCGACAGTAAGACCAGCAGTACAACAACAACAACAAATCATATGCAAAATCGGCAATAGCACCACTTCCAAACCAGGAACACACTCAAACCAGAGTACAAAATGATTTTTAAAATCCACACGACAGTCAATACCCCAAATAGACTCAACTAAACTTTGAGTTAAACCAAACGTGAACCAACAACACTCAGGAGAAGTTCCAACAGGTTGAAATTAGGAGGGGAAATCAGAATCGACTCATGCACTCGAAATTGAATCCGAAAAGAATTAATGGAACAGTAAGGCTGACAGAAAACGCTCTTTTAACTCTCAATTTTTTTTTTTGTATTCAAACTTTGGACTCTTTTTACTCTCTAAAATTCCTCTTCAATTGAGTAAAAAAAACTTTAACTCTGTCCTCAACCCTCTATGAATTCTTAGTGTCTCTTAGATGTTCTCCGCTTGAACCCCTTCTCCCAAGTCTCTGTTTAATGTCTAAATGTGTTCTCTATTTAAAGACCAAGCCTAACTCCCTTCCTCCCCCCCCCCCTTTTTTTTTTATTCCATCCCTACTTTTTTACAGCTCATGGAGCATTAACTTTCTTTAAAAAATACTACACCATCCCCTTGAAACAATAAAACAAATAAGGGAAAATCCACTTTCCTTAAGCCCCGTAATCCCATTATGTTTTGTTACCCACTTTCATTAAACAAATGCATTAGTGAGTCCCCATACCACTATGTCTTATTTTCCCACTACAATATTTTAATAATACTTTAGTGCTTAGTAGACAGAACACCCAAACTAACCATTTTCAAACTTTTAAAAATCCCAAATTACCCTCTAAAACTCTGAAACTACAGCTATAACCAATTCTCCTAAGTTCTGGACTGAATTTCAACTAAAATGCAACCTTCTAACTCAATACTATCCAATTAACACTTGTAAAACTGAATTCAAACCAATGCCATATCCACATCAGGCCCTAGTCTTCAACAAGAAACATTATGATTCAAATCATTAATCCTATCAAACAATTCTGACCTTACATTGGATCACACATCATTATAATATAGATGAAGGATTCAGGGAACAGACTAACTAAAACAAAACAAAGGAACAATTTCAATACACTGAACGAAACCAAACTGAATTTAAACCAAAACATCACATTAACACCACACGAACTTGACAAAACAGTGAAGCTAAAGTTGAACCAACAATCACATTAATACTGCACATCAAACTTCAATGACAGTTCGTACTCACATCCCAAACCAAATCGAACAGTCATTGAAACCAAGATGAATGGCTGAAGTGAGATAGTACACAGGGAACTAGGCTGAAATGAAAGGTTAACTACACAGGAACGCCTTAAGCTTCAATAAATTCAAAAATGAAAGAGGTGTGGCATTGAATTCGCATATGTAAAACTAATACATAATGTAGAGAAACCTTGGCAAAATGATCATTTTGAACAAAATAAAAGAAAAGAACAAAGGAAAGCAATAATCGAAACAACACTGAATACACAAACTTAGACAGACAAAATAATAAAACAAAAACTCACCGGATGAACGGGAACTCAAAACCTGGTGCCCTTAACTTGCATTCAGACTCCCATTTTGGCTTTTGAGATCGAAATGAACCTTAGAGAACATTCGACTAAGGTCAATTACGACCTTAATTTCTTCTAATTTTCCTTAACCCCAGAATTAGGGTTTCTTAGTCGATTTTTCTGATCGAAAGTCCGACCCCTTTGGTACTGATTCGAGGAAAACTGTTAGGATAGTGGGAATGGGGTGGCTTAGGTGGTCAAATGGTGTTAGTTTGGGACCGGTTGGAATGGCGCCGCCACCAGGGAATCTCGTGGCGGCGCTAGGGTTCTTGGCTTCGATTCGATATTCGAGAGGTTCCAGGTCGATTCGAAGGAAACCAATGAGGTTCTAGTGGTGAGAGAGGTCCATGGGTTAAAAGGTGAGAGTTTGGTGGTCGTCAGATGAACTAGGGTTTCTGGCTGCATCTTCGATCGAAGATTCGAAGACGTTGGCTGGTATTTGGAGGATAAGGTTCACGGATTTAGGATGGGGAGGTTGAAGTAAGTTCAAGGTGTGAAAATGGAGAGGTTTGGCCACCGTCAGCCGCCGTGGGCAACTTCCGGCGGGCGGAGGGCGGTGGCTCAAGGTCTGGTCTCTGAAAACTCGGGGAAGAAGAGAGGAGAGGGGGGGTCTGGCCTGGGGGTGTGGGGTGAAGCTTTAGGCTTATATGCTGGGGTAGAGAATTGATCCTGGCCGTTAGATCAAATGATATCCACGGCTTGGATCGCTTACTTAAGTGAAATGACATCGTTTCATTTTCTTTAAGACTGGATCGGTCTTTGACGGGAACAGGTCGGGTAAAGGGGAATGTTTTTGGACCGTTGATCAATTCAAAATCAACGGCCCTTATCAAAGCTTTCCCAAAACGACATCGTTTGGGGTGTCTTTGAGACGGACTGGACCTGGGGTCGTTTGGGCCTGTTTGAATGGGCAACAGTGGTAGGTCTAGGCCCAATCCGATTTTTCTTCTCTATTTATTTGTTTCTTTTTCTTCTTAACTAATTTTCCACATTAAAAACCAAAATCCTACATTGATTTATAAATCAAATTAACTTATAAAAATGCAAATTTAATTCCTAATTACAATTATCACACATAATTGACTAACAATTGGAAAACAAAAAAAAATCGTACAATCGGACATCAAATGCTAAAAATGCACAGTATTTTTTTTTGATTTTATCATTTTTGTAAAGAACACTTAATTACTCCTAATTGTACAATTAAATACTAAAAGTAAAATACGACATATATTTATATATTTTTTTTTTGTATTTTCACCGAGTTAAACAAACAAACATGCACACACAAACACAAACAATAAGGAAAAAAATAACACGAAATCCACGAAAATTGCAAACAACACAAAACTATTTTATTTTGATTTTTTTGGGAGTAATTATTATATAGGGCAAAAATCACGTGCTCACAGCTGCCCCTCTTTGTCCGGAAGCACGAAGGGTTTTCGCGCAAAGATAAAGTGAGCGGATACGAGCGATTTTTTACACGTTGGAATACTCCGCGTGAAACATTTTTTTGAAAGATTTGACCGAACCTTTGTTTCAGAGGTTTCCTACATATCCTGGGCTAAATAGGAATCATGTCAATGTAGTTCGGGAAGTTTTGGTAGCTGGGACTACCATGGGACTGCTTTTTGCTGTTACTGTTGTCACATGTCGCTACTACTGCTTATCGATCTCCTTGTTACATTGTTCTCAAAAGAAAACTAGAGGCTAGACTAAACTAGGAATTACAAAATCTTATCTATCTTCCACGCGCTCTGGTTGTTTTGCTTTCTTGTCGGCTTGTGTTTCCTCTGGTGCATTTCTTTTGAAAACTGCTGGGGATGACACTGGCTTTTTTCTCTTTTGAACACAAGTTTTATTATTCCGCTCTGTCCGCTAGGGACACTGACTCCTACATTAAAGCTTGCTATGCTGGGTATTTTTGTTGTAACACTCCTCATTACTGACTTCTGTTTGATCTTGAAACGTATTCCTCTGTTCTGCAGGCGGGCTCCTGACTCCAATCTTGACTTTTGAAAGATGATACAACCTCCATTCTCCAGGCGAGATCCTGACTTCTTCAACTTAAAGATATAACAACCTCCATTCTACAGGCGGACTCCTGACTTCTTCAACTTAAAATAAACAATCTCCGTTCTACAGGCGGGCTCCTGACTTCAACAACTTTCTCAAAATAATTCAGCATCCGTTCTCCAGGCGGGCTTCTGACTTCTCCAACCTTTTAAATGTAACACCTCCATTCTCCAGGCGGTCTCCTGATTTCAACCACATCTTAAAAATGTCAGCCTCCATTCTCCAGGCGGGCTCTTGACTTGAGCAACTTTAAAAAAATAAATCAGCCTCCATTTTTCAGGCGGGCTCTTGACTTCAACAACTTTCTTTAAAGTAACGCCTCCGTTCTCCATTCGGGCTCCTGACTTCAGCAACTTTGAAAAATAAATTAGCCTCCATTCTCCAGGCGGGCTCCTGACTTCAACAACTTTGAAATAAATCAACCTCTGTTCTACAGGCGGGCTCCTGACTTCAACAACTTTAAATTTAACAACCTCCGTTCTACAGGCGGGCTACTGACTTGTTCAATAACTTAAGAATAATTCAGCCTCCATTCTCCAGGCGGGCTCCTGACTTCTTCAACTGCTTCCTTCCAAACTGGTGTTTTGTTCCTCTGCAAACTGCTGGGAATAACACCGATATTTTATTCCACAAATATGTCAATTTTCTTCTTCAAAGACTATTTCCTTTAAAGCTTAGTGCTTCCACTTACCTGAAACCTGCCGGGAATAACACTGCTGGGGGAATTATCTTCCTCCTTTTAACCATGGTGGGGATGATATTGATTCGAAAGTCATTGCTTTTACAACTTTGGGTTATCTTGCTTCTTCCAAGATTGCTCTCCTTTTAAAACTTGTATCTCCCTTCTTGTATACTGCTGGGGATTTTATTTCCTTCAAAACTTGTGTTGTCTTCTCTCTTTCCCAAATGGCTATCTGATTTCAAGAAAATTTTCATAATGAGAGAAAATTTTTGTCCCAGTTTAATAATCTTCTTTGTGACCCTGTCTTCCTGTGGTCAAATAATATTTCCTTTCCCTGCTTTAAATCAAAGAAAAATTTGTTAGTTTAAAATGTGGTGAGTGGTCGTGCCACTTCTACTGGGGATGGTTTTTCCCTTTTTCTTTTCCCTGCTTTGCTACAAAACTTGTTGGGGATGATATTCCTGCTGGGGATGGTTTTTTTCTTTTCTCTTCCTTCCCGCTCTTGTGTTGTCCGATCATCGTGGAACTTGGTCGAGAATCTGTCGGAGTTGTTCCTGTATCTCGCAAATCTGATGGGGATCCTCATAACCTTTTAACTGTTGCTTTTTCCATTTTTTCTCCAACGTTCCCTGGAAATTTGGTCCTCTTGGGATCTATACCCATTCATCATTTGGCCTTGCGACCAACTTCTTTTTGCTTTATCGCCTTATCTTTGGCCTGTCCCATTCGTATTTTGCTTTGCGCCATTTTGGAAACTGGTAGTAAACTCTGAAAATCCTTTTCAAAAACAAACTGCTGGGAATGTAAAGTCTTTAAACCAAGAACTGAAAAAGTGATGATTTTAAAAATAGAAAGAGAAGAAGTCTTTCTGAACAAATGTTGGGGAAAAGGAAAGAAAAGAACTTATCTGAATGATATAATCGATCCCAACGATTATGTCGCGCATTCCGGATTAATCAACCCAGTCTATTTGCATCAATCAACCCTTCGGATGACCTCATGTTGCTGGGGGATAAACAGGCATTCAACACTTTGCCAAATGCGGATCCTTTCCGCCAATCTTGTCTTATTGCCTCATAGTGCCCTTCGAGGGGTTTTCACTAATAAGACTCTCTTGTTTCTCTCCACTCCCGTCGTCTTATGGTGTCTGTGAAGGTTTTCACCGATAAGACTCTCTCATTTTTATTTTTTATTATTTTTTTTTCAGCTGGGGATTGGAGTGTTGTCGATATGACTTTCTTTGATGGGGATTCTTTCGGCTATTAATTCATTTCCAATTTATGATCTTCCTTTCTGTTGGGGATCAGAGTGTTATTCCCGACTCATGACTGGGCACTTCTCGGATACTGATCGGGATGTCTTTTTGGACATCAATATGGGTTTTCGTGTCTGGCTAAAAGGAAAAGGGGTATAAAAAAAACTCAAAATAATTTTGATGGGTTAAACATTACAACTCTTGGAATCAAACCTCTTTTGAAACTTTAAAACATAACTTCTGCTCCAGTTTTCTTGCTTGGGGGATTTTTATTTTTTTGTTACACTATGACCGAGCCGTAAGGCGCCTACGTATCCTTCTTTGAGGAATCAGGTCAAACGTAGTTCCCACTTCCTTTGTTTTTCTTGTGATTTTTCTTTTGTCTTTATTATCATTATTTTTCTCTTTTCTTTTTCTTTCATTTTAATTATTGATTCCAAAAGAGGGATGTGAAAGAATAAATAAGGCTCAAAAGGGTAAGCAAAGGTTACAGTGTTTGGATAGAAGAAAGAATTGCCTCCGTCATTTCATTCTCCGATAAATGCCAACCACAAACAAACGACAATTACAATCAAAAGAGATCATACATAATATCTCTTAACTGCGTCAGAATTGATAGCCATGTCGACGCATTTCCCTTCAATATCTGTTAAACATAAAGCGCCATTGGACAACACTCTAGTTATAATGAATGGTCCTTGCCAATTCGGGGCGAACTTGCCCTTTGCTTCTGCCTGGTGTAGGAGGATTCATTTCAACACTTGTTGCCCCACTTCAAATTTTCTGGGGCGCACCCTCTTATTGTAGGCTCTTTCCATTCTCCTTTGATATAACTGGCCATGATACACAGCTTCCAATCTCTTTTCATCAATTAGGTTCAACTGCTCCAACCGGGCCTTGACCCACTCGTCATCATCAATCTCAGCCTCAGCGACAATCCGAAGGGATGGAATTTCAATTTCTGTCGGTATTACTGCTTCAGTTCCATATACCAACAAATAAGGGGTTGCACCTACTGAAGTCCGGACGGTAGTGCGATAACCCAATAATGCAAATGGTAATTTTTCATGCCATTGTCTGGATCCTTCTACCATCTTCCTCAGTATCTTCTTGATGTTCTTGTTGGCTGCTTCAACTGCTCCATTCGCTTTGGGACGATATGGTGTGGAATTACGGTGTGTAATCTTAAACTGTTGACATACTTCTTTCATCAAATTGCTATTAAGATTAGCACCATTATCCGTGATGACCACTTTTGGGATCCCAAATCTACAGATGATATGGGAATGAACAAAATCCACCACTGCTTTCTTGGTTATTGATTTGAAAGTTTTAGCTTCACCCACTTAGTAAAATAGTCGATAGCCACCAGAATGAACCTATGACCATTGGTAGTTGCCAGCTCAATAGGTCCAATGACATCCATGCAACAATGGCCACGGCGCTGACATTGTATGCAATTCTGTCGGCGGAGAATGAATCAAATCTCCGTGTATCTGACATTGATGGCATTTCCGCACAAAACTGATACAATCACGCTCCATAGTGAGCCAATAATACCCTGCTCGAAGAATTTTCTTCGTCAATACATATCCGCTCATATGTGGCCCACAAACTCTAGCATGTACCTCTGTCACAATTGTTGTGGCTTGACTGGCATCTATACATCTCAGCAATCCCAAATCTGGGGTTCTTTTGTACAACACTCCTCCGCTGAGGAAGAATCCACTTGACAATCGCCGAATAGCTCTTTTTTGATCTCCGATGGCCTGCTCCGGGTATATCCCCATTCTGAGGTACTTCTTGACGTCATAAAACCATGGCTCGCCATCCACTTCTTCTTCTATCATGTTGCAATAGGCATGCTGATCACGAACCTGGATGTGCAACGGGTCAACATAAATTTTGTCCGGGTGGTGCAACATTGATGCTAAAGTGGCCAATGCATCGACAACCTCATTGTGAACTCTCGGGATGTGTCTGAACTCCACTGATCGAAATCGCTTGCTCAGATCGTGCAAACATTGTCGATATGGTATGAGTTTCAAATCCCGTGTTTCCCATTCACCCTGAATCTGATGCACCAGGAGGTCCGAGTCTCCCAAAACCAAAACGTCCTGGACATCCATGTCTGCAGCCAGTCGCAGACCCAAAATGCATA
This sequence comes from Nicotiana sylvestris, assembly GCF_000393655.2. Lineage (NCBI taxonomy): Eukaryota > Viridiplantae > Streptophyta > Magnoliopsida > Solanales > Solanaceae > Nicotiana > Nicotiana sylvestris. The sequence goes on from NC_091064.1 coordinate 5,961,334, forward strand.
ACTCATACTCAGCCATGTTATTGGTACAATAGAAACGCAACTGGGCTGTAACAGGATAATAATGTCCTGTTTCAGAAATAAGTACCGCTCTTATTCCAACACCCTTCACATTTGTGGCTCCATCAAAGAAAAGCTTCCAACCTGGTTCCTCAGGTAATTCCAACTCATCTATATGCATTACTTCCTCGTCAGGAAAATACATCCTCAACGGCTCATATTCTTCATCAACAGGATTCTCAGCCAAGTGATCGGCCAGTGCTTGGGCTTTCATGGCCTTCCTCGTCACATAGACGATGTCAAACTCTGTGAATAATATTTGCCATTTTGCCAACCTCCCTGTGGGCATAGGCTTCTGGAAAATATACTTTAGTGGATCCAAGCGGGAAATGAGATAAGTGGTATATGAGGACAAATAATGCTTCAATTTCTGGGCCACCCAAGTTAGGGCACAACATGTCTTCTCGAGTTGAGTGTACTTAACCTCATATACTGTAAACTTCTTGCTGAGATAATAGATGGCTTGCTCCTTTCTTCCTGTAATGTCGTGTTGCCCCAACACGCAGCCAAACAAATTCTCCAAGACCGTTAGATAAAGAATTAACGGTCTCCCTGGCTCAGGTGGAACCAATACAGGTGGATTTGATAAATACCCTTTGATCTGGTCAAATGCCTCCTGGCATTCCGCCGTCCATTCTACCGTGGCATCATTCTTTAATAGCCGAAAGATGGGTTCACAGGTTGTTGTGAGTTGTGCAATAAATCTGCTGATGTAATTCAACCTTCCTAACAGACTCATTACTTCTGTTTTGTTCTTCGGCGGTGGCAAATCTTGGATAGATTTGATCTTTGACGGGTCCATTTCAATACCTCGCCGACTGACGATGAATCCCAACAGCTTTCCAGATGGAACACCAAAGGCACATTTGGCCAGGTTGAGCTTAATATCATACCTTTGAAGTCTTTGGAAAAACTTCCTTAAGTCTGCTACGTGGTCTTCCTGATGCTTGGACTTTATGATCACATCGTCTACGTACACCTCAATCTCCTTGTGGATCATGTCATGAAACACAGTGGTCATTGCTCTCATGTACATCGCCCCAGCATTCTTCAAACCAAATGGCATTACCCGGTAGCAATAAGTTCCCCACAGCGTAATGAAGGCTGTCTTTTTCGCATCTTCCTCATCCATCAGGATCTGATGATACCCCGCATAGCAATTAACAAAAGATCTGATCTCACGTCCGGCGCAATTGCCGATCAAGATATGGATGTTGGGTAAAGGAAAGTTGTCCTTTGGGCTTGCCCTGTTCAAATTGCGGTAATCGACACACACCCTGATCTTCCCATCTTTCTTTGGCACTGGCACCACATTAGCCTACCAATCAGGATATCGAGTGATACGAATAACCTTTGCTTGCAGTTGCTTGGTTACTTCCTCTTTAATCTTCACACTCATATCTGTTTTGAACTTCCTCAATTTCTGCTTGACGGGAGGGCATGCCGGGTCAGTGGGCAATTTATGAACCACCAAATCTGTGCTTAACCCTGGCATGTCATCATATGACCATGCAAAAACATCTTTGAACTCAATAAGTGTTTTGATCAATTCCTCCCTGATATTTGGTGCAATGTGGATGCTTATTTTAGTTTCTCTGATATCACCGGCATCCCCTAGATTGATGGCTTCTGTGTCATTTAAGTTGGGCTTGGATTTTTCTTCAAACTGGCTTAACTCCCTGTTTATCTCCTCGAATGTTTCATCTTCATCATATTCCGATTCATTATCATAATCGATCTCTTGTATAGTTAGTTCGGAATCAGATTGATCTTTTAGACTAGGTTGAAGATCCGTTGTGCATGCCATGTTGTTAGAACCAGTATGAAAAGAACTGTTCAGAAAAAGAAATGAAGGAAACAAAATTAAAAATAACATATAATAAGAAATAAATAAGAAACTTTTTGTTTTATTGAATTATGGGATAACAAGGTTTCACACTTTATTGAACACAATAAAAAGGAATCTGGATTACAACCCTGGAATAATCCAGAAAACAAAAAGGAAAATCAGAGCCAACTACCAGGACTCCCTCCGAGTAGGAAGAGAAGTAGCTATCCAATTGTTGACCTTGGCCTTAGGACCCACAAACTGTATGTCTGCCTTACTGGAACCCTCTCCAGCTTCTATCATGTTGACATCTGCGAACATTCTTTCAAATCCCTCATTCAAATCTCCATCTGGCCTTATCAAGGGTCCAAGAACTTCCGGGACTGGCAACTTTCTGCACCCTGCTTTGACGAATGATCTAGACAGGCGTGGGATTGGCTTAGGAAGGACCCAGACTCTTTCTTTCAATTTGCGGGCTCGTTTTACATCCGCTGCAGTAGGTTTGAATCCCAACCCAAAAGTGTCCAAGTTCTTAGGCAAGGAAACTGGCTGGATCATTTCCTGTAGATCAATCCCAGACCTTTCCCTGGTACAAACCCGCTGTTCAACATCTTTGAGGCTATCATGAAGGTTGCAGCTGTGATTCTGGGAAGTGGAAAGCCCCCACCCTCAGGAATTTGTCTACTGAGACTGCGTCAAAAACCTGATAAACCCATGGGCCCTTGTCATCGTCGGTTTCTATGAAGGGCACAATAGCATCACTAACGGCATGTGTGCCGTCATCCCCATGTACCACAATCTCTTGTCTATTCCATTCAAATTTGACCATTTGATGCAGTGTAGAAGGCACTGCTTTAGCTGCGTGGATCCAAGGTCGTCCCAACAAAAGATTGTAAGACACCGCCACATCTATCACTTGAAATTCCATGGTGAACTCGACTGGACTAATGGTTAATTCCAGTACGATATCACCCACTGTATTAGTACCGCCCCCATCAAAACCTCGGACGCAGACGCTGTTCTTGTGGATCCTATCATCAGCAACCTTTAGTTTGTTCAGAGTGGCCAAAGGACAGATATTGGCACTTGACCCATTATCAATTAGTGCTCGAGGGACCACCGATTCTTCGCATTTTACCGTCAGGTAGAGTGCTCTGTTGTGTTCAGTACCCTCTACCGGTAACTCATCATCAGAGAATGTTACTCGGTTTACTTCGAAGATTTTGTGCGCTATTCTCTCCAAATGGTTCACTGAGAGCTTGTCCGGGACATAGGCTTCATTCAAAATCTTCATTAAAAGCCTGACAATGATCGTTTGAATGGATTATCAAATATAGCAACGAAATCTGGGTCGGGGTCTTCCTCAACTTCTCTATAATTGAGTAGTCCTATGCCTTCATCTTCTTTAAAAACTCCTCTGCTTCTTCCTCCATTACTGGTTTTTTTATTATTACAGGATTGACCCTTCTCAATTCTGCGGGAACAAAACACCTTCCCGAACGAGTCAGTCCCTGAGTTTCGCATACTTCTTCCACTACCTCCTTCCCCTTATGCATCACTGTCACTTGGCTGTAGCTCCACGGCATAGTTTTCTCATTTGTTATCGGCAACTGCATGACCGGCCTGATAACAACTGGTTCTACGTGGACCCCCTTTACCACCAACACTGGTGTGCTTGATACTCCCTGCAGCACCGCCTTGGCTATCTCTGGCTTCTTCGCAGCAAGAGACGAACCTTTCCCCATTACCATAAATGGCTTGTCATCTACCTTTCCCAACTGTGCCACTGCCTTTCCATTGGTTGAATGTTCATTGGGATTGGCACGAATCATCATTACCATTTGTGAGGGTGTTTTAAGTTTCCCTCCTTCTTGCACTAATTCGATCATGTGGCCTCAGGTGCACCGGTAACGGGTTTTCATTGATGTTGGGTGCCTATGGTGCCTGATCCTCGATCCTATTTGTGTCAATAAGATCTTGTATTGCAGTCTTCAACTTCCAACACTTCTCAGTATCATGCCCGGGAGCTCCTGAACAATATTCACAGCTTACTGAATGGTCCAGATTTCTGGGAAGGAGATTTGGCAATTTGGGTTCAACAGGACTTAATAAGCCTATCTACCTCAACTTGTGAAACAGAGTAGTATAGGTTTCTCCCAACGGAGTGAATGTTCTCGGCTTTTGTATCCTTTCGTTTCTGAAAGCCTGATTTCCGCGGAAGCTTGGTTCTGAAGGATTCCTGTAGGCCCTTGGTGGTGGATATGTGTTTTGTGGAGGGGGATATGTGTTTTGTGGAGGTGGATATGTATGTTGGGGAGGTGGATATGTATGTTGGGGAGCCGGCGCACGCCATTGCGGACGAACCGGAGGTTGGGTGTAAGTTTGTGCGTGATGGACGGAAAAGTGGGGCTCTTGTGGTGGATAATATGGTTGTGGAGGGTTGTATGGATTGTGTGGATAGTTTGGTTAATGGGGTCTGGTTTGATAGCGAGGGGCTGGACCTCTTGATCTGGACCAAGTACCTGCTTCGACTGTTGCGACCTCCTCTCTCTTCTTTTTCCCAAGCGCACCTCCCGTGCCGCTTTGGATAGCCTGAATTGTGGCCTTAATCGCCGAATAACTCATTATTTTGTTGGACCTGAGTCCGTCTTCAACCATGCCGCCCATTTTTACTTCTTCATTAAAAGATTTACCAATCGACGTCACCAGGTGACCAAAGTAGGTTGGTTCCAACGTTTGTAAGAAGTAGTCCACCATTTCGCCTTCCCTCATGGGTGGGTCGACTCTTGCTGCTTGTTCTCTCCAACGGAATCCGAATTCCCTGAAACTCTCTCCAGGCTTTTTCTCAAGTTTTAACAGTGTGAGACGGTCGAGGACGATCTCAAGGTTACACTAGAAATGACCTGCAAATGCTTGTGCTAGATCATCCCACGTATACCACCTGCTGGGATCCTGCCTCGTGTACCATTCTAATGTGGACCCGCTTAAACTTTGACCAAAATAAGCAATCAGCAACTCATCCTTTCCACCTGCCCCTCTCATCTTACTGCAGAAGCCTCGTAGATGTGCCATGGGATCACCATGTCCCTCATATAAGTCAAACTTTGGCATCTTAAAACCTGCCGGCAATTGAACATCGGGGAAGGGACACAGATCTTTATAGGCCACACTAACTTGGCTGCCTAATCCATGCATATTCCTGAAGGATTGCTCCAGGCTTTTCACTTTACGGAGCACTTCATCCTGCTCCGGGTCTTAGCTGGCCTTTCGGCTTCTGTAGGGAACTGAAGGTGAGGAGTGTAAGTGTATGGCTCGGGTGCTTTGAAGGTGAGTTCAGGAGGATAGTATTGATTGTCTTGAACCTGAAACACTGGTTCATCAGGTGATTTTTGCAACGTGGCGGGTGGAGGTGCCACCAAAATAGGAACAGTTGGTGGAGGAGGGTTTTGTTTGGGTAGTGAGGCTTGTGGATTATAGGAAGTTTCCCCCTGATAGTATTGGGTAATGGGGAAGCTCGCTGATGGACCAGTGGAAGGGTGTTCCGGAGTCCGAGCTGGTGAAAGGGTAGGAGTAGGGGGAAGCATTGGTGGTGTTTGTCCCTTAGCCCAGGCTAGGTGCATCCCAGCAATCTCTTGTCTCAACCTGTACATTTCCTCCTTTATCATTTGCATCTCCGTCTTTTCCTCCTCAACACTTTTGTCCGAACCAGACATACTTTTCGGAATGGGCCCTTTTGATCTTGTGTGGTAATGGTAATCTGCCAGAACGTTCTAACGAGCTAACTGTTTTGAAATATCTTTCTCTGGTATAAATAAACAAACTTGTTAGCATTAAACCTTAACACATATTGCAATTTCACATTGGGGAATGCAATGTTCCTAGGCAGTTTTAACCATTTCTAACATGTTTTTGCTTCGATTGCATACGTCATTCCGACTTATGTCCTTTATTTATTCACTTTGCCCCTTCTTTTTATCTCTTAGTGGTGGTCGAATCTTATGTAGATTGCATACGTATCATGTCCCCGCATGAATCAGACTGGGCGTAGTTCTGCCGTAAGTAAAATAAAGACCCAATTTTACATTCTATTACCCAAATATGCTATTACAAGCTATTATTTGAAAAAAAACGAAGTACAGACTCCACACTAGTAACAATGTTTGAAGAGAACATAAGGGTAGACAATAGACTCTGAAAAACAAACAAATGCAGGCTTGAACTAGGGATACATTAAAGCCTTGAATTTTGGTGCCCGCGAGGCATCGTTCGGCCTTTCCGCGGGCTTTGGTGCTAGATCCCTTTGCAAGCTTTTTAATTCCTCCATGATCCGGTGGACATAACCCATGACTAAGGCAAAAAGGATATCACGGGGCATTTCTTCACATGTTAGGTACTTCGTGGTGATGTAGCGCCCAATCTCATTGATCCTACCCCTAATTCTATCCCTTTCTATGCACAGCTGTTCTATTCGTTGATTCTTTAGTCCCAATACTCGAGTATTGTCAATGAGCTGATCTTGGAACCTCTCCATTTGTTCTTCCATTCGGGCTATTGAATCATAGCAGCGCTCCCTGTCTGTTCTAGCATCTCGGGCTTGTTTAAGGACCCGATCACTGAGAGTGGAATTTATTTTTCTTAATATTGTAACGCTCCCTTCGTAATCCCTTCTCACTTGCCATAGGTGCTTTTTCCGCGCTGTTGTACCTTTTGTCCATCTGGACCGTATTCTTGCTATGCTAGCCTTAGATCTTTCCAAGTCTTTTCGGCTTTCAGCGACCTGATTCCTTAACCCTGCTATCAACCTTTTATCGGCCCGGCTTCTCAGTTAGTTGTCGGCATCCATTTTCATCTTCCGGATCTGAGCTTTGAGGATCTCGCTTTCTCTGGATAGTTTGTTCTTTTCTCCTTTGTCGGCAGCAACCTGCACTTTGTTCTCAAATTTCAAATCCTTAATCTGTTGTTTCAGCTTGCCTATTTAGGCAAGATATTCCCGCTCTTTGGCCAACCAGTCCCAATGCTCTTGTGAGGACTTGGCGAATTCTTAAAGGTGAGGTCTTTTAGCCGGCCTTCCAGACGACATTTCCCTTTTGTACCAAGCCTGATATCCGGGTGAAATTTCCCCTCTTGCCTGATTCAGTACACAAGTATTTGCCTCTAAGTATTTACATTGGCTCTAAATCTGGCGGACCCTTGCTTCAGGAAACTGACCATCGGAACTGATCTCGATCACCTGGGGGCTTAGATACTCATCTTTGGGCACTATCTGACACCTCCCAAGTTGCCTCAAAACTCGATACGGCGCGTAAGGTTGAATGCTCTTAAGTCCCATCAAGAGAAAATGGGGCCTAGCTGTTGGCATGTATATGACTTCGTCGATCGGTAACCATCCCAGTGTCCACTGTATTTGACTGGCGTTGAGGGTCCGGAAATATGAGGTCCATGCCGAGACTCCTTCAGGTAGGCGGACCTCATTAATTCTGGTGTAGAACTCCTCTATGCAGGTCTTTTCAGAAGATCCATGGCTCAGGAACTGGGCTCGGTGACATAGGTGTTCGGTCATCCACATTTGCAATAACAAGTTACCACCTTCAAAAAAGTTTCCTCCGGCTTTGCAGGCCGTGAGAGCTCGGAACATATCAGATACAATCATGGGCGCCAGCGTGCTATCCTTTTGAGTGAGCAAAGTACTGACGACCCCAGCTATTTTATGTCAATATTCTCGTCTTTTCTTGGGAACACTAAAAGCCCTAAGAAGGTTATCAAGAAAGCAATCCGTCTATGTTCATCCCACTTTCGACGGTTACTTTTGCTGCACAACTTGTTTTCTGGCTTGTCGAATCCTCCTATGTGGCCATATATTTGGTATATGAAGCTCAGAGTGCAAAAACCTTTTGCCAAGTCAGAGTTATGGATTGTTCTGACTATCTTTAATGAGTTCAAAAATCGGT